>NC_066299.1:10010000-10610000 GCF_905404315.1 Leptidea sinapis
GATAATACTAAACTTTTAGGCGGCCTGATAAACTCTTTACATTAATGGCTGAATGTAACGAAAATAAGTTAAGAAGATTAAAATATAATGATATCAAAACTTGCTATTATGCGATGTTATATGTTTATATTGTATACTATGTTTACTATGTAATTAAATAACAACTAGAACCCAAAAGTTTGTACTCAGCGGTAATGCTGTCTATATATACAGCATGGATTGCATATGGTTATATGAAATAAATGAAAATATAAGTCATACCGGGCGACAGAAGCATAGTAAAATTAATTATTTAATTAAAATCCCTCAATTATAAGTGGCAATTTCAAAGAAAATAAATATCAAAATTGAATTAACAAAAGAAAACAGTCAAAAAAAATGAAAATTGAGCCAAAACGGATTTTACGAAACGAAATACCACCCGCATTTTACTTTATTATGAACAGAACGTGTGTCGGGTCAGCTCGTAATATAATATAGAACAGACCTTGTTTCTCCACTTCTCCAGCTCAATCTTGAGTGCCTTCTCGTTCTTGACGGCCGCCAGCACCTTCTTGTCGACCTCCTCCAGGTCCTTGTTGATCTGCTTGATGCGCTTCTCCGCCGCGATCAGGTCCGACTTGCTGTTCTGTAGCCGTCGCTTGCGATCCTCCACCGATATCTCTTGCAGCGCTTGGACCAGTTCGTCTTTACGGCTTTTGAAAGAAACAAATTCGAATTAAAATTCGAAAAACACTTTTATCTATACCCATGCTTTAAATCCTCTATTAAAGATTCTAAAACAGTTAGCTTATTGCCAACATTAAAACACCCAATATCCTAATAACCATTACATCATCCAAACGAGTGTTGTAATGAAATTCAGTACAACATTATATCATCCGTTTTCATAATTACACTCCTTTGGATGATATTATGGTTTCTAGGACTGGCTTTTTTAATGTTAGCAGTAAGCTTAGGTTGCAGAATCTTTTATAGAGGATTCTATTATGGTTGTAGAAAAAGTCTTGTATGCAACTGTTGATAATTAGGTATTAAAACACTCATGTGATACTATTATATTATATAAACCCACATTAGTGTTTTAATACCCCTTATTACACAATAGTTGCATAAATAACTAGTTCAACACGTCGTTTTTATAACAATGCTTTAAGGTTCATAATTCAAGATATCAAACATTTATTGATAATCCTGTATCATGATTGAAATGGTCGTATGAAAGATAGATTCAAAGCTTTTTTTCAAGAAATATGGTAAGTAACCACCACCGTCTCTATTCTTTTGCAACATGAGAACAGGAACCTTCTTTATTGTTATGAATTACGTAAATACGAATCAATTTTGGGTAAGACCTTATTATTGATAGATGTTATAATATACTCGCGTCCCGACAGAACATATGTCCACCTTCCTGGACGTGAAGCTGTGGCCGAAGGGGTTTGTGTTCCGCAAGTATGGCGGAAGTCGGAAGTTACCGAACCCGCGCCTCAGATCAACCGTTGCTTAAATTTGACATAGATTTGAAGTTATATAAATATGTTTATTAGACTATAAGGTACTTATGTTACAGAACTTGTAACCTGCAATAAAATGATTATTACTATATAGAGACATATATATCAATAGGGCGTACTAAATTTATGTTTGTCACGAACAATCTAAATATATTACTTGCACTTGAGTAGTATAGAACATGCGATAATTAATTAAATGTTCAAAGGAGGACAGTTTGATATTTGCTATGTTGTAAAAGTTACATTTTATTATTATTTTAGCTAACCCTAAAGGCCCCTGTTAATATACCCAGTCCCCCTGAAAGGGTCACAAAACGACGGGTTAGCAAAAATAATAGTAAAAATGTAACTTTTATGCAAAAACTAATGAAAAAACAGTTACAATTACACGCGTTTCAATCCTTTAAAAACTGTTTTATTTAAATGTGTAACACTTGCGTTAATCAAAGAAAAAACTTTGTTTTACTTTTCTCTATTTAACGTTAATAGTTATTTATGCAACTGTTGTGTAATAAGGGGTATTAAAACACGAGTGTGGTTTCATCATACGAGGCGAAGTCGAGTGTGATAATAGTATCACATGAGTGTTTTAATACCAAACTATCAACAGTTTCATACAAGACTTTATCTACACCCATAATATTATGAATCCTCTGTAAAAGGTTCTGAAACAGTTAGTTTACTACTAACATTAAAAAAGCCAGTACTAGTAACCATTACATCATCTAAACGAGTGTTGTAATGAAAATGGATGATATAATGTTGTATTAAATTTCATTATAATGTTGGATGATGTAATGGTTATAAGGACAATGGGTGTTTTAATGTTGGCAATAAGCTTTAGAATCTTTTATGGAGGATTTAAAGCATGGGTGTAGATAAAATTTATAACAGGTGAGGTACCGTATCAAGTTGTTGGTGAGCAAGTTCTCCAGCTTATTCTTGGTGGCTTCGAGGTTCATTCTCTGGCTGAAGGCCTCCTTGTTCTCCTGCGTGAGGCGCCGTATAGCGTCGTTAAGCTCGTCGACCTTCCCTTGGTCCGCGGTCGATAGTTGCTCCATTAGCTCCTGATACATCACATGTTAATTAATTTTTTTATGACAATAAGGTAAGAGGCTCCTCGCCTCTTACCTTATTCAGGTGATGGTAATATATACTTGTAATGTAATGACAATGCACTGCCGCTCAGGTTTCTTGAAAAACACAAAAACTCAGAACAGAACTACAGTAAAATTGTGCCCGTCACCTTAAGGCATAAGATGTTAAGTCTCAATTGCCCAGTGATTTCACTAGCTACGGCGCCCTTCAGAACTAAACACAATAATGCTTACACATTCGCTGTTGTGGTACCCATAATGTAGCAGGCATCCTGTGCAAAGAAGCCTCCCACTGGTAAATGCCCTATGTGGCCTGTTATATAGATAGAGATATATTATTTTTATCGATAAATTCAATACAAAATTAGGTAACAACGCTTTTTTAAATTGTAAATTTATCATAATATGTTGTGCAATTACCCTTAATTTATCAACATAAAATAAATAAATAAATAAATAGTTACTTGAAGGAACTCTTAATTGGCTTATTAATAGTGCTCATGTTTTATACTTACTCACGCCCTCACGTTCAAAATAACGCCCCATGTTAAAAATAACTCGATCATTGGCATTATAAATGGGATTGTTTTTTCACAAACAATGAACGTCGAACTTCATGGTAACTGATCTGAAGAAAGTTTGCAGCGTGTGTTACATTGTTGGGTTCGGCAGTAGAAATCAGATAAGAAGCTCACCGGAACAATACCCGTGATAAATGTGGTAAAGTAGCCATTGAGTGAAATATTACAAGTTAATTGTTAAATATGAGGTGATTTTTTTTTGGATATTATTATTATATTTAGTTTCATTGTGTACAGGCCATCTGATGGTAAGTGACTTGGTAGTGTACTTGGTAGATGTGCGGTGGTCCGCACATTACAACACCAGCGGGATCACAGGACCCATGCCGTCATTCCCAATAGATTATATTATATTGATAAAAAAATCCATCTGCATTTTTTTATGAAAATAAGGGACGAGACGAGCAGGACGATCACCTGATGATAATTGTCCATTAAAATGCAGTGCCGCTCAGGATTATTGAAAACCCCAAATATTCTGAGCGGCTGTGCTCGTCACCTTGAGATATAAGCTGTCAAGTCTCATATGCCCAGTAATTTCACTAGCTACGGCGCCCTTCAGCCCGAAACATAGTAATGCTTACACATTACTGCTTCACGGCATTCTAGCCGGCATCCCGAGCAAAGGAGCCTCCCACTGGTATGATGTAGTAATAAAATTAAATACCTGATGTAGTTCAGATTCGAGTCCCTCCTTCGTGGCTTGCATAGCTTCCAGACTGGAGTGACACTGCGCTAGGGAGCGCTCCTTGGGGCCGCGGAAACGTTCTATAGAAGATAACTCTTCCTTCATCAGGCGGATGTCTGCCTTCACCTTGTCGAAGATGTCCCTGACAAACACACCATTTAATATTGGATGAAAATGGCAATTTTAAGAGTTTATAATTCCGAGTATAAGTTTTTTTTACTATTTAGCGATCTCGATAGTTGTTTACACGATTTTTTTGAAATACGAGGGGTTTTCGATGAATTGTTTTCTGCCGTGAAAAAGTAATGTGTAAGCATTATTGTGCTTCGGTCTGAAGGGTACCGTAGCTAGTCAAATGCGACTTAACATCTTATGTCTCAAGGTGGCGAGCACAATTGTAGTTCTGTTCAGAGTTTTCGTGTTTTAGAAGAATCCGGAGCGGCACTGCATTGTAATAAGCGTATCAATTACCATCAGCTGAACGTCTTGTCGTATCGCCCCTTATTTTCATAAAAAAAGAATAAACATTATTATATTAAATACATTAAAAAAAACGATACTTCATCTTATTTATCTTATAACTAAGTTTATTTAGATATAGTTATATAAGCAACTGTTGTGTAATAAGGGGTATTAAAACACGAGTGTGGGTTTATAGTAGTGTAGTAGTATAGTAGTGATAAAAGTATCAAATGAGTGTTTTAATACCTACTATAATACTATCTACACCCAGAATATGAATCCTCTAAAAGATTCTGAAATAGCTTACTGCTAACATTAAAACTGTCAGTCCTAGTAGTAACCTAATATCATCCATTACTGATTATATACAAATAAACTAAGAATTAATGAAATAATTATATATTTTAGTAGAAATTTACATTGTGTGCTGTCAAAACTTGAACCGCTCATTTTATGTAAACAAAACAATAAAGATATTGAAGAAAAATGGCGGGGATTTGAATAACTACATTTTTTATGGTAGTGTGGAACGTGAGTAAACGAAGACGTTCTTCTTTTAAAATTCATACAAATACCACGCCTAGAGCAATAACAATGTGGCTGTCTGTTGAAACTCTTAGCGCATGAAGGGATAAAAAAACCAAAGAATGTTGTTATGAAATTCAGTACAACCATTACAACACTCGTTTGGATGATGTAATGGTTATGTAGACCAGTGCCGAAGCCTTTGAAAATAATTAAAAGTGAAACAAAATTAATAGTAGGATGAAACCCATTGGAAAAGGACGAGAATATAACAAAAATTAAGGAAAAAATTCATTACGGGCGATCTGAGGTCGGAAAGTGGAAAAGGGGGGGTGTTTTAGGGTTAAAAACGGTTTATCTCGATTTCCGGTAAAACTACAAGTCCTATGGCAAAAAGTTAAGTGGCAAAGTTGTAGGTAATAAAGAGATCTACAACATTTATTTGTATTTACACTTTTTTCACAAAACCTCAAAGTTTATGTGTAAAATTCAAAAACCAAGTTTTTGGTTTTTTATTTTTAACTTTTACAAAAAAAATCTTTCACGAAATATTGTAAAAAGTTACCTTTTTATGTCCCAAATACACTGTAATATATTTGAATTGAAATATTTATTTTTTCACCTTATTTTGACTCAAATATCGAAAAAGAACCCTTATTTTCAATCAAAAATTCACCCGTCAAAATATCAGCTTTATTCAAAAAGTTTGTGCTTTCTATTCGTTGAAATCTTTACTTTCCTAAAATTTAAGTCCAACAAAAGGCATTTCATAAAGAATTCATACCTGTTGTTTCGTAGCAGCAAAAATATGGATTAGAAAATCAATAAAATTGAAAAAAAAAATGTTAATTTAACACTGAATCATCATTCTTTTTACAACTATATGTATAAAACAAAGTCGTGTTAGTTACACCTTTTATGACTCAAGAACGGCTAGACCAATTTTTCTGTTGTCAGATTTTTTGGATTTCTCTTAGTCCGGAATAGGATAATAAGTAATAAAATATCAAAAAAAATCACGAAAAAAATATGATTATAAAAAAAAATATTTTCTGATACATTTTGTATGGATTGATATTTTGATGACATCTCAAGAATAGAAAAAATTCAATAAGTTTTTTGTTAGTTTCACGCAACATGACAGTGCACGACATGTTATTTAAGTTGACCGGTTGGTGTGTTTGTTTCGAGTTTCTATTAGCTTATTGTGCCGATATTTTCATTATGTCACGACCAAGACGATCAAATTATTCCCGACATAGACGTAATGCAACTAGGATTCGAAACATTGCGAATGAAAGGACTGAAGAAGAACAAGAAATTGCAGGTGAAAAGAACCGCTAGTATGGATCGACTACGTGCTATGATTAACAAGAGCAATGCGAGGCAGCTCGTAAAACGGATGGCCTGGCAATACGAAATCGTCCAGTAAAACCTAGAGATCAACAACTAGATAATTTTCTACGCACAAGAAGAAATTTATGAAGTACTGATTTGAATCGAGGAGCATTTCGATACGATTGCAGTACTTATTACTGTTTGAGAGTGGGAAACTACCGAATCACGACATTTTCTAGCAAACACTCAAAAATACAATGTTTGTTTCCAAATGACCCCATTTTGGGCAGACATTATCTAACAACGAGGAAATTCAAGGTATTTATTTATTTATATACTTACACACAATACAGTAGAAGAATATCATACTTACTATACTTATTCCTGTGTATTATGTATGCTAATTCTAAAAAAAGTGTTTATAGATCAGTAATACGGACTTTGCTTTTGATATTGTAGATATAAGGACAGATTCACCATCGGATCGGATCATTGCAACCTCTCGAAGATGCACAGCATAAATTTTTACAATTATACTACATGGGCAACATGGAGAAATAACTTGATCGATGTCAAGAGATCAATGCAGCAATGATAATAGCAATTCTTCAAGATCTGCAGCAACAACTTCATGAACATTTTGCATGTCGAGTTTGCCCGCAAATCTTTCCTTTCCGATCCGTCTCGCATTCGCTCTGACCTTTTAAATCTTACGCCCAATCCTTGAAAATTTGTGGTCTGAATCTAGAATCCATTTTCCATGTTCAATTAACTATAAGTGGCATGTTAACGGGATGGTAGACCATCTGCGTTATTTGCTTTTGCGCATGATAATAAAACGGTAAATGTCGTCTATCACAAGGTGCAACTTCACTTCACTGAAGAGTGCAACCCAAGCAACAAAATACACAGCCAATAAAGAACCATTAACAAACTTGATTTTTTTTTTTCCTTATATTTATTATCCTATTTTAACATTGAAATTAATTAAATCCAAAATCTGCTCATTTATTGCCTCTAAGACGGAACAATATTCGCCGGGTCAGCTAGTTAATAAATAGATTTAATTGTAATCCATATTTTTGCTGCTACGAAACAACAGGTATGAATTCTTTATGAAATGCCTTTTGTTGGACTTAAATTTTCCGAACATTTACAATTGTAATTTATATTTTTTACACCATCGGAAAGTAAAGATTTCAACGAATAGAAAGCACATAAACTTTTTGAAAAAAGCTGATTGTTCGACGGGTGAATTTTTGATTGAAAATAAGGGTTCTTTTCCGATATTTGAGTCAAAATAAGGTGAAAAAATAAATATTTCAATTCAAATAAATTACAGTGTATTTGGAACATAAAAAGGTAACTTTTTACAATATTTCGTGATTTTTTTTATAAAAGATAAAAATAAAAAACCAAAAACTTGGTTTTTTGAATTTTTCACATAAACTTTGAGGTTTCCACTTCCCGACCTCAGATCGCCCGTAATTTATTTTTTCCCTTAATTTTTGTTATATTCTCGTCCTTTACCAATGGGTTTCATCCTACTATTTTTTTTTTGGTTTCAAAAATTATCGACCCTGGTCTAATTAGGACATTGGGTGTTTTAATCTTTAATAGAGGATTTAAAGCATGGGTGTAGATAAAATTTATTACATCATTAATTACAGATAAGTAGGTATGATACTTTATTAATATGAGCTAATTAACTCCGGCAATTTTTTATATTCTTTTATTTATGAATTGGTGCTTTCACGTCCATAAACACTTACTTGGCTTTACCCTGCTTTGTTTCAGTTCTCTGCATCTCAGAGACAATAGAGTTGATGCTGGTCTCAGTCTTGTTCAACTCTTGTCGTAGCTGGTTGAGCTCCTCCTCGAGCGTGGTAATTTGCTCCATCAGCTCCGACCTGGTCTTCTGCATCTCCAGACGAGACCGCGATTGGTTGAAGTAACCACCAGTTAGAGAACCCTTGGACGAAACCTAAAACAAATGAGCAATTCAGAATGACATCTTTCTTATACATAATATAGTTCATAAAACTGCAATTAAAATATTTAATTCACTGAAATCATTGTTGTGCTCATTATGTATGTATGGATACAAGTATAACTGAGTGGAATTCAGTTTTGGAAAACCAGTGCCAAATTTAGTATTGGTTTTTTTTTTCTTTGTATTAAGCAAGTTGAGTATTAAGAATAAGCATATATTTTGTTTTCATTAAATTTACGTGTGAATGTGTCAGTTTTTCTTCCCAAAATAAATTCATATTCATTTCTTCATTTAAAGATGTTTATATTTTTACTAAATATATATTCAGTACTCTATGAACGGCTCGATCATTTCACGATGCGTAAAGACATATCTCCACTGTGTGTTTTCTAATGCATGACAGGAAGTGTTCCGTAGAGCTGTTTAACCTGATTCTTGCCGCCTGCTGTGTTTTGATTCTGACCTGACCAATGCCCGCTATCCTCAGATGATTGAGTTATTTATATTAGGAGTTCACTGGGTCATAACGTCGATGCCTCTGAGAGACATACATGATTGACCACACTAACCATATTTTTTTAAAGTTCAAGCATTTTCCTACAAGTTTACTTTTTTTATCAAATTCAAATTCGAAAAAAATTTTTATTCACTGTAAAACTTTATTAGTTATTTATTGCAAGTCAGCAATAGCATTCAAATGAGTGTAACAATAACTTTAGAAACATTAATCCCAACTATCTTTATCATTCAAATAATCTTTCACATTATAATAGTGATGAAATCGCACATAGCAAGCTACTTACGGCTGAAGGATTTGACATAATATATAATGTACACACATAGTGTGTTGTTGTTTTAAAAGAATTGTGCAAAAATATACTATTTTACTAAAACCTTAATGACTTTTTAAACGATATTACATTGTGGAATAAAGCATTCACCACCAGTCTATTTTATGGAAAGCTATTTTATTTTAAAAACCTTCTTCATGAATCACATCAATATCTTTTGGTGTAAACCGAATTAAAATATGATCAGTTTTATAATAAGCGAGTGGCAATGAGTTTGTTTTCGACAAACACTCTACTTCCAAAGTGGTGGTATATATTGTAATACAGAGCTAATACAATAATAAATATTATTTTTGAACTAAAGAAAAAAAACTTTTTTTTCTTTCCTTAGGGAACATAATAATATATTTATTATAATGTTGCCCCATTTGCGTGACAATCTAGCCTTCACTTAGACTAATAAGTAATATTCTACTTTAACTTCAACTGCTAGATAGATTAAACTAAGACTGTGTCCATTAACACATTTCTTAATGTCTCTATTAAGGGGAAGTCACTTTGCTCATGCATCTTTTACAATATCACTATTTTTATATTGTATTACACTAATTCACTAGCACTACACTAAATCAAAAGATTTTGTTCGTTTTAGTCTTCTCATATATATCAGTGTTGTCAAGGAGCTGGATTGCCTCGACATTCACGTGATGGTGAATTCTATGCTGATGAGCTTCAGCGTATTTTTGGATAACTTTGTCAACAAACTCAATGTTAAGATCCCGATGGAGTTCGCTGTTTCGAATGTTTCCCTTATACTTTATTCTGGAAGCTTTGTATTATTTGAATATTTGTTTGTTTGGTGCAGCCCCTATTAATAATTTATTTATATTTCTCACCTGGTCACCCTCCAACGTCACGCAATCTAGATGATACTGCTTGCCCAGCTCGGTAGCGCATTCCAAGTTCCGGCATATCAGGGTCTTGCCGAAGATGTACTTCATCGCTTTCGCGTACTTTGGATCGTATTTCAGCTTATGCACCATAGCAATAGCATTCTGTAAATGAACAACTAATCTATAATAAACCATCATTAGTAGTGTACATACGATTCAAAAAGTAGTCAAATATTTTTTAATAAAATTTATTTATTAATAATATAATTGGTGATATTTTTTATTTGAATTTGAAAAGTGCAATAACTTTTGGCAAATTCAAATCTTTGAAATGCGGTGTCATTACTCATTGCTCGGTGCGAATTTAGAGTACAAGAATGGCGACAAATTTCACTTTTTAACCAATACTTACCACTTGTTACTTTGTTGTTTGTTTTTAAGAACCTATGACGTCATCGATCGTATGCGCGCCAAAATAGAAGCCTTTAGTGTTCGACTCGGTTGTGTATTATTACATTTTTTGGTGTAAAATTCTTTAGGCACTACTTGAGGGTAACTTAGATATTTTTTCTGGCAGAAGTAAGCGTAACTTCCGTTAAAAAAAACAATTAAAGGTAATATTTTTGAAAATTTCCACGCGTATTTGTTTATTTATTACTACTTTTGTAATAGATAAATTATTTTTTATGAATATTTCTGACGTTTGCGACGTTCTTTATTATTTAATAAAATAACGTTGTAACATTTAATAAGATATTGACGCTAATACGTTCAATTTCATATTCTGAACTATTTTATTTAATGAGTGAAAATTGTAAAAATTCGAAAGTGTTATTAATCAATTTTAAATAAAATATAAAATGAAATCTATCTATCTATGAAAATATCAGTGAAATGAAATGGCGTAGTCCCAGTAACATTTTACTCTTTAATCAAAGAGAGAAATCAAAATTTTTCAGTTTATAGTTGTTTTTTTATGGGAAACGATTTTTCTAGGTCAACATTTTGAGGTTGGCATTGAATTGGTTAAAGGCAACTGAATTTTTCAAACTGGTTTTTTTTTCTTTGTATTAAGCAAGTTGAGTATTAAGAATAAGCATATATTTTGTTTTCATTAAATTTACGTGTGAATGTGTCAGTTTTTCTTTCCAAAATAAATTCATATTCATTTTTTCATTTAAACATGTTTATATTTTTACTAAAATTCGAAAGTGTTATTAATCAATTTTAAATAAAATATAAAATGAAATCTATCTATCTATGAAAATATCAGTGAAATGAAATGGCGTAGTCCCAGTAACATTTTACTCTTTAATCAAAGAGAGAAATCAAAATTTTTCAGTTTATAGTTTTTTTTTTATGGGAAACGATTTTTCTAGGTCAACATTTTGAGGTTGGCATTGAATTGGTTAAAGGCAACTGAATTTTTCAAACCACATGGGTTAAAGGTATTTGCTGAATATTTCAAACCACATGGGATACAGTTATAAGCTTCAGAATTTAAGAATTTTTAACTGCGCAATTACAGTCAAATCCTAAATTACGCAAAAATAAAACCAATACTGCCACCATTGGCTTTTTTTGTGAATGCTCTGGAATTTATTTGTGTGAATTCTATTGTAATAAATATTTGAAAGATTAATAAAGTAATACCCACATTGTCATTCGGGTAGTTCATGTCCCGTACTTGCAGCCTGTTAAGCGGCATGAAGGTAACTTCCCCGGGGAGATTCTGTCGGTTCATCTCCTTTAGAATCTTTGTCCCAACAGTGTCTGACTCCACTATGTGGTGGAACAATCTGTTGCCTGCCGTCACCTGGAATTAAAATAGCCTGTTATTAACACTTACAAAAACCGAAGATGAGAGTGTGGTGGTTAAGTTACGTGCTTTCGCGCGCCCGAGAGCTTGTGTTGCCTCGGGACGCGACTGTCACTGGCGCGCGTGATGCACCGACTGAGTTGACAGCTTGAGCTGTGAGCTGTGGTGTCAGTGTTGCCAACCCAAATTTTAGAAAATTAGTAGATTATGTGCCAAATGTTGTTAGAAGTTGGTAGAATGTAAAATGCAAAATTGGTAGATCTACCACCTCAATTTAAAAAAATTTTTAAGATTAAAAATGCATGAACTGTTCTTAAAATATTTATTTTAGAAAATTATACATATTTTTATTGAAAAATTGTAAGTGTTCTGTGCTAGGCTGCCCGTTGTTTGCTATAAATCTTTTAGTACGCAACAATCCCTCTAGAGTCTCCGTGCAAATTCTATTTCTCTGGAAGGTTTTCATATTATTAATAGCAGAAAACAATCTCTCAACGTTGGCGCTACTATGTGGAAGTGCGAGTAATTTTCTCACGAATTCGCATAGCAGGGGAAACATTGGAGACTGGTCTCCTTTTTTAATGGATGAAACATGCTTCCAGAATTCTTCAGGTGTAGGATACACATTTTTTTCTGTGAAATGAAATGTCATGTTTCTTAATAATCTCACAAAAAGCAAAGATTCACCATTGATTCCGCAACTAACCAACCGGGAATGAGCCACAGATGACAGAACAGTATAATAATGGCTATGACTTATGAGCGCGAAATGGCGCGAATGGCGAACTGTTGCTGATGTTTTTTTTTTGTGGTTTATGGCCTGGACTCTATGTATGCTTGACGCATCGTCGCATGGCTCACGCAGCACATCGAATCGACACTTGTCGATATAAAAATAATTTAAAGTGGTGATATGGTCAAACTAATTACAAAATAGGTAGTTTTTAGGTCTAGGGTGGTAGATAGGTAGACTTAGGTGAAAATGGGTAGATCTACCAAAAAGTTGGTAGATATGACATCACTGCGTGGTGTGTCGCCGCGGCCAGTCGCTACTGCGCCGGCGCATGCGCACCAATCGACAACGGGTTTAAGTGAATGCGATTGGATTACGACAGATTTATTACGTGGCAACTCAACCTGCGCACTGCCCGCGATAATCTTTGGATAGTACGTGTTCTATAAATGACATTATAACTGTTAGCTCATAGTGATTAGTGATATATAACCTTCTGATCAATGTTAATATAGTGCGTGTGTTTGTTATAAGTAATTTCATTTAAAACCAACGCCCCTACAAGAGTTTTATACTAATCTATTTTATTATTCACTTTTTGTTTGTGATATAAACTCTCTCTGCCTAACAAATAATCTTGGTATAAAGTTGTACCTTGGAATAAACCAAGAATATGCTAAATGTCGACTATATGGCTGACAATACAATAATCATTCTGAAGTTTTCCGAATGTCAAGCAGCCTTGCAAATTAACGAGAGAAATTTTGTACGTCCGAATAAACCAATAAAAATCATAAATGTCTATTTATAAACATTTTGCATATATTTTTTTATCACGTATTAACTTTACACCAAGTTTATTTGTGAAGCCGCCAAACTTTATCTACCGTAAGATTCGCTTACACATAGTCAACCTTCTTCCAGGTCATTATGAGTTCTATTAAGCACCGTGGTAACAACGCTTGTGACCACATAAAATCGACATAACGGCGATTTGTGTCTTTTCCAGAAGAATTTTGATTTAGTATGAAGCCAGATATAACACGTACGCGATAGAGACAGACTCCCAGTCGCTTAAAACGCAATTACAATTATGACAATAAGAGCCTTGAAATAAAAGTTATTTGGATGTTTAATAATGTGACGACACAAGAGACTATCAACTAACTGTAAGTGATACACTCTGCCCATTACAAGATTCTTGATTGAACCCAAAAATTCGGTAAGGCATCACAATTACGCTCATCACTTTCAGACATAAGATGTTAGATATAATTAGCCCAATAATGTAATAATACGGCGCTGTGGTGCCAACCTAGCCGGCTAAGTATTACCCTACTATTAATAATTTAATACCGATATTGTATTATTCCTTGAAAATTTACTATAATATTTAGGTGGACATAATATCTTGTCACGGCCTTTTTGTATATATTCATATATGTGCATAACACTACTGAATTTTGACATGCTTATGAGAGTTATTAGTTTGTGGCCGTTCATTCGATTGCATTGCATCATCGGAGTAGGGGTGTTTTTTTTTACATATAAGTCGGTTCGATTCCCAAACGAGGCATTAATTTTTAGAAAATCTTTGAATGCAGAATTACTAACTTTTAAAAATAACATAAAGTCTTCTTTCAGTAAAATAGCCTATCTTCGATATTTAAGGTACTTTCCCTTCATGTCCCATAACTTTGGGACACCCTGTATATAATAATAATACAATCTTTGGTCTTTTCCATAATGTTCAATGCTGATAGAAATATTAGAATCAGTTAGTTTAGTTTCGATGTTACCTCGACTGCAGTGTATATAGTCTTGTCACAGGTAAAGTTCTCTATGACGGGCCCGAAGTACTGATCGGCGATTTTGGCCCACTCTCCTCCACGTTCTTGGAATGTTTCCAACACCTTGCGAACACTGTCCCGACCGTTCAGAATGGGCTATAAAACAGTGTTATTTTTTAGAATTAAAATGCATCCCTAAAACCAAAACTGAATACACTTCTTAATACTACCAAACAGTAAAATAGATATAGTTAGTTAGTTACTTAGGGCATATCGGATGAATTACTGACATGGTAAACATCTTATTTGGCTTCTCGACCACTTCTGGTTAAGGTTAGTGGTTATCATTCTCGGGATTTTTTCAGCTATCCGGGGTACCACAAGGCTCACACTTACTAAATTAATAATGATATCACTAAATTAATAAAATCAGAATATGAACTATACGCAGATGACCTAAAATTATACAGGACGGTAAAATGTTTTGAGGACCAAAAAATGCTTCAAGATGATATCGACTATATCTACTTATGGTGTCAAAATAATAGTATGGAACTGAACGAAGGCAAATGCAACTTTTTAAAATTTTCCAGAAAACATATTAAACTTAAAACTAGTTACAAGGTAAATGACGTGTTCATTGCTGAAAAAAAATATTTTAAAGATTTAGGCATTATATTAGATAGTGAACTAAGATTTAACAAACATCTATATAGATCACATTGTTCGTAAGAGTTTTAAAATGCTAGGTTTTATTTTCCGTAATACGAAAGATTTTAGAAGTATTTTACCACTCAAGATACTTTTCAACTCTGTTGTCAGATCTAATCTAGAATATAACTCAGCTGTTTGGTGCCCATATCACAAAATATATATATCACGAATAGAATCTGTACAAAAAAAGTTTCTTTCAAAGTTAAGTTTTTTTGCAAATAAATATATCCGTAATGATAGCTATGAGAATAGATTAAATACATTTCAAATGAGGTCTCTGCGAATACGTAGAAATGCTTCACAATTGCTGTGTTTACATAAACTTTTAAGCTATGATATGGACTGTCCTTCGCTTTTATCACAAATCGGTTTGCATGTGCCTGCCTTCAATTGTCGGCTTAGTACTTTTTCCCCAATGCACATTAAATTCCACCACAGTAATTATGGCTTAAACTGTCCTCTACAGCTAATGTTACAATTATATAATTGTATTTTTAATATAGATGAAAACACTGATATTTTCAAACTTTCTTAATTTTAAAAAACAAATTTATATTGCTCTCCAAAATTTATAGATTTTAGATTTTAAAATATCACATGTATTTCTTATAGTAATGTTGTGCCTACCTATAATTTAAGTACATTTAAACTATTTTATTATATTTGTTTAATTCTTAGTGCAGAAGTTAATAAATTGTATTTAGTTGGTAAGCCTTTATAAATAAATAAATAAATAAAATAAATAAATAAATAGTAGATTTGATAGACTGATTAACTATTGCTCTTGTTTCGTTAGGTCGTGGGACTGATTCCCTACTGCTCTTATTCCGTTAGGTCGTGGGACTGATTCCCTACTGCTCTTATTCCGTTAGGTCGTGGGACTGATTCCCTACTGCTCTTATTCCGTTAGGTCGTGGGACTGATTCCCTACTGCTCTTGTTTCATTAGGTCGTGGGACTGATTCCCGTCAGGCCCCCTCATATTATGTAGTAAACAAATTGTTGTCTTATCATAATTAAATGCTGTTTCAGCCTTATGCCCTAAATTACAAGTTTATAACGTATTACATTGCATATTAATAGCACATTCACGAAGTCTGTTTGAAAATATATCTTAATATTTATAATGCATCTCTTTTTGTTGCCTTTTCCATTTCTTTTAATTTATCCCCATTTTTCTAAATATAGCATTTCTGTCGGTAGAGCATCAATTGCTTAACGCTCTTATGTTTCGGGTCAGTTAAATTAAGTCATACGATATATTATGCTACATACATGCATATTTACATGGTAATGTATGTTCAAAAACTCCAAAATCGTGTTTCTTTCTCAACTATTTCTCCCTCCGAAACCAAAACAATCGTATGTAAACTTTGAAAATGGAATGATAAGGAAATAATCTGTATGGGACTGTTTTAATTTTTCCGCTTATTGTTGCCGTATTTGCTTACTAGGCTTATTTTTGCGGCCTATTGGATTGAGATGTGTTAAGCATTGTTTTTAGGTAGGTCTGCTCTTGTATCTTCTTAAGAATCCCCCTTGCACAGAATGGACTAGCGTATATTAAAAGTTTTCTTACCTTTCCTGCCATAGATCTTAGTGCTTGATCAGCCTTTGCTAGGTCTTCTTTAAGCGAAGACAGGTTTTGTGTAAGAGTAGTCTCTTTACGCCACAGCTCACTAGATTTGATTTTAAAAGAATATATTATTTATATACATAAAAAATCTATAAGAGAAAGATATACACTTTCATGCAAATACTACAACTACTAGAGCAGCAGATCTAGAGATCAAGTTAATAAAATAGTCAACTCACTAATGGTCGCATTTGGTTTGTTTTATCTATTTACAAACAGTACTGACTTCAAACATTAATAAAAACTAATACAATCAAATAGATAATTTACTCTAGAAACAATGGAGTTCTGAGATAGCACATTATACATTCAGAAATCAAAAAACCTCCAAATATAAAACCAATTCCGAACATTTAAAAAACTTTACAAATAATTAGGTATTTAACAATTCTTAAATCCTAAATTATGAGTCTTCTTTAATTTTAACGTGTCAGTCAAGATCGGTAGTGATTACAGTGATTATTATCAATCAAGACACACTTATATGATTAAGATAAATGGCAGATAGATTTATATATCTCTAGATGATGGCCGCAGAGCGATGTTATAGGAGTTATATCACATCATGTTCACAGATTGTTGGCACCACTATTTGGTTATTATACCTATATTGCTGTACTTCCATACTACTATAAAAAAGTGTCATGCCAAAAAAGAAGATTCACCCACTTTCTGGTGCACTGCTCCTGATCCTTTCTCTTCTTGCACTCGTAGTACTGCTTGTTGTGCTCGTCAATGGCCACTCTCTGCCGTTCCATCTCCTTTGTGAGCTCCTCTATTCGCTTCTCCAACTCTGTTAGTTTGGTAGCATCACGCCGCAAGTCATCGCGAAGCTTAGTCTCATGGTCCTTCTTGTCTTTTATCTGTTTGTTCAATGATCTGTGAAAAAAAACAGTTTTAATGTTAAAACTTTACACGAAAAAGAAGGGTTTTAAAGTAAATTACCCATTTATTTACTATATCATATCTGTTGAGTATTTTTGTTGAGTCACTTGAGATAGCTTGTAATTAAAATATTTTTTTCAAATTATGACGCGTAAATATTGATTTAAAAGAGTGCCAAGAGTTACTGACCATTTTTATTACAACCTAACCTTTACAAAGTTTTTTTTTATGAAAATAAAGGACGAAACGATCAGGACGTTCAGCTGATGGTAATTGATACGCTGCCCATTATAATGCAGTGCCGCACAGGATTCTTGAAAAACCCCAAAAATTCTGAGTGCAGTTGTAGTGCCAACTGCGCTCGTCACCTTGAGACTAAGATGTTAAGTCTCATTTGCCCAGTATTTTCACTAGCTACGGCACCCTTCAGACCGAAACACAGTAATGTTTACATATTACTGCTTCACGGCAGAAATAGGCGCCGTTGTGGTACGGATAATCTAGCCGTCATCCTGTGCAAAGGAGCCTCCCACTGGTAAAGTGGTGGTAAATCGGAATATGTAATTGTAAACCTAATTGAATATAACTAATTTTGAATTTAATTCTTACTTAAGTTCCTTCTCAATCCACTTGTCCCTGTCCTGTTTGGATGTGAACTGCGTGCCCCGGCCCTGCTTAGCATACAGCTCCTGTCGCTTCTGCTGGTTCAATGCCAGGGCTCGAGTACATTCCTCCTCTCTTGCTTTCATTTCTTCGTATTTTGGCTTCAACTCTTCTAGCTCTCTCTCTTTTTCTGATATTTGTTGTCTTAACCGCTCTAACTCGGCTTCAGCTCTTTCCTAAAAATGTGCAATATTATGTATTAGACATTTATTAAGTCAATCAAATGAGATATCGGGCTAATTTAATGTAAAATAAGATTCACAAACTGAAGCCAATATATGCAAATTTTACTTCACAGTTCTTATGTTTGTATATGGTTGTTTGTTGACCCATTAGAATTAAAGGTCCAAAAATACTAATTGTCTTGAATATACTCAAATAATACCACAATATATATATCAAATCAAATTATAAATATTTTATTTCGTAGGTAAATTGACACACTTGAAATATGTCATTTTTCGTACAGCTCGTTCGTAATGCAGATTTCCTTAGAAAAGAACGAGCAAGGAACTCTAAGGTTGCTCTTTTCAAAACAAAATGATTAACACAGGTTACTATTTTCAATTAAATTTACAAATCATTGCAATTACAATATATGCAAATTGATGAAACAAAATACACAATACAAAAACGTCAATTAGGTACTATTTAGTACCTAATTGACGACGAGTAAATCAAAAAAATTTAAATTAATAAGTACATAACTATCTTATCAAAACACACACCTTTTATTTGTTCATTCCTTCATTTTACAGTTTGCCCACTGTAAGGCCAATTCTAGTATTATAGCTTTGCTACTGCTTATAGTTATGCATACCTTGGATTTGTTGTCACCATCAACATCGTCAGTGAGATCTTTGATACCCAACTCCAGTTTAGTTTTCTCCCTCAACAGTTGTTGAAGCTCCGTTGACAATATGTCTTTTTCTTCCTTGGCTGCCCCCACATCTTTCCTCGCATCTTTCAATTTTCTACAAATGAAAGGTAATCATGTAAATACTATTCCAAATGGGAAGAGAAATTCACCTAGACCGTCTACTGACTTGGAGAAAGCACATCACAGCTAAACGAGACGAAATGAATTTCAAATTCTACTACGGCCTTACAAATAAAATTTGCATAAAGTTATAACTAAGCATAAACCAAGAATATGTAAAATGTTTACAAATAGACATTTTGCTGACGAATAGTTTGGTCGGACGTATAACATTTCCCGCGTTTATTTGCAAGGCAGCTTGTCATTCGGAAAACTTCAGAATTATCATTGTATTAACAGTGTTGTCAGCGATATTGTAAACATTTTGTATTTTGTTTTTTTATCATCAGTTATAACTTTATACCAAGTTTATTTGTAAGGCCACTAGTATATAAAGTAGCCTACAAGACTATCTGGACTAATGGCACATGCTTTGAGGTAAGGCAAGTCACTCCAATATTGAGAAAAACCAAAGATCTCAAAACGCAATCCTGAAAAGCATCCTAAAAGCGCCATGGTTCCATTACCAACGATGAGCTCCACCAGTACACAAATTCGCAATTCCTCAGGTCCAGAAATCGCGGCAACTCGAGAAAAATATGGATCTCGTTTAGAAGTCCCCCGAACAAGCTTGCCTCAAACCGGCGAAACCGACTTAAAAGATCACGAATGCCTTGAGCTGGACCTAATTATTTTTATATAAGTGTGGGCAAACGGGCTAGAGGCTCACGGGATGGGGAGTGGTGAGGCAACCGCGCATGGACATCTGCAACAGCAGATGTGGCCTTTAAGGGAGTATGCTTTTTTCTTGAAAATCCCTAAGTCGTATCTGTTCGGGAAGATCGCTGCCGGTAATTGATTCAACAAAGTGGCTGTGCGAGGCAAGAAATTTCTAACAAAACGCGCGGCTGGCATTCCACAAATGCCAGACGTCTACGTGATGCGGGTGGTACTGGTGTCAAATGGTCTCAGAAACCTAATTGAAAGAGTCATTTTCACTGGAAAAGGGCCTGTGCACGGCTCTCTCGTCCAATTCACCTGCTTATAGTATAAGCTGCTGTAATAAACACATAACAAGAAAAAAATGTTAATACTATTTACTTATTACTATTTATTATTTTGGATTGATGACAGAGTTGGGAAAGGTTGAAGAGACATAAATCTATATTAATCTGAGTAACATAAGGTTTAATTGGTCTTCACAATGAGATGCTAAATAGTAAATCTATCTGTATGTGCAGTGTTGGTCTGGTGCAGCCTTCAACCACACACCCACAAGTGCACTTGCACTGCTGTGGTGTAACAGGCACTTGAAACGAGAGAGAATTCTCATAAAGATCAGATTCAGATGCACTGTGTGATGTAATTGGCGTCATATCCAATTTCGCTACATCTTACTTCGTTTTTACGTGTTACAACACAGATCATATTGACACTGTTATGGGCAGATTTTGCAGCTTAATGTCATACGTACCATCTGCTTGCCACTTAGCCCCATAAAAAATTCACCCATATTTGTTCCAAAAAGGGACTAGGACAAGAACTTCAAAAATATTATAAGTATAAAAGTCATATGTCAGGCGTAGCAAATTCAGATTTGAAATATCTACTTCAATGGTACATATTAGAATTTAAATATCAGTAGTCAAGAAATAGGGGCACAAATAAACATTTACTGTAAATCAAAGACTTTGCAAGAGCGACATCTCAAGTCAATTTCTTAATATGCAAATATTGGAGTTGAGCAGGTTAACAACTGTAAAGTAGATCCTGTAGATGAAGCCACAACCTGAGATTTGAACAAAGATTTTATGAACGAAACGGTTGGCTCAGTTGGAAAGAGCGCTCGCACGGAACGCGAAAAGTCGCCGGGTCGAGTCCCGCATCGTTCATAAATTTTGTTTTCAGTTTTATTTGTGTAAATAATCCCAGAAGTGAGGGTTATCACTTTAAAACATAGCAAATTGTTTATATATTATATATTACTATTATTTAATAAGTACTAACAAGGGCTTAACGGCTTACAATTTGACGCTAAAAAGCGCAATTTTAAAATGTATTTGTAGTAAGTTCTACGCAAAAACACCGCTAAAATCATATCATTTATGGTTTCGAAACACAACGCATATGATTCGAGTAGGAGAGACAGTCTTATACAACGACTGTACAGCGTCATCTCTTTTTCACACCGCGGACCACAGACAATTTATTTTATTTATTTTAAATTTATTCTTCTATAAGCGATTCAAATGCCATTCAGTTCGCATTAAATTAAAAAAATTAGAGGCATATGGAATACGGGGGCTTGTGTTAGATTGGTTCCGATCATATTTAAAAAATAGGAAACAAAGAGTAATTATTACTCGGACTAATAAAATTAGTGAGAAAGAAACATACAAATCTGAATATACATTTAACCAGTGTGGTGTACCTCAAGGAAGTGTTCTGGGGCTCATTCTATTTTTGTTTTACATAAATGACATTATAGACGTTACAAATAACAAAATATTTCTATACGCGGATGATATTTCGATAATTTTTGAATCTGACATTAAAAACTTTGATATTATGAAATTTAACAATGACATTATAAATAATATGGACAAAATGATTAAATGGCTTGGTATGAATAATCTTAAAATAAATCTAACTAAATCAAACTACATGACATTTTCAAATGTTCTACGTAATAATTTAAAAATAGAATATAATGACGTCATTATGGATGAAAAAAAGGAAACTTCATTTTTAGGTATTATTTTAGACAATGAACTTAAATGCACATCACACATAAATGAGGTCTTTGGTAGGGTAAATAAATTTGTTTATGCCCTGAGGCGCCTACGAAAAATTACAGATTTAGGTACCACACTGTCAGCTTACCATGCTCATATTGCATCTATCTTGAGATACGGTCTTATAATTTGGGGTAATGGCGTAAACATCCAAAAAGCATTTATTGCACAAAAAAAATGTATCCGTGCGATTTGTGGGGTAGGTCCGTACGAATCGTGTAGACCTCTGTTTATTAACTGAAATTGTTAACCTTGCCGTGCCTATACATTTACGAAATAAGCATTTTTGTAGAGGCATAAATATCTTTTCACCACTGCCAAGGAAATGTATGACCGCGACCAACGATATCCAAAAAGACTTGTTTACAAAAAAGTACCCAGGACTACTTTGATTACTAAAAATTGTCATGCCATGTGTATTCAAATATTTAATAAACTTCCCAATACTATTAAAATTTTGAATATCGGTCCTTTTAAAACTCAATTATATCAATGGCTAATTAGTTACAATTTTTATGCTGTATCCGACTTTTTAAATTTGTGATTTTCTTTTTTTTTATAATCTTGTGTTTAACTTTGACTACATAATATGTATATGACATCTATATTTTGTGTAGATGCTAATGTAATGTAACAATGAAATATTATTTGCTGTAATCTTAGAATTTTCATTATTATATAATGACATGGAGGTTATGTAATTTGCATGCCCTTTTCGGCTAATGTGTTGATTCGTATAGAATTATTTTGTTAACTTATATACACACATTATGCAAATAAAGAATTATTATTATTATTATTATGAAGCACTTCATTGTACGAATCTTAGCGATTCAGTTTAGGTACCTAAACTGAACTGCATTAGAATTGAATAGATAATTAAAAGTTGAGCCTACCTTCACGACAATGGATTTTCTAATTTGATGTGAATAACCCTTCTTTTTATTGTAACAAGTGACATGACAAGCAAGATTTACATCCCGATGGTAACTGATAGTAAGTAGTAGTAATATTAGAACTCTTAATTCTGAGAGGCACTCTTATTGCGATGCGCTCGTCACACTAAACCCTTTTGAAAACGAGAACTTGTACTTTCCTTAATAGTGCCGACGATTAAGATGTTTTAAGATTGATGCAATAACCCACTTGTTAGACTCCCGCACATGTTCCTGGGCTTCCCTCACAAGGTCTGCATACTGCTGTTGTTCCTTACCACTGTTTGCACGAACCTTTTGCAACTAAAACACACATAGAGGTAAGTAAAATATCATTCCCAACATCGTAGCTTGAGGCATAAATGCCACAGAATATTTCTTGAGAATGTATACTTTTCGAAGCAATAAATTAACCGAAAAAATACAATAACTCTTGAGACACTATTAATTCATGTGGTCAATGCTGAGTATCACGAAAATACTAATATCTATATGTGGACAACTCGGTGTTCGGCCACCTGATCAGAACATAATTTGAAAAAGATCAACAAAGACACACGAGAATTTTCGGTAACTTATATATTTGTTTTTATATCGAAGACGATTTCACCTGTTGGTTTTTGATCATCTCATACTCTCATATTCTCTCTCTATTGCCCAGAGAAACAGGAAACAGCGGTGACGATTTATAAGGTGTTGAGTAAACGTAAATTATTGAATTCAAAAACCAAAACAAAACAGGTATGTATGTCGAGATTTGAAAGGGGGCACCATGAGACTCAATTGTTCTACCAATAGGTATTTTGAAAGAACTAATGTGCACAATGAGAATTAACTAGAACTTACTTCTTCCAGTTTTCTCTTATTCTCCCGATGTTCTGTGTCATGTACAATGAACTCCAAAACACGTCGAGATTTGTCCCATTTTTGGTATTCTTTCAACTCCTCTTTTTCTTCTTCCAGCGTCTTTAGTCTTTCTTCAATTGTTTGCAGGTATTCATTTATTTTCTCAACCTGTAATAAAATACATCATAGTTATTCAATAGACAACTTTACTTAAAATTTATAATAATATTTACTCAAGATGCAATTCAAGATAGCTTTTGCTAAAATAATATGTTATACAGAACAATTATTGTTGAAACAACAAAAACAGAGATGTATGTTGATAGCAAATGTAAATAAGTGAATAGCTAGTCTATACTTAAAAATAAAATTGGAGTGTCTGTTTGTAATACTGAAATAACCGTTTTTTTCTACATGTATATGAATGGGTGGAACGATTTTGACGGGACTTTTATTTATATGGCAAAACAATGTTTGCCGGGTCAGCTAGTAGTTTTGCTCTCAATAGTGATTTTCATTATTATAACACTAGAAACAAGGGATTGCTTGTAGCTAATTCTAGTACATAAGATACATAATAGCTTTAAGGGTAAATGTGTACACTTCTATAATAATGTCCCAGCCACTGTTCAGGCATTATCTATAAATAAATTTAAATGTTTTATAAAAAAAAGGGCGCTGTCGTAAATTACTCCACAGCTGAATATCTAAATGATCGGACAGCCTGGGACTAGATTGTGATTATTTTAATAGCAATAGAAATGACTACAATATTGTATATTTTTATTGAAAAGAGCGCAAAAAAAAGAATGCTGGGAGAGTTTCTTGCGCCGCTTCTTCTCTCTCAGAGCGCCATTTGTTTCCGAAGCGGTAGTAGTATCTACTAAGAAATGACATCAAAAAGAATTCTAAAGAAATCAATTTTGAGAAAATAAATGCCTTTTATGCCTTTTAGTACAATATAAAATTACAGAGAAATATAAATATTACAGTACCTTTCCAACAGTTTCCTTTAGAATAGTCACAGACTCTTCCCGTCTTTCATCATAAACTCTTGTACCAGCAACTTCTCTCAATAGTTTAAGTCTCTGAGAGTCTGGAGCAATTGCCATTTGGTTGATCTGAAAGTAATGCATTGTTGAAAGTAACCCTAGAAACAATAGAGAGAATATACAAACTAAATACAATAATAATAAGTAAAAAGCATTTTATACCTTTCCTTGTTTCACAATATAATACGGATTTGAATTTGATAATCCTGCACTTTCCAGTAGGTTCAGTACCTCTGAGCGTGGTACAACCTTTTTGTTCAAGAAAAATTGATCTTTTTTCGATCCTATAACTCGTCTCAAGAAAATTTCATCCTTCTCAATCTAAAATCAATATTCAATATGTTAATTATTAATTATATTATATATTATCATATTTAGTAGTATTTATTAGCTAATAATACATTCATATCTATACAGTGTGAATAAGAAATATGCAATAGTATTGTGACATTAAGTTTTAATAAATAAAAAAAAAACCCTTTATAGAATTATCTTTATTGGATAATACATTATTTTATGTTAAGAAGGGATGAGAGGAGCTAGACCTTCAGCGGATGGTAATTGATACACCCTGCCCATTACAATGTAGTGCCGCTGAAGAGGTTTGAAAAAGTGGCTTTGAAGCTGAGCGGAACTACAATTGCGCTCGTCACCTTGAGACAAAAGATGTGAAGTCTCATTTGCCAAGTAAATAAGCTACAGCGCCCTTCGGACCGAAACAACATTATGCTTACACACAATAATCTAGCCGGCTTCCTGTGTAAGGGAACCTCCTACTATGACAAAAGTAAATACAAATTTGGAATTATATTCAATGTCAGCTGAAGAAAATTTCAAATAATCCTACATTGTAGTGTTTAAGTAACAACTTATCACAAAATTTGAACTCATTTAATTTCTAACATAACAAGAAGATCTAGAATTAAAAATGGTGCAGTGTTAATATGCCTTTAGCAGTGTTGCCCTTTGTGAGATATCACAACCGAATTGCGTGATTGTGGTTGGATAATGCGTGCATAGTCTATAAATACCCAGTCAAACCTAATGTATGACAATAAACACCAAAGTTAAACACAGCAATTTTTTATTTATTTAAGAACAGAAGTGACTGTATTAGTGACAGCAAGCAAATACAAGTAGAAGTGCCACACATTTGGAAAAGAAAACAATGCATATGGCAGCAAATTATTAATGCAACTTTGAATAAATGAGTTTATCTATCTATTACTTAGCAAGATGTTAAACACTCAAGACTAGAGAATGCTGCAACCAAATGAGCACTCTAGTAGCTTTGAAATAAATGCAAAAAACATTTTTAACTATTTTCCCCTTTTTGAGCATTAAACAAGTAGATATAAAGTAAATTTTTTGTTATGCTTCCATATTTGCATGTAAAAATTCATAATAAGCATGATTGTAATATTAAGTTTAACATTTGAGATATCATGTCATAGATACTATTAGCATCTGAATCATTACCGCAGAACAACACTTGTATTTTCTTTTTCATGGTGTTAACTCTTAGCATACCAAAGGTCCATAAGTACCAATTCGAGGAACATAACATCACCCTGCCGGTACATATGGCCCAACAACAAAATCCACATTCGGTTTCTGACCTTGTTTTGTTTATTACTTATTGCTATTTTCCTTTGAAATTATAAGAGAATAAAAGTCCATTAAATTCTGTACAAATAATAACAAAGAAAATGGGATGTTGGCAAACAAATATTAATGGAAAAAGGGTGTCAGGACTTAAGCCTTTATCCCCCGCTGCTGTGATAGTGAAATGTATCGTATGTATAGTTTATGTTACTTGAAAATCTTTCTTATAGTTTACTATTGTTATTTTGTCCAAATATAGCACAGTTACATTTTATATTAAACACAAGCAATCTCACACTTCAAGATTCTTCTTAGACTTTCGGGATGAATATCTTAAATTATTACCTATTAAAGTATATATATGTATATTTTAGTTTTGTTTTAGAAAGAACATATAAATTTGATAATAAAACCATATTCACTAATAAATAAAACCAATTGTTATAATTGAAAATTCTAATTTATTCTGAAATAGTTCTGAAATAGCAGTTACTTTATGTTTTATGTGTAAAATAAAATAATATAAAACACAATATGAATAATTTATGCATGGTCTTATAGCTTGTTTCGATAGCTTTCAGATACAATCACTGAAATTATCCTCACTATATAATCTATATTCTTTTGCTACACATAAAATAATATGTGTGCATGTATATGCACTTTTGCATGCTAAAATTGCTTGGTAATCAATGGACTTGAAGCTTAGGAGGGAATGGAATGCAAAGGGTTAATAGACATAAGATTGATAGTCTTATTATAGAGGATTGCAGCTGGCTAACCAATCCTTAATGGGTGATCAACCCTGTTGATAACATCAATGCTTGAAAAGGCTACATTAACATCTAACTTGATTTTAAATATTCTTTGTAATTACATATATATCAGTAGCCAGCTGCTTAGGCCCAGGCTCTCTTGTATTCACATAATATCAGGTGATATAGTTTTGAATTAATCTATTAGATTCAATTGCATAAGTATTCAATACAAATTATGAAGTAATAAAAGATGAACACCTACAGCAGTCTGAAAATTACACAAGAATTCAATAGATAAATGTAGCCTTTTGAAACATCTGAAAATCTAGCAGGTAGTTACTTAAAAAAATTATACATACTGGTATTCTGTTATCTGAATTGTCAAATATAATCTCAACAAAGGCGGATATAACTCTGGGTCCAGTACCCTCATGAAGCAGTCCCAGCCTCTGTTCTGGACGGAGATGTGAGAATTCATCACTTAACACAAACTGAATAGCTGAAAATAAATGGCTATATTATATATCTCAAACAACTTTATGCATTTTGCTAGTACTCTGTTTCATCATAGATAGAGCCTAACTCACCATGAAAGAAGTTACTTTTCCCAGATCCATTTCGTCCAACAACAACATTATGACGTTTATCAAATGGTTCCACTACTATTTGCTCCCGGTAACTTTTAAAGCCTTGAATAATTACCTGTAAACAATGATTTTATCAACAAAAACCTTTTTTATTTGGTGCAGATATTGATTATTATTCTCCTAGATGTAAAATACCTGCTTTATATGCATTTTTAAAATCTTGTGGCAGTTAAACCGATGAAAATCTTTCTTTCTGAAATGTAAAGTAATTAATTAAATATTTAATATACCAAAAGTCAAAACACAAAACTGATTGCGTTACCATAGAACACTAAATCCAGGGGTGGGACAGACGCCTTAAAGTGACGTTTTCAGAAGACGGTAGTGCCATCTGTTAGTTGACCCGAAATTGAAATCTTTGTCAGCTGTCAGTCGCTTCGAAACTTTTCAACTTTTCCTTATTTGTGTCACTGCTCACTAGAGTTGAGACGTACTAGGAAAAATGAAATACTAGGTATGGCGGTGACTGTAACTCAAAAGTAACAGCGACAAATACCTGTTAAAAAATACTAGCTGTTATTTTAATACTATCTGTGATAATATACTAGCTACTGTAGTGAGGCGTATATTTTTCGTTGTTTGGCGTATATTTTACTTGTTAGCGCCATCTATACGTCTTACATAGGACTTTCTCTTGTGGTAACTTTGAATTTAAAAAAGTTCTGTTTAGGTAAAGCTGTACAGACCTATTAATTATTTTTATAGTTTTGATGTAATAAAAATAATCATTATACTTTCGTATTCATTATGTTTCAATACTACCTATGCTTAAACAGTGATCCTTACCTAGTACACAATTAAAATGTGCCCTTATCATACGAATAATTCAACAATAAAGTAGAAATAAACATCATAAAAATATATTATTATGGGCCCCAGGGGCAGGTCATTTAAAAAATTTCTATTATTCAAATGAACTATTTTATATTTCAGGTTAATGATGCGTGGATTCGCATAGCGGATAAAATTAATATACCTGTTAATGAATTGAAAAAGAAAAAAGAGTCATTAATGACAACATTCAGAATGCATCACAAAAAGAAAACTCAATCAATAAAATCAGGAATGGGTGAAGATGAACGATACGATCCTATTTGGCCGTACGAGCCTCTCGAAGCTTTTTAAAAGGATGTCTATGTATGCTCCAGTGTGATTAACACTGAGGAAAAGATTATACAGGTAAACAATATTTTAATTTCACAAAATCTTAGTGGTCTCTATTTCTAAAAAAGTAATTCATATAATTCAATCTTATTTGTGTCGCAGTATGCGGCGGTCTACGCGGTACACTTAATAATGGTAAAAACGAACTATCTCCATTATTTCTCCATGAACCTGGCCGCACTAGATCTTCATTTTGATAAATATCGAATGAACCAGGAGGTGAATAAATATTCTGTGAAGAAGTACTTTTTCTCAAAAAATTATGTAGATATAGACATGTCATTGTAACAATAGAAGCTTTGGTAGGTTCCAAGGGTATATTTTTTTTAAAGATCCTGAACCTGGCGGTTGGTATTCCAAAAGTATTTTCTAGTTTTACTCGAGAACGGGATAATTCTTGATTGAATACTCTTTCTGCGGACTCTAGTGCGTGATGACCGGGAAACGGTTTCATTAAATGGGTACTGAGAGCAAATGCACCATCGCCTAAAAATACGTAAGGCATGACTGTCACTATTAGGAAGTGGAATAGGACGGGGTAAATTCATACTGTTAGACGATAGTTTTTGATAAAAGATACTTTGATTGAAAACTCCTCCATCACTAATCCGTCCTTGAGAACCTACATCGGCAAACAAAAAACAATAATTACTATCTACTAGTGCTAGTAAAACAATGCTAAAGTGGCCTTTATAGTTAAAGTATTCAGTTCCCGAGTGTAAAGGTGATTGTATATTGATATGCTTCCCATTTATAGCGCCCAAACAATGCGAGAAGCTGAATCCTTCTGAAACGGACATCCATTCGCTCGCAGATTCAGGCATCTGAAATAAATAAAAAATAAACTGATATCACTTTTTTACTACAGGTTTCGTCATCGACACGTGACTACGAAACAGAGGCAGAAACCGACTTAAATCGTCCCATTATTGAAAGTGACACATCTCAAGATGGGAATACGAGTACTAAATCAAAAGTTACTGCTCTTCCAACTCAAAAGCGCCGTTCGAAAAATCCACCAGAGTTATCAGAGGCCAGCAAGGAGGTGGCAAATGCTTTTGGCACATTAAACAGAGTGCTTGATAATAAAACTGCAAGACATGATGATGATTGTGATCTTTATGCTAAACTTCTTGCCACAAAATTAAGAAAATTTCCAGAATATGAAAGAGAAGAAATTATGTTAGAGATTGATAGCATGTTGATAAAAAGACGTCGAGGTAGCCAAAATACTATTACTGATTCCACTAATATGAATCGTTCATCCTCCTCACAAAGTTCTTATCGCTCAAACTGGTCTCGCTCATCTCCTTCACCACACTACCGACCCAACTCAGCATAGTCCATCCTTCCAACTTACGTTACTATTCCCAATCAATCTCCGCATAACCCATCCCATTCACCGCAGTATGTTTTTAATGAACCCCAAACTCAACGTATTCGGATATTGTCTAATGATAAAATATATTCACAATCACAACTAATGCAGTCTTCATCTGCTCAAAGGCTACAAACAGCATCTCCAGAACTACCTGTTGAACTTCATTTACCAGAATTATCTGATAGAACGTACGACCAGTCTCAGTCTTTAGATACTCAAAATATATATATCATAAAACACACAAATGAAAAGTTCATATGATGCTAAACATTGTTTCATGATGATTCAAGTAATTGATCTCTACATGGTAAAATAAAGACTGTTGTATTTTGAAACTCTAGAACTATTTTGTAACTCTTTCTTATAAACATTAATAAATAATACATTAATAACATGAAGTTTTACTTACTTTAATCATATCTTGCAAAACATCATGTGTACAGCCGGCTTTACGATTCAAGACCAACAATATTCGACGTCATAGCTTTACGGACATAGCATTTTTGTGTTCACTATTTCGCGGGCGGCGCAGCGAGCGGTCAGCGGACGTTATCAAGAGTGTGCACGAATATTGTTCTTTGAGGAGTTATTACCTTCTAATCAGTAAGTTGCTATTTTTATAATACTAATAGAGTATATTTGCAATACATATCAATAATTATAATAGTCTAATACATAGTATTTGTTGGTATATTTATTTGTTGAAAATGCCTCTACTCAAATTTTGTAACGGCTAAAGATGGAGACTGAAGTATTGTTTCCTTTGTCTAATGATTTTTTATTGTTTTTATTTATTAGAATACATTGAAATATCATAACTTTACTTGTAAAACTATCGTAAAATACATTTCTGTAGTTATTTTGTCCCATTATTCTATAGTTTTTTTTTTATAAAATTGATTCTAAATGCGAGGCCTCCCAAAATGGTCGCACACATATAAATTTATCATCTTGAATGTGTGAGTGTCAGAAGAGAGTGGGGCTGAAGAGAGTCTGGATATGGGGTGTTATTCTTTTTCAGATGAAGTATTTTTCCCGATTTAAAAAAAGGAGGTTATCATTTTTTTTACTGTGCACAAATAAAACACATTTCATTTTTTTACAGAAACTAACATATTTCTTAATACAATACAACAATAATGTCTGACCAAGAGATGTCTGTGCCGCTGTATCGGTGCAGGGCCACTCCTGATGGGCAGTTAGAGCTGACGGGGAGTCCGCCGACGATGACATCGATAAATTTAGAGGTCGGGGCTGCAAGTATAAGTAATACCTTTGTATTAGCCTAAACACGTTTGATCTTGCACCATCGCAAGCACTGGCCGCTTCAAATATCTTGCTAGAGCAAAAATACCTACTCTATACATTTTGTAGTAAGTTATAATAATCTAAATAAACACAACGTATTTGTTATATCACTTTCCATTTATTGTATTTTGTATAAAATTATATTTCCATAGAACAATAGACCGAGTTATAACGTAGATATAAACATTGTGTAATTTTAGCTGTGCTAGTGAGTATTCAAATCGCCTTATCGGTATCAACGATCAATGGCTTGTCGACAGCTATAATTGCTCTCGACAAGTTCGACCTTGCACCGTCGCAAGCACTGGCCACATCAAATCCCTTTTTAGACCAATAATACCTACTCTATACATTTTTTAGTTATTTATCTCAATAAACACAACTTATTTGTTGTATCACTTTCCATTCATTGTATTTGGTAGAATCTGTGAAATGATTAGGCAGTAAATATTTATTGAACACTGGCAATAAGTTTCTTAGCAGTTCTTCTCTTTTTTACTTTGATTTTTAGGGTTCCGTACCCAAATAGTAAAACGGGCGCTATTACTACGACTCCGCTGTCCGTCTGTCACCAGGCTGTGTCATATGATCCGTGATACTATCACTAAGATAGCTGAAATTTTCACAGATGATGTGTTTGTATTGCCGCTATAATACAAAAAAAACGCAACAAATACTAAAAAAACAGTATAAAATAAATATTAGGGGCCCGCGCAGTAAACGTAATTTTTGTTTCTCGACACTTCTTCTCTTTTTTACTTTGATTTTTAGGGTTCCGTAACCAAAGGGTAAAACGGGGCGCTATTACTACGACTCCCCTGTCCGTCTGTCACCAGGCTGTGTCATATGATCTGTGATAGTAAGATAGCTGAAATTTTCACAGATGATGTGTTTCTATTGCCGCTATAACAACAAATACTAAAAAAACAGTATAAACTAAATATTAGGGGCCCGCACAGTAAACGTAATTTTTGTTTCTAGACACTTCTTCTCTTTTTTACTTTGATTACTTGTATCGTCTCTGTTTTATAATATCTCTTACATCTTTATCGTTCTCGACTCTCATCATCATGGTTTCTAACTTTTTTTTTGTTTCAGACATCTGGAGTGGCGGCTAGTTCAACGGCTCAGGGCCGGCGCATTTTGGAGGCTCGTCGTTCACTGCTACAGGACGATGATATTGTCCTGCTACTAGCAGATTCGGGCAGCGAAGGCGAATCGGATGCAGACCAGTCCGACGAAGATACTGAGGAGGCAACTCAAATGCCGACGAGGGCAATAACCCACCGCTTGCGTCACGAAGTAATTGCTAGAACGGAAGGTCTTGAAATAGAGCATGAATTTGATGTGGATGATTTTATTCCAGACGAATGTGTGATGGATGAGTCGGTGGTAGTGCCAGAGGATTTGAATGTGTTGGGGGGGGGGGGCATGAATCTGTTGACGTAGGTGTAGTATTTCAGTGGGCGGAAGACTTCAATAGTTTTACCGGCCAACAAGAAACTTACTTACGTCAACCTGGGCCAGCATTTATTTCTAATGACCCTACAGAGATATTTTTGAGGATTTGGGACGTGGACGTTATGGGTCTCATAGCGTCAGAGACAAATAAATACGCAAGGCTAAATATTGAACAATATAGCAATCGTCCCACTGTTCCCAAGTATTTGGGACAATGGGCTTATGTTACTATAGACGATTTGTATAAGTATTTCGCCTTGCTGATTATTTATTCGTCATACAATAAAGTTCTAGAAATTTTTCTTTTATATAAAATTTTAAAATAATTGTACTTACTGGTTATAAATTTCTATGAATATTATTATTTCATTGTTGTATGTCTATTAGTCATATTATAATAAAGCTCTAGAAATATTGTGAGACTTGCTTCTAATTTGTTCTCCCGTTTAGACAGCCCGCCCATGTTCATATAAAATTTATAGGTATAATAATTGATAATAAACATGACACTAGGTCATACCACTCAGTCTGGACAGTAAGCAAGTCTTATGCAAAGAAATTCAGAATTCTCAAGAGGCGCGAAGTTAGAGCACCCGTATAAGGCCGTGTAAATACACGTAAGCATGTGTGTGTGTGTCCGATACGATTTTGCGTCCACGCAAGCCACTTTCATTCAGCTTTTCTCAATAGTTTTTGTTGTATGGTGTACATGTTTTATATATTGCTGAATAGGTAATTTCATTGCCATTTTGATAGATATTATGATTTGATGATATATATAGATATTCTGAATGAACAGAAAACATAGATTATCATGAAAAAATGTACAGGATAAAATCTTTGGATTTTATAATGAATTTCCTAACCCATTTTAGTTTTTGCTTCAAACAGTATAGGATTTTATAAATAATCTGATCTACTATTATTAAAAAAATATCTAGATTAAATTTCCTACCGACTGGTATATAAATAAAAGTCGAGAAGCTAAAAATCTATTCATAAAATCGTTTTGAAGAACGGCTCCTAACGCGAGCAATTTCTGTTGATCATCATTTTCGTGGGGTTGTATCTGCATGAATATATAAAAATATTACTATAAAGGCATGTATATTTTGGTATTATTTTATAAAGAACATATAATGTTTATTACAAAAACATAAAAGTTAGTAAATAAAACAAGTAATTATTATTGAAAATCATCATTTATTCTAAAATATACATATTTTTACACTTATTGTGGAAAGAAAAGTCTGTGTTAAATAAAATAAAAGTACAAAATGAATAATTTATACATGGTCTTATAGCTTGTTTCAATAGCTTTCAGTGACAGTCATTAAAATCACCATAGTTATAAGCATTTTATTACTACACGTAAAATAATACGCACGGGGAAAACGCTGCGCGAGTGCCGACCGCTTGCCGATCTAAGGTGTACATCGAGCGACGGAGCGCGCCAATCCGGAAAGGCTAGGCCCCATAAATACAGAACACTTTTACTCTAACGCCCATAAAACATATTATTATACTCTTTGCATAAAACCCATACATGATTTAGGCTTATCAAACTTTGCCCCCCAAAAAAAAATTTTTTTTCTATTTTTGAATTTTCAATATCGCATATCGTTAGTTCGTAGTTTGTTCTTAATTGTTCGCTATAAATAATTGTTTGTTCTTTTGTTGTTTATTTAAAAACAATTAATTAAAAATGGGGGGAAACGCCTACTATTTGTACACTCGCCGGCCGCTGCCGCGGCACGCTACGCTCGGCTCGTGCGTTGTTTTAACTGTTCTAACATAACCTAACCTAACCAATTCTAATGAATTGCAATTTTTTTAAAAAAAAAAATTGAGAACAAACAAATGTTTATAGAGAACAATCAAGAACAAATGGCGAACTAACGATGTAATAAAAAAAAATAAAAAAAAAGAATCTGGGGGGCTAACTTTCTTGAGCTCATGATTTATGAAAGAGAGCCCTCTCTACGCAATGAGCTGTCTATTTGAAGACTAGCGCCATCTGGAGATTGGCCCCGAAAATATACTAATACATTAAAATTTGCTCGAAATTATAAAATTCATTTTTAATGTTGTGACGCAATTAAATAACTAACTCGACTTTTTAATATATGTATTGCAATTTTATACCATGTTGAAATTGCGCGTAGAGTTACTTATTTAATTTTGTCACAACATAAAACATAAAGAATAGATTTAGTAGTGTAAATATGCAAAATGGAACACGAGAGCTACATATATGCGCAAACGATAGGAGTAGCCGCCATTTTATGACCAGTGGGCAGAGACACAAATAAAGAAAAATTGAAAGGTTTCAAAGCGAGTGACAGCTGACAAAGCTTTCATTTTCGGGCCAACTAACAGATGGCACTAGAGTCTTCTGAAGACGTCACTTAAAGGCGTCTGTCCCACCCCCGAGGAAGGTTCATTATGATGTTATACGTTCTCCATGTTGTTGTTTTGTCATTAATAATAAGCACGTTTTACTGTTCAAAGTTTGTATCTTTAATTATCCCCGTAATCCTTAACAGGGTTATGGGCCCAGTACGGCCATCGGTTTTACAGTGGATTAATAAGTGTTAAAGGACAGAAAATGTCAAAAGAAAAATATCAAATTGTCCCTTTCGCGGGGGAAAAATACAACGCATGGGAGTTCCGATTGAAAAGTATCCTGCGGGATAATGGAGCAATAGGGGCGAAAGAAAAGGATGATTTCAGTAAATCAACGGATTACAAGCAATTACAACTGGAAGCTTTAGCTTTAGCCCAGGCTATTATAATAGCGGCAACCGCCGACAGTCACCTCGAATACTTAAAGGACAGATCTGCTTACCAAATGATTAAAAGCATGGAAGACAGCTTTAAGAAAAAAGGTACACGATCTAAATTATTAATAAGAAGAGAGTTGTCCGATATGAAATTCGACGAACGGAAACCTTTAATGGAACATTTTATTAACATGGAAAAGCTATTTGCACAACTCGGGGATGCTGGCAGTGAGCTCTCGGAGGAAGAAAAGGTTAACTATTTACTCCTATCCATGCCGAAATCTTATGAAGGCATTATCACGGCTTTGGAAACTGTGGAGGAATTGAAAATGGACTTCGTGAAAAATAGACTGCTTGGGGAAGAGGAAAAACGGAACAGAGGAGCGATCAAATCCCTTGACTCTTCAATCTTCTTGTGTTATGGATGTGGACGCCCCGGACACAAAAAATTCCAGTGTAGGAGTACTCAGCAAGCACGACACAGGACTGGCGACTGGAGACTTCACGCCCGTGGACGTGGCGACTGGAAGTACAACGGAGGCCGAAACGACAGTAAGGCAACTCGTCATCAGACCCAGGGGAGAGGTAGAGGAAAGTTATTTCTTACAGGGACTGAAAATACTGAAGGTAACCAATCTGTAAGTTTTATGTCCCTTAGCCTTGATACCGAACAGCAGAATAAGAATAGTTTTAAATGGGTTGTTGACTCAGGTAGTTCATTTTATCTTGTAAATGATATTAATTTATTTTTTAATTACTTATTGTAAACTGGATAAGCCAATTAAAATTTCAGCTGCCAAAAATGGCGTTGATTTAGAGGCTGGTGGTGTATGGACAATAAAATGTTATTTGAGTGATTTCAAAGTTGATATTATATTAAATGATATTATCTGTTTTTAAAATGGAAAAACATGGTTTAAAGATCATCTTCAATAAAGGGGAAGTTAAAGTTTTCTCACAAACCAATGAATTATTTATGGTTGGGCATAGACTAGGGTCCCTTTATTTTGTAGAATTTAAAGTAATATTTAATGATTGTTATTATCTTGAGACCTGGCGTTGATGACGTCACGTCGCGTCGGCGCTCTGATATGGTGCGCAAAACAAGCATCCGCTAGTAGGATATTATTTTATACAATAAGATTTCCAACAAAACAAATATTGTGTTAATTAATTTAATGTAGGTAATATTATTATAATGATATGATTAAAATGATAAAAAATAAATGAAACAATCTTGGTTAGGTGGGTACAAGAAGTGTGTATTACAAAAAACTACATAATATAAGTACTAAAAATCTTCTTCGGAATATGTGATTGGCTCGATGCCAGTCATTGTCTCATCATCGCTATCGCTGATCTCACTGTCCGAACTCTCCTCGCCTAGGGATATAATCATTTCCCGAACATTTTCTTCTTCAAGCTGGTCTTTCTCCCAATACTCCTGTTGTAATCTTTCAATGTGATTCACTTCTTTTTTCCAGTCGGAAGGTGTGATGGAATTAATCGCATCTCTTGTTAATTTTTCTATTTCATTTTCTGACTGGCTAACATTTTTGTCTGCCACCCTTTGCTTCACGATTCCAGATATATTTAATAGGATTTAAGTCACGGTGATAGGGTGGCAGACGTACTATTTCCTGACCATGCTCGTTCATTAAACCGTCGACGACGTATTTTTTTGGAGGCTTTGTCCTTAAAATTGTCGGGTATAATTCCTTTTTCTTCATATTCTCGTCAAACGGAATGTTATTATCACGCAACCAGTTTTGCATCTCACCTTTGAGAGATCCACTCGTGGGTGCCTTTATTGATTGAGTCGAATGGTAAGGTGCATTGTCAATGACGACTATACCGTTTGGTGGTTAGGAAGCAACTTTTCTTTGAGCCATTTCAAGAAATTATTCGTATCCATCTCATGATGATAGCCACCTGTTGTCTGTTTGCATTAATATAGTAATTCTGCGCCTGGTATGAAACCGTTTTCTCCCCCAGCATGCACAAGAATCCATCTCTGGCTGGGGTTAAAATTTTTTTTACGCTACTGTCGGTACTATTTTGCCAACATTTATTAACAGTGTAATGTGAGTGAATCCATGTTTCGTCTAGGAACGTAACTGGTTTTTTATCTGCGCAAAGGTCATTGTTTTTTTCATCCGGCGTAGGTAGCGAGCCCTCCACGCGGCAATATATGGCTTTTGTATAAAGATTGTACGGGCATTTTTACATTTTTTGAATTTATATCCCAAATGGTCAATTAAAATTTTTCTAAGGTAACTTCTTTCACCTTTAAAATTTATATCCTTTTTAGCGACTGCCAAGATTTTCTTTAATGTTGGGATTACTTTCCTTACAGTATAAAAACTGTTAATAATATTACGTATGGCACAGATGTCAAATTCATCAATTTCGATTTTTTTTTGTACTTCTTGCGCTTTTTACCTGGTGTTGACAATTTTTCTTAACGTGTATCGTTGCTAGAACCTTGACTAGTACTCGTACTCGGTGTAGCATGTTGCAGTGACGCATGCCGCATGCAATTCTTTGGCCTCCTTTTTTATTCTCATCAAAGTACATTTTGATATTCCTGTTGCAGCACAGGTTCGTTTAACAACTTGGTCTACAGGTATAACGAATTGCTTGTTAGCTTTCTCTGATTCAAAGAAAGCGAGAACTTTCAGTATTAAATTTATTGCTCCACTGTGAATAGTTTTTCCAATATTTGAAAAAACTTTCACTGTCCCACTTCAAATGTCCTACGTTGCAACAAAAACAATATTTTAACGTAACAGCAATAACAAAATAACAATAAAAGTCCAAACGTAACAACGAAATGCTTAAAAATATACCACGAAAACAAGTAAACGCGTATCGGCAATGAAAGTGCTAACCGTTCTGACGCGCCGTGGCGAGCGCGGGGAGGTGAAAGGAGAACAGGGCGGGAGGATCGCATTCCTGCGAGGTCTCGAGATAATGTGACCGGGTTGTATGGTGCAAAATCAGACACCAATGATAATTCAGTAGAAATATGGCACAAACGATTTTATCACTTAAGCTATAGTAGTTTGAAAACTTTAGTAAATAAAAATATGGTTGATGGTTTAACTGATTTGAAAGAAAAAAATTTAGAAAATAAGCATTTTCAACCATGCATACTTGCTAAGATTACACGCCTTCCTTTTAATGGGAAAATGTATAAGGCTAGGAAACCCTTAGAACTAGTACATACCGATGTTTGTTCTGTTAGCCCTTCTACGTGGGATGGGTATAAACATTTTGTTACTTTCATAGACGATTTTACCCACTTCACCGCAGTTTACTTATTAAGAGACAAGTCTGAAGTTTTTGAATATTTCAAGACTTATTATAATAATTATGCTAGTAATCATTTTGTTCATGTATATTGAAGTTAAAGTCAGATAATGGTGGTGAGTACATTTCTAGAAATTTTAAATCCTTTTGTGATGAAAAGGGCATAGTATTGCAGTATACTGCTGCATATAGTCCCGAAATGAATGGAGTAGCTGAAAGAATGAATCGTACTCTGACTGAAAAGGCGCGTGCATTATTGTTAGATTCACAGCTTTCTAAAGAGCTTTGGGGCGAGGCCCTGAGATATGCAGTTTATGTCACTAATCGTAGTCCCACTGCTTCCCTTAATGTTACACCATTTGAAATGTGGGAAGGAAGACGTCCTTATGTGTCTAATTTTAGAATATTTGGGTCATCTGCATATGCCCATATTCCCCAAAAACTCCGAATGAAATCAGACCCTCGTGGTGTGAAATTGAAAATGGTTGGATATGCTCCGGGGGGATACAGATTATGGGATGCTAATGAAAGGAGGATATGCATAGAACGAAACGTATTGTTTAGGGAAGAAACATGTTCAGAGTCCCCTGAAACGATTAATATTGATGTGGAGTCTATCTCGGATAGGAAGGAGAAGGATGGTGGTAGTAGTCCTGAGAAAACCAAAACCCCTTTAATTTCTGATAAAACCCAAACCCATGGTACTGTGAAAATTTTAACTTCTGATAATAATTTAGAATCATTACAACCTGAGGGAAGGGATACAGATAATGTTAATTGTAGGGAGAAAAGAAAGAAAACTAAACCAAAATATTTACAAGATTTGTCACTGATGATTCAGATTTATGTGATGTATTAATGGCATCATTTTTATCTTGTTCTAATGGTAATGTCCCAGAAAAGTATGATGATATAGATTCTTATGACGATACAGATAGGTGGTATGAAGCGGTAAATGAAGAAATTAAATCTTTAGAGGATAACAAGACTTGAGAAGTTGTAGAAAAATCAAACGATGCTAAGTTAATTGATTGTAGATGGATTTTTACAAAAAAGGCGGGTGATGTATATAAAGCTAGATTAGTTGCAAGGGGGTTTCAACAGGAAGGTAGCTTTACTGAAATTTATTCTCCCGTTTTGAAATTACAAACTCTCCGAGTTCTTTTATCATTAGCTGTTCAAAGGAACTATTTAATTCATCAAATGGATGTTAAAGGTGCTTTCCTTCATGGTGAAATTTATGATGTTGTATACTTAAAGTCCCCACCTGGTGTAAATATAAATAACAATTATGTCTTGAAATTGAAAAAATCGCTTTACGGTCTTAAAAAATCTTCAAAAATTTGGTACAATAAATTTTATGATTTTATGAAAAGTAAAGGGTTTCAAAGAGCAGAAAGTGATTATTGTTTATATTATAAGGATGGTATTTACATTTTGTTGTATGTGGATGATTTTTTAATTTTGGGTGAGGACAATTCAAGGATAAATAGTGTTAAAGAAATTTTATATACAGAATTTAAAATGAAAGATCTAGGATCTAAAAATTTAAAATATCTGGGTATTAATATTATTCAAGATAGTGACTGTTTATATATTAACCAGGAAGAGTATTTAGAATCTATATTGACAAAATTTGGTATGTCTGAAGCAAATGCTAGTGAATCACCCATGGAAGTTAATGTTAATCTTGATGATTGTACGGTTGATTACTCTTTAGAGCATAAATGCTGAGCTTGTATAGGCTCTTTAATGTATGCTGTAGTAGGCTCAAGACCTGATTTGTGTGCTTCTGTTTCATATTTAGCAAGATATCAATCTAGACCATCAGAAATTTTATGGCAATACTTGAAAAGGATTTTAAGATATGTTAAGGGTACCATTAATTATAATTTAAAATATAGTAAGAATTGTAATTCCGAACCACGAGTTGGATATGCTGATGCAAGTTTTGCTGTAGATAAAGATAGGAAATCTATAACTAGTTATATATTTAAAGTATTTGATAACAGTGTTATTTGGCGTTGCAAAAAGCAGAGCACTGTAGCTTTAAGCACTACTGAGGCAGAGTTATACTCCCTTAATGAAGCCGCTCTGGAGGCTTGTTGGATTAGGAAATTATTAAATGAGTTAAATGTTAGTTGTAATACCACTACCATATATGAAGACAATAAAAGTACAATATTTTCTGTATGTAATCCTGATCAAAAAAGAATGAAACATGTGGACGTAAAATACAACTTTATTAAACATAAAATAGAATGTAAGGAAATTTGTGTTATGTATATACCTACAAAGCAACAAATAGCTGATATTTATTATATAGACGAAACCATTAAATAAAACCTCCCATAATTATTTTGTACATAAATTAGGATTGGATAGAGTTTAGTTTGCATTGTGTATTTTTAGTTTGTTAGTTTTGTTAATACAAATCATTGTATTGTTAGTTCTTACTTATTCATTGTAATGTTTTTGAAATTATTGTATGTTAGTTCTGTTAATATAAATCATTGGGGGAATGTTAATTAACAATGATTTATATAATATTGTATTTTAATGGCAACACTGCGTTGGTTGTAAACACTGTGTCGGTTATGAAGGAAGGTTCATCTTCATTATGATGTTATACGTTCTCCATGTTGTTCTTTTGTCAGTTTTAATGTTCAAAGTTTGTATCTTTAATTATCCCCGTAATCCTTAACATCATCACACTCATAATTTGTGATATTATGTTATACGTAATATTATGTGTGATAATTATTACTTATTAATTAAAAAATTATATCAATACACCTAAACGGATAGGTTGTCACTCACTCGCTGCGACGCGCATGTCGTTATGAGTGAGTGACAACCTGTTTTCCTTTCTCTGATTATTTGAATTGAAGAGGAAGTGTTCTCAAACAAGGAGAAGCATAAAAAATACAGTGTCTTCTAGGGACACCCGTAAGAAACGAAGCTTTAAAAAACAGACGTGTGGCACTCGGGGACTGCCGCGGTAAAGCTATTGCATAGCATTTTTTATCAACTTATGCAATTATAATTATTAATTTATTCTTCTTTGATACTAATATAAGTTACGCTTTTTGAGCTTGGTGACCGATAAGAAAACATTTTGTTTTTCTTTTATTGGATAAATTTTTATTATCATACAATACATGTAGGTTATTCAGGAATTTTTATCATTGAAACTATAGGTTTATGGTAACTGAAATAATAAACATAAGTTTGAGACTTGATATCCTCTAAATATCTAGAAAATACCGCGTCAATGGTGGTCCCATATTTTATTGTGGATTCTTGTAGCAGTTAGTTATTATTAATTATTACATTAATAAACATTCTACCTACATAGATTTTTCATATTTATGAATCAATTACTGGGTGATCTGCAGGTCACTAGGCTTGGCTAGAGGTCATCTAATAAATCGGTCATCAAGAAATAGACATCTATCAGTGAATTTTACTTCACACTTAAACAGGCTTAGGACTGTCTACAGTGTCTTGGCTCAAAATAGTCCCATTTAGCAGCAAAACGTCGTCGTTCCGCCATAATTACAAATATGTTAAAGCTTTTTCTACAGTTATTTGCATATTTTGAAGTTTTTGTACACTGTGAATTATTTTACAATTAGTAACACTAATCAACTAGAAATAAGAATTAAATTTAATAACCAAAATGTAACTAACAACCAAAAATCAAAAATATTTCCGAACCAATAATGTTCGCTCGACTTGTCACGGCACCGCTATCCAAAAATTATGAAAATTGAGACTAATTGAGATTTGAGGAATACTGAACACAGAAAAAAAACATTCGATTTAATTTCAGAATGTATCTACTAGAGCAAGAGCCCCAGGACCCCAGACCTACGTCATTTTATAAAAGCTGAAATTTTGTCAGCGCATGCTCCCAAATCAGGTAAGAACGATGGTCCATTATGGAGTTTGGGTTGCAGTGGCATTGTCAGGTAAACGGTACTAAAGGTGTGTAAAATACCGATCTAAATACATCAAAGAATAAAGTGCGATTCTTCGGTATTACCTTCAGAATATTATTAAAAATCACGCCATTGTCAGACACTTACCATCGTGGCAACCCCTTGCCAGACACCCTTAATGGTCACAAAATTATAATTTTACTCCATCTAAGTTGAATTTAAAAATAAATAGTGTTAGCTTATGTGACATCTAGTGTCACTTTCATAAACTATTTCGTATATCCAAATCGAACGTTGAATCTATCGAGTGTAATACACCATAACAGTTTCCGATAGATGGCGCTGATCACGGATCACACGGGGGGTGTTAGGTTTTATTTTCGTTACGGAATTTCTAGATTCGGTCGCCGCGCTCAAAGCCCGCGATAAAAGCTATGCAATAGCATAAAACAGCACGGTACAAAACAAGGTATTGGTAAAAAAACTATTTTTCCGAAATGTTCCGATGCTCTCGTTTTTCGTTTTCCCTACATTATTTCGGTTTTTGTGTGCGTACCGGCTGTCGTGTAGGTATTGAACGGTGGTTATTTTTACAGTGCCTACCTGAATTACGAGATTATTAAGATTATTATTATTGTCTGCTTTTATGTTATTCGAGTATTGTGTAGCCTAAGAGTGACGGGCGCAGTGTGATGATATCGGGGCGCATTATTAAAACATCGATCAAAGTTACAGCTAACTACACGAACTTTTATACTATTGTGTTATTTACTGCTACGGAACCCTTTATGGGCGAGTCCGACTCGCCCTTAGTTTCTTGCTCGTTCTTCTCTAAGGAAATCTGCCTTCCGAACGAGCTGTATGAACAAAAAAGTGTGTGCGTGTAATCTTCACGCACGATTGAAGTGAAACTTAACATTAATTTACTTAAGGAATAATTAACAGACGGATATTACATTAAATTTACATTACATAAAGCCGTGTCACCGTAGGCACTCACTTATTACTGAAGAGCTAGGAGCATTGTTAGATTTTTTGTTATTTTTTTTCAGAAAAGCTGACGATATAATTTCATCTTTTGAGCAAAGTTGGCATTTTCTCTACCTAAAATAAAAAATGCCTTTATTAATATCTATTATAACTAGCTGACTCGACAGACGCTGTTTTGTAGATAATAAAGAAAATACTGTTTTATAGGAATTTGCCAATAATATTTCAAAACATCAAGAATTATTTCGTAAAAAATGCTCCCTGTTGTTATAATGAAATTGTTTCACAGCGGAACTGTCAAACTGCGTCACTAAATTCTCTCATAGAAAAAAAATGCATACAAAACAAATATTGAAAATAAAAATAATTATGGGTCCCAAATCGAAATAAAAACTTCCCATTAAAATCCGTTCATTAGTTTAGGAGTTCATCGCGGACAAACAATGTGTCACGTGATTTATATAATATATTAAGATATGATTAATATTATTTTATCAAGTGAGATATTATATATTTTACAAAGAATGATATAATATTATATTTTGATATTATTATTCAATAGAATATAAACTCTTACAGTTCAGGACATAATCAAGTGCTTGATTTTCTCCTTTATTCTTATTTATTGATGAAAGAGTAAAATGTTCCTGGGATTACGCCATTTTGTTTTGACTGATTATTATTTTCATTGTAATATATTCTATTTATATTTCAGTAATACCATTCGCACATATTAATATTAATATAATTTTCAATCATTAATAAAATAATTGGTAATAAGAAATTTAAGGTTATATTATTATTAGCATATCGTACCTTGAGAAGAACAAAAGCATAAGTGAACGAGTGTTGAAATTCTCTTTGAGCCTAAGTGGTCATAAGTCGATTTGTTAATTTTTACGTTATCGTAAAGAGCAACACAAAATATTACATTAGCTCAATTTTTTTCATATTTCTATTACAAGTAGTAAGGGAGAAATGTTAAAATTTGTTATTTGTGTATTTTTACGTTTGACAAAAATATACTGACTAATTATATTCGTAGTAGTTCTATTGATTACACAGAAAAAAATTGCTAATATCCACGTAAATAGTTTGACACCTTTTTATACCTAAGGAAATGTTTTTATTAATTTTAGTAAACTTTTGAAAGCTTTTTTTGTCAAAAATTTTTAAATGTTGTAGTTTAAGTAAACATTATAACAACACTTTACCTTGTTCGAAATTATTGTTCCCCACAATCTATCGCGATTACCACTCAATGTGCTGTAAACTTAACTACATTTTTAAGCGTAATATAGATTACGGCTTTGTTCCCCAAAAAATAAAAATGTTTAATTCAAGTAAGCTTGCATACCTTACTTAAGAATTGCTTGTAAGGTATCCGAGTTATGTTCGAATACGATTGGAGTGCGGGACCGGTATCGTTGCAGATTTCATTGCATATCCTTTAGTTATTTACCCAAATAAAAACACTATTGATGGTTTAAAAGTATTAGCAGCTGATGATAGTGATTTAATGTATCGAGTTAATAATAATAATATTTTCAAAGGAGTAAGACAATTGTCACCCTCAACAGATATTTTATATTCTATCCAAAGAAAATGCTCTCAATTTGAATAACTGACATACCTCGAAACGTATATAAATGCGCAGAACAAATTTACGAGCACCAAAATATAATCCAATTATCTTTAACTGTTACAAATACTAGTCCAATTTTTATTGGTATTACATATTATAATGTTACGGATACAGATAAGGTTGACCTAGTGAAGCTACTTAGTCTGCACCTTTGCTTATAGACAAAGGAAACGTTAAACCTAGGAAAAAGAAAGCAAATACTTGTATGTAAAGTGAAAATATACAGATGACGGTGTACTAGGTCACCATCCACTATGTTGGGCATTCGTGGACTATGAGAAAGACCGATCGAATCCTGGGCGGTGCTTCAGTGGTGGAAAATCGATGCGTTGAAGTGTTTGCATGTAAACGCCACCATATTAGCCACCAGGATCAGATCTGGACGCCTATCCATCTGCAACGGGGAGTCAGACAAATTGATGTCATATCGCCAAAGATGTCTTTAAGGTTCTGGACTGGAACGAACTGGACATCAATTTAACGGCAAATACATCGCTCACCGGCGATTCTACTGTGCCATGATTAAAACGATATCTTAATCATGGCTTAAGCCATGGAAGACTAAACCAATTTGCTCGATACACCTTCCCAAGCAGTAGATCTCGAAATGAACACGGACAAGACCCGTAACAGTGGGGAACTGTACCCTCGAAATGTTTAATGAGTACGTCTACTGTGGAAAATGATCCAGTTCAGCAGGTATAATTTCGTCCAACCGCAATTACCAACTGAGCCAACCGTTTGAATGACACATCAATATTAACTCTTGGTTTGTTTTGTTCAACTCTCAGGTTGTGGTCCCATCTACAGTCTACTTTACATAGATAGATGACCTCGGTTGGGCAGCTTCGGAGAACTCCGTTAAATCTTCTCTTGTTCAGAGGGCAATGGAGAGTGTTTTGCCTTATCCAGCAGTGGACGTCTTCCAGCTGCAGTGATGATGAAAGTGTATCATAGTTAAAAATAAAGATAGGAAGTATGCCAGCAGAAAAACTTAACGAACTATTGCAGCAAAAATTGTGAAAGATCCGTGTTCCTTTAAAATAAAATGTCTTGAGAAACTACCTAATAAAGTACGACAGAAAATTTTCAACCTGTTTTGGCACATAGGTTGTCATGAAAAGAAGTGGTATTTCATTTTAAATCATAATAAGATAACAAATAGAAATATTGTACTAGATAAGATTTTTAAAATATTTCAAATGTCTAAGCCTCTATACAGATTGGATGTCAGAAGCTAATCATTTCCAAGGTATACAATTAGCCGGTAAATATCAATACACACAGAGTATTCAATATTAAATTAATTAATCTTTATCTTCATTGACCAAAGAAACATGTAAAGTAAAGTAAAGTATGCATTTATTCATAACAACACAAAAACATATATACATAGTAAAATTAACAAATAAAAAATACGGCTTCATGAAAAGGACACCCACTCAGGATTTTTGGAAATGATTTCCAACACTGATTTTCAGTAGGACCTACCAAGTCGACCTGTTGACAGTAGCTATAGACAACACGGTTCCTTTTGTTATAGGTCTTAAAAGTGACCATCCAAAAATAGTAGTAAAAGAAAAGAAACTACAAGATTGAATTGGAAAGCGACTTTAAAAATAATTTTATTTTAATTTTAGTAAATAGGACATATTTTAATTAATTACTGATAACTCTCATTTCAGTCCGATAACCACCTAAACTTTTTATATAGGTAAAATGGTATTCTGTACTTAACCACGCTAAAAAGTAACGAGGCAAACTGAAATTGTCTATGTAATTCCATTTTCATTATGTTGCTTGTGTTCAAAAAGGGTGTTACGTGTGCACGGTAAGGAATATCATAACAAAATCTTGTGCAAGCATTTTGTACCCTTTGTATAAGTTTTTTTGAAGCCACCAACAACCTAGGCCCAATCACTGTATTAGCGTAGTTAAATTTAGAGAGAACAAGTGCTTCACATAACTCTTTGCGAACGCAAACGCTTAGCGAATTTCTGATGCGATAAAGTAACTTTAACTTAGACTCTGTCTATTTGTACTCCATTTAAAAAAAATTTGGGTTTATGGTCTGATGATGTGTTGACTTGATGATTACTTCCTAATATCATATATTTTGTTTTCTTCGCGTTTAACTCAAGGCAGTTATTTTTTGACCATATAGAAATGCGATTTAGGTCTTCCTGTAATTTCGCAAGATCAGAATTCAAATCTCCTACTTTAAAAGATATGTACAACTGTATATCATCAGCATAGATATGGTATTTGCAATTTTTTAATACTGTTAGTGATATCCGCTGTGTTAAGTATAAACAGAAGTGGCCCTAAAATTGAGCCTTGAGGAACTGATCTCCAAACATGGGCGCAACGAGAGATACAAGTGCTAAGACCATTTTCACACCTAATGTTGACAACTTGTGAACGATTACAAATAAAGGTTTTAAACGAGCAAAATAGTCTCAGATTCGAAACCGTAAAAAGAGAGTTTCGCTAAAAGTAGTTTGTGGTTAATTGAGTCGAAAGCCCGGGAAAAGTCTAATAAAATCAAAATGGTACACTCTCCTCTGTCCTGGGCTTCAAGAACATTATCAACCACATCTAATAATGCAGTAGTCGTGCTCCTATGTTTTCTAAAGCCAGATTGTAATTGTGGAAGTAGGTCATTTTTTTCTAAGAATCCTCTGAGCTGTTCATAGATTACGTTTTCTAGGACTGTCGACATACATGGCAAAATACTAATTAGCCTGAGGTCCTTAAAGGTAGAAGGGTTTGTAATTTTTGGCAGCGGAGTTATAAGAGATTTACGCCAAGCAGATGGAAAAGTTGAAGATGCAATGGAGAGATTGATTATACCTGTAATAATCTTACTTATGTATGGTAGAGATAACTTCAACATGTCTAATGAAATTCCATCACACCCCCAATGCATTTGAATGTAAACTTCGAAGATGTTTAAGAATATCAGTTTCTAACACAGTTGTAATGGAGAACCTGAAATCCCCTCTCTTATGATTTAGGTAATAATCAATTTCAGAAGCAGGCGCAATTTTATTTCCAGGTACATCCAGGAAATGACTGTTAATTTCATCCGCCATATACAGGTGAATTCATTATGAGAACACTGTACTGTTTGATTTTTATGTCTTATTTTTCTAACTTTACACATTAACGATGAGAATTTTCCACTACTAATTATTATAAACTTTATAAAAAAAACGGACCGCGTGTTGTCACTACAACTGTCAACGGTCGAATCAAATGTCATGTGCCAGTTTATGATTTAGAAAAAAATTTAACAGAAAGAAAATACCCTGTGTATGATTTCACGGCTTTTGATATAATCTTATTATTGGTTATTGCAAAGAGAGGCCCCGATGAAATTTCAAGTTGCTTCTAAATATTTACTTCTAACTACTTGCTTCTATCACTCTAAAGCCGAAGAACTTAAACGGGGTAGAAATCAGCTTTCTTTCTATTCCGATAACTGTTCTTTATGATTTTTTATTTTAATAGATTTTTTATGATTTATGATTTTTCAATGCACATGTTTAATGTTTCACCAAAATTTTAAATACATATTGGGCACAGGTTTTTACAAATAGGCCGTGGCAATGTTATGCATTCCTCACAATTAAAACATAAAAGTAGTTATATGCTTGATACGAAGTTATAATTCTAGAGTTCATAAGAAGATCATAAGTTTTAAATGAATGAAATGATCAATCTAACATTTACGATTTTAAATCTATTTCAACAGAACACATAAATTGGGCATATGAGGTAGAGGGTAGAAACAGTTTGCTGTTGCTTTTTAAAGAAATAAACGCAGAAATCAAATTTTGAACCACAAAGCTACTGGATACTTATAACCGTTCTTCATCACCACGTAAGCGTAAATCGAATGGAACCTTCTGAGGTTGAGATAAAACTTGCATAACAGTGCGTTACCTATTACAAAAGATCTAAATAAATAAAGATACAGATTAAATAGTTTGTGTAAATAAATGCCATACCGGTTCCTTACCAATGATTCTTTCTTTAACCGCAGAAAATTACATAGTGCAAGACACGTCCGAAGAGAATGACTTTTTTTGTAAACTTATTAATTTTACTAATTTTTATTTCAAACCAGCAGTCTCTTAATAAATATTTTTGATTTCTGTGAGCTCATTTTATATTAAATATACCATTATTATGTTAATGTTAGAATTTCATTTAAAGTGTGATTTTATCTCATTGTTCTTGAAGTCCAGGATAGAGGAGAGTGTACTATTTTGATTTTATTAGACTTTTCCCGGGCTTTCGACTCAATAAACCACGAAGTTCTCTTAGCGAAACTATCTTTTTACGGTTTAGAACCAGAGACTATCTGCTGGTTTAAAACCTTTATTTGTAATCGTTCACAGGTCGTCAACATTAGGTCTGTGAATGGACTTAGCACTAGTATCTCTCGTTGCGCCCATGTTTGTAGAGGAGTTCCTCAAGGTTAAATTTTAGGGCCACTTTTGTTTATACTTTACACAGCTGATGTTATTAACTGTATAAAAAACTGCAAATATCATAAATATGCTAATGATATACAGTTGTACATATCTTTTAAAGTAGGAGATTTGATTCTGCACTTGTAAAATTACAGGAAGACCTAAATCGTATTTCTATATGGTCAAAAAATAACTGTCTTGAATTAAATGCGAAAAAAATATAATATATGATATTAGGAAGTCATCATCAAGTAAACATAACATCAGAAAAAAATACCCAATTTTTTTGTAAATGGAGTACAAATAGACAGAGTCTCTGAAGCGCGCAACCTGGGAGTTATGACGAATCCTTGCGATTTCAAAACCATATTCTTGGTGTCGCCAAGAATTGTTTTTATAGGCTAAAGTTACTTTACCGAATGAGAAATTCGCTAAGCGTTTGCGTTCGCAAAGAACTATGTGAATCACTGATCCTTTCTAAATTTAACTACGCAAATACAGTGTTGGGCCTAGGTAGTTGGTGTCTTCAAAAAAACTTATACAAAGGGTACAAAATGCTTGCACAAGGTTTTGTTACCATGTTCCTTACCGCACACACATAACACCCTTTTTGAATACCAACAACATAATGAAGATGGAGTTTCGTAGGCAGCTACATTTTGCCTCGTTACTTTTTAGTGTAGTTAAATATAGAATACCATTTTACCTATATAAAAGGCTTAAGTGGTTGTCGGACTCAAATGAGAGTTATTAGACGGTAAGATTCTCCTCGAAGTGCTCTAGCAGCATTTAGGGGTAGCTTTAAATACAGCGCCTGCAAATGCTGGAATGATTTGCCGCCACCTAACTATTAAAGATCAAAAAAGTATGTTCTCTTTTAAAAACAAACTTAAATATTTTCTATTAGAGAAACAAAAGTGTTTAGAGGCACAAAAATAATAATAACCAGAAAATAAACAGCTTCAATAATAATAATAATAATAATAAAAAAAAAACAAAATATGCCCTATTTATTTTGATAAAAAAAAAATCTTTTAAAACTCCCATTAAATTCAATCTAGCTTAGTTTAGTTTCTTCTCTTTTTTTAATATTTGTAGACGGTCACTTTTAAAACCTGTAGATAAAGGAACCGTGTTGTCTACGGCTGCTGTCAACAGGTAGACTTGGTAGGTACCTACTGTAAATCAGTGTTGGAATTGGGGTGATCCTTATTTCAATTCCAAAGAGTGGGTGTCCTTTTCGTGACGCCGCATTTTTAAATTTGTTAATTTTACTATGTATATAATGTTTTGTGTTGTCATGAATAAATGAAAAATGAAATGGTGTTTTTAAAATAGTAGATAAGTTTATATTGTTAAATAAAAAAACAGCATTGTCCGGTTTTCATTTAAATAAAACCTATTTGATTTCAAAATAATATGCTTTTTATTATTTCATTAATTAACTAAGTAATTTTCAACAACTTATAGTTCCGCCGTAATAAAAAAATATCTAGAGAGAAAAGTTGTTAATGCTTTTGACCACATTACATTTTTTTCAAAGAGAACAAAGGCATAAAGAGTACTTATTTTTGTAATTCAATAAAACAATTCAGTGAAAAAAAGCGTAATATTACTTCCGTTTCAGTCTCATAGTATTGCATGGCGATGTATTCACGATTATTTTTTCTGTAAATATTATTTATTGAACATTGAGGTATCTATGCCTACACTTTTCTTTGAAAAAAACTGTCTATTAAAGAGTCGCGTAATTTACAAAACAAAAAATTTCTTATTATGTATTAAGTTTTACTGACAGCTTGTATAATTAGTGAAAAGATTAGATTTTTTGACACAATTTTTCAATAAAATAGTAGATTTGGCAGATTACTAAATAAAAAGATATACCAATTTATATAGTTTTTTCGCTCTCCTGTAAAACATACTTTTTACACTTATGTTCTTCTCAAGGTACGATATCAATATGACGTTGTTAGTGAATATTAACAAATATGCCTGTATGGGCTCGAACCCTTTGCTTATCCTAATAATGGAAACGAAAAACAAAATCCGAGAAATTAAAGAATGTCAGAAAATTTCTGATAACTTATATTATATATTAATATTATTTGTTCCAATAGTAGTAATAAACAAACAATAAAAACACTTGGAGATTTAAAGAAAATATTACTGAGCAATTTGAAATATTTTTCAAAACTATTAAATTATAACGGCTTAAAAAATTCTTTCAATTGACTTTTATACTGAGCGTTTCTTCCGTCAGAAAAAAATGCTGAGTTACTCCCAAGTCGCGCCTAAGGCTAGGGTTACTATGGATGCGAGTTCTGACGAGTTCTGACGGATTCGTCAGAAGAAACAAACGCCTGGTATCCAATGACAGTATTTACACTGGCAACGACGAACGCCTCAGAACATGCACGACTTCGTCAGAACCACTCAAGCGTTCAAACGAGTTTGAATTTTTCGCACGACCTGCGTCTGCGATTTTGAGTGATTTGGTTTCCACCGTGGATAACGATAAATTGATCAGTCTCGTGTACGTAAACATGTGTTTGTGGGATATGAGAGACAAAAATTATCACAACAGAGATATGTCTCTGTAAAAGTGGGAGAAAGTTGCTACAGAACTCAATACTAGCAGTAAGTACAATTTTTTATTTTTATGTGGGGTTGACATTAATTAGGTACATGAGCAATTAGAATTAATGTTTACATTTTATCTATCAAGAACATGACTTGTAGAGCTATAGATTATTACAGTAGGTTGTATTAAAGCGGAATTTCACCTGCTGGACTAACAAAATAATTTTTCAAGGTTTCTCTCGTCTCATTCGCGCTTCTTCCGTAGTGATTATATCTCCGTGAAACTGGCACATTGTGTAGGGACTCAAAGTCCACCTCGGGAATATCACCGGAGGTAAGACCTTCTTTATCGATGTTAAGTCATATTCATCAAATTTGTCCATCTTCGCTGGACGGCAGAAATGAACTGACTATCAGAATAACAGAAAACGCGCATAGTGTAAACGCCTTGTTCTGACGAGGATTTCGGACGTACTCGTCAGAACAAATTTTCGTCAGAACTCGCATCCATAGTAACCCTAACCTTAAGTAGTTTTACTTCAAAATTACATATTTCAACTGTAATGCAATTTACCTACGAAATAAAATATTTTTGATTTGATTTGATTTACATTTAATAAAGATTTACCGTTTGAGGTATCTACCTAGCTATCATCTGATAGCAATGAGATTGTATTGTTTGCTGATGATGCTTCACTTATTTTAAACGAGAAGCGACGTGCAGGTATTGAGGACGAGGTATATAATGCACTCTCAAAAATAGCACTTAAATAGTAAAAAGACAAAGTGTTTACGATTCATTACACCAAACACAGTGGAGGTACAAACCATCGTACTTATAAATGACCAGAGATTGGAACTTGTGGATACTACGGTATTCTTGGGTATCTCGTTAGTTAGAAAGCTTCAGTGGGGTTCACATATTGCCCAATTAGCAGATAGACTCAACTCTGCGGTATACGCGGTTAGATTGATTAGATAGTACACGAATGCTGCGACCGCAAGATTAGTGTACTGCAGTTATTTTCACAGCATCATGAAGTACGGTATTTTAATGTGGGGTCATACTGCTGACATTGATATAGTGTTTGCTCTGCAAAACAGAGCTGTTCGTGCTGTATATCAGCTTGGTTATAGACAGTCTCTCAAAAAAAAATAAAAAAATAAACATTATGACTGTTCATTCTCAGTACGTTTATGAAAATTTAGTATACGTTCACAAAAATCGTTCTCTTAATAGTGATTTTCATTATTATAAACCTAGAAATAACGGATTACTTGTAATTAATTCTAGTAGGGTTCATCAGATCCATAATAGCTTTAAGGGTAAATGTACACTTTTATAATAAAGTCCCAGCCACTGTTCAGGCATTATCTATAAATAAATTTAAATGTTTTATAAAAAAAATGGCTCTGTCGTATTTCCTACGTGAATGTCTAAGTGATCAGACAGCCTTGGACTAGATTATGATTATTTTATAGCAATAGCAATGACAGTACAATATTGTATATTTCATTAAAAAGAGCGTAAAAAGAATGCTGGGAGAGATTCTTGCGCCTTTTCTTCTCTCTGAGAGCGCCACTTTTTTCCGAAGCGGTGGTAGGTAGTGTCAGAAATGACATCAAAAACAATTCTAAAGGAATCAATTTTGAGAAAATAAATGCCCTTTATGCTTTCCTATTGAAGCTTCATCTGCGCACGAGCATACCATCTGTAACCCCTGTGATATTCCAGGACAGCTCCTTTCATTCATCCTCTTTGTTCAAGCCTTAAACTCATCCGCAACTTACAAATCCTGTTAAGAGCTGATGATCATTGAATCAGATTCACCACCACTAGGTAAAGTTTTTATTTCATTTCTATGAATTTAGTTGTACTTACGTTGTGCTTACAGCAGCAGTCACCACAGATACAGAACGTGGAAAACTTGTTTGATACTTGAATTGTTTTCATTTAATTAAAACAATCAATTTAATGCCTTCATAATTAAGGCTATCAGCAATTGCTTAGGGGATAACTTTTCGTCTTTCGTATTTATGCACGTAATGATCGATTTCGTAAAACGAATCGTTTAAAAATGTTATGGATTGAAGACTAACTTACCGGTGGATATGGGGACGTTGCTTGCGTATAACCTATACGCACCGCTTAGTTGCTTAGCCTGGATGTAATATAGCGTATGAAATAAATGATCTAGTTTAAGTATATTTTATTTATGTTGACGTACATTTCTTTCAAATGAGATTCAAAACTTCCTTACTTATAAAAATATAATATTATTATCACACGGACGAGTAAAATAAGAAGGACTCCGTGTCACTTTACATAACAGTGAGTCACCAAAACAAGCGGGTAAACTTGTAAATACATAGCCCCACGCATACACTTACACTAATACAAGCCGATCGGCCGCCATTATGAGATTTGCCATCGTCTGTGACAGGTCAGTTTGCATAGCAATAAAATATCTTAAAAATGCCGTCGTGCGTTGTGAAAAAAATTAAAAACAATACTATAAAAGTATTTGTGGATGTATGATTATTTAAGGGAGATAAAATTGTGTATCTGGTATACTCCGTTACCGCACACACACTAGCATAAAGGTGCTTCACTTGCTAATATCATGGCGCGGAGTCGTTCTTTTTTTACTAGTCTGTGCTTTAACATAACAATATTTACAAATGAGTCACTATTTCAGCTTTATGATTCTCGACTTGCGCTATTGTGTCGAACATTGGTAAAGTTTTAGTCTCCGGTGTGAATGTTAGGAGTAGTGCAGCTACCACAGCCGATGATGCGAACAATATTGCTGGTAGAGCTCTCAATTTCGTGGACTGCAAAAAAAATCTGTTATTATCATAAAACTAATAAATATTTTTAATTGTTGGAAAGGTGGAGTGATTGCTTATGTTATGTATACATAATACTTAATTACTTATGTTCACACTTCTTCTGTTTTACAGCAAAGAGACGTTACCATCACAACAATCCATTCAAGATCAAATGAAGGGAATGCAATAGATTTAGACGTATACATTAAGAGCCACAGCCCCAAACATGTATTATAAAAAGCCTATGATGACATACAAAGTCACAAAGACCAAGGAGTAACTTTGATGGTAAACTGAGTATTAAAAACCGAAGCGACAAAGAAACTGACTGAAAGATGTGGAGACTTTGACAAGGAAACTAGGAATCTAGATATCCAAAAGAAATATAACTGGTTCGAGATTTCAATCAATTTAGCAAAAGTGCACTAATAATGCAAAGAAAGAAAGCTATTTATCAATAAAAACAAAAAGGATTGTGTGGTTTTATGAACCCACGGTAAAAGTGATTTTTTTTTCACATTATAGACATTTAACTAAAAATAACGTGGAGCACTGGCACAAATGAGTTATAGTCTATACAGTACACCGTCAGCTGCTGCAAACTATAGGCGCCGCCCGACCGTCACGCGACATGCAACACAGAGATGAAAAAGTTTGAGACGATGTAATAAAAGTTTCACTTTAAAAATCTACTTGAAGAAAGGAAACAAGTAAATAGTTCCGTTAGGTACAGAAGATCGCAGAAAATGCATTTCAAAGCTGAGTAAAGATATAAAACAGAGTATGAAAAGTATAAAAAGCAGAATAGAAGAGAGAAAAAAGAAAAACAAATCATTAGAGCAAGGGGAATAAAAAAGTCATTTAAAAATTAGACGACAACAAATCAGACGAGCAAACAGGTTTTCGTAGAGGTTATTCAGTATTGGACACCAAACCTGTTACGAGGCAGATCATAGAAAAATTCTACGAATACAACCAAATAAATTACATATTATCTATAGACTACAACAAGTTTTACTCTAAGTCACTTTATGACACAATAAAATATGGGAGGCCCTAAAAGAAAGAGGTATCGAAAGTAAGTACACTAGAATACAATGAATGTATAGCATAGATTTAAAAAAAGAAAGGAGAACCATTTAGCATACAAAATGATGCGACAGGGTGGCCCGCTATCCAAAAAACTTTTTTTTCTCGAAATGATAATATTTGAAAGACTAACTTGGAACAGATATGGAATCAACATCGATGGAACTTGGCCAACATATTTGAGATTTGCAGATGACATAGTTCTCTAGAGTGAAAACCCACACGAACTGAATGTCATGGCAAATGATCAGGCATTAGAACGTCGCACTATAAGATTTAAAATGAACATAAAGAAGCCAAAAGTTATGACTAACAGACCTAAGAAAGAAACCACCAGGGTTGACCAAAGTGAGATAGAATATGTGGATGAATACATCTATCTAGGACAAATTATTTCACCCACAGAAAACAGAAAAAGAAATCAACAGGATAATTGCAAATGGATGTAAAAGATTTTAGAGCATGAAAGAAATAATGAAAGATAAAGAACTACACATATCAATTAAATCTAAAGTATTCAACACATGCTTTCTCCCTGTATTGATGTACGGAAGCCAAAGATCTAAAAAATCAAAGATAGAAAAAAGTTTTAGTCATGTTAGAAGACATCAGGAAAAGCACAAAGGTTCGAGACATAGGAATAAAATACAATAGTCTGCCTTTCAGCTGCAATGGGGAGGCACTCCGCTATCATGGAGTGCCCCTGTAAATGAGGCGGCTGGTGGCAGACTATTTACAGGAGAATACCGCCATGTACGAGGAACGAGATGGTTTTCTGACACGTCGGCCCATGTCGTGCGGTGTGACCCCACATGGATCTGTTCTTGGACAACTCCTGTGGAAGATGGGGAATGATAGAGTCCTCCACTGGATGACACCCGGGGAGAAAACTATCAGGAGGTGGCACGCCAGGCTACCACAGACATCTCTCAGGTCGGGGGTATCGAGGCGTTTGGCTTACTGTTCTTTATGTTCCACGGGCCGCGTCGTGGTGCACCACACGAGGACTCAATAGAGGTTAACTCAGTCCTTGTACCGGTTCAGGCCCACATAAAGTATTTGGGCCTGATCCTAGGTTGCTCTTCGACGAGCACTCCCGCCAGCTTGCTCCGAGGCTGGTGGATGCTTGGGCAACTTTTGTCCAATTTGAGCGGACCCAACATCGCCACGAGACGGTTGTTCTCGGTCGATGGCACTGTATGGTGCACCGGTGTGAGCGGCGGCTCTGACTACCCAGAATAGGACGCACATCTGGCGCCCTCAGAAGGTTATGGCGGTTAGAGTCATTCGGGGTAACCGCACCGTGTTGACGGAGGCGGTGTTTGCGTTGGCCGGATTGCCCCCGTGGGATTTGGAAGCGGAAGTGCTCACCGAAGTTTATCCGCGGACGTCTGAGTATCGGGCGGGTAGTTGTAGTTAGTAGTTGTAGTCAGCCCCCGCTAGAAGAGATACGCAAGTGGCGAAAAGCCGCCCGCCGATAGAATGACTATTCTAGCTCGATAATTGTACTGGAGGCTCCACGAGCTGGGTTTGCTGCCGTGGAGGCGCTCCAGCTGGTCATTGTCAAGTGGATCGTCAGCACGGGGCTCTATCCTCGAAATACCTGCAATCGGTCACTAGGATTTAACTGAGTCCCGCCTGTTACCACTGATCATCATTCCGCTCTGAGTGTGGCGGTGCAGGTGCACCCGACGTAGTGGTCAGCCGCGAAGGGGCGGCGTCGGCATGTACCTGGACGCCGCCTATAAGCACAATTCTGTTTTGCAGTAAAGAAATATTACTAACAACAATCCACTCAAGATCTTATCTTATTTTCTTATAGTCAGCGTAGCAAAAGACACACAGAGAAGTAAGACATCTGTTTGCTCTAGACTATCTCTAGTTTTCATCTACCCGTATTCTGTCAACACATGATCATTGTATCTTACTTCAATTTTATACTCTGACGTACCTTTTTCTCTAAATGAAAGTCTTTTGCAAACACAGATGAAATAAATTATCACTTGCAATTTAAAATGTTATCATTTTAACAAAATATTCATAGAGTACTTACCAATAGCGGTGTAAGTGGTGCTAACATACTTCCGAGCCTCGCTGCAGTGTTGCCAATACCAATTAATGTACCGCGCACGCTTGTAGGGAACAATTCCAGTGTATACGTGTAGATTCCAGTAAAACATACAACAACCGCCAATTTTCCAACAAGGAATAGTACCAAATTGAGCCATACGATTGCTGAAAATATAATATATATTGTTACGAAGGTCCCGTAAAAAGTCAAATGTTCGCGAGAGTTATAGAATTCGATAGGTACTGGCGTAAACGAATTCAACCATAAAATAGCTAGCTGTTTTGTTATTCGTGAGTTTTTTACGCATTTTTACGCAGCATGTTGTTGTTCTTTCTTTTTACTAACTAAACTTTTCGAGAACATTCGAGATTCGAGATTTATCCGTACTTGCATAAATTGAGGTTTATTGATTATTTTATTGATTGGATCATTCAGTAACTGTCCAATAAAGTGTACATTCAGGGCGATACCCAGAACAAGCGATTCAAGCAAGTAGGTACAAGAACTAGTATTTTTCAAATCTAGGTACACCTAACAATTGATGACGATTTAGGTGAGGTAAGCTGAAAGAATTAGGGAGGAAACTGCAGAAAGCTATGATCGTAGATTCTGTTGCTGGTGTCATGGATGGCATTAAAACAGTAGAACGGCATAATTACTTAAGGAAATGAAAAGGAGGCAAATCAATCTCATAGTACTCATACTCGCTCTTCGAAGAGATGCCGCACGCAATTGGGAGAGTGTACCAGCTAATAACCAAACCCTGCAATCGCTTATTGAATCACTCGTTCGAGGTTCGTTGCGGAGATGGAGCAATGTACAGGGCTCAGGGCTTGTCGAGATCTGCTGTAAGCTCAAAAATGAATAAGGAAAACAATATGAAGCATTTATGAATGAATAACGTTGTTTTAGTGGGAGAAAGCAGCGTTTGAGATACCACTTACCCCAAAAAGGCCCCGCTACAAGCTGTTACAAAATGCTATTTCAAATTTTTGTCCATGTATTTTATACATGTAAAATACCTATAAAGTGATATAATTTCTTTTTGAGACACCTACTAGAATTGTATTACTATCAAGAGAAAAGTTAAACATTTTTTTATATTAACAAACTATTAATATTCTATTATTAGTATACTATTATATACTACAACTACAACTATTAATATACTATTAATACTCACAATCAGGACAGACTGCCTGCGCCAATAAGAAAACCGCAGACATCATGTAACCACATTGCAGTGATATTTTTCTTCCATATTTCTTAAACGTATATAATGCAATTAGATCGCCAGGGAATGAAGAAAGCGACGCTAAAACGAAGTTCGTATACTTATTTCCGGGTAGCAACACCGAATGAACTGCCATTCCATAATAAATGAAACTTGATGCAAAGAAACAACAACAAGCAACTGACAATCGTGTCATTATCTCTTTCGACGCTAAAATATCTTTCATTGTTTCTTTCTCTTTCTGAACAATTATATTAAACTGAAATCGTAAATCTTCATTCTTTATTTCCTCTATTTGCTGTTCAGTTACTTCTAACTTATTCATCCTGGTAATTAATTTAAGGGTGTCTTTTGCTTCATCCATTCTGTCTCGTAACATTTGCCATCTTGTACTTTCCCTTAGTATTATAATATACGCAATAAAAAGCACCATTGGTGCATATACAACTATAATTATTAGTTTCCAATACTTAAACCCAAGAGCTATAAATGCGAAACAAACTTCTCCAATATAGACTGCGTATGAAAAAATAACTCCAGCTGAAACTCTTTTGCTTTCACCACCAACCTCGATTACTAAAATAAAATATTAAAATTGTTATTTTGTCAAATTTTATAGACTTAACAAAAGTATGGTTTTATTTAACTAGGATTATTAGTCTTTTAGTTGAATCTTATTTTGTATTTCTACCTATAATGAAATCTTAATGAAACGGTTAACTTTAGCTATGATACAAACCTTATCTTTTTGGCCACGAAATGTATCTATCATTAAAAGTTTAGATCATAGACAACTTTATACGTAAATATCCATCCCTATTCTGTGATGATATACATAACTTAGACACTGACAATATCATATGAGAGGCTGCTGCACGTAGTATAGTAACTAGACATTGGTTTCGCGTGGACAATATCAGACAAGTGTTCTTTCTCTTTGACTTTTACATCGTAAAACAAAACATCGCATCATATTTCCTTCGATTCTACTTAAAATTTTCACTGATGTTGAATAAATAGTGGATATTTCACACGTTTCACAATAATAGTAGCTATTTTTATAGAAGCAAATAAAAGTAAACAAAATATCTGTGCAGCGCTGTCAAGATTGTATAGAACACCAGGTGTGCTGACCTTGAAAAAACCGGCACGCATGGCGAAACAAAAAATCTAATCGCTCTATCTCACTTCTTTACATAAGACTCGCATAATTCTTTCTTTTTCTCGTGTGATTGAGACGGAAGCTATCAATTAGTCTAGTTACTATACTTGGTCTATGGTCTGCCGCTTAGAATAGGCCATGTAATTCCATACCTTTTCCATACCCACTTTGTATACGGCGTGAGGCAACAACTGCAATTCTAATTTCTTATAAACACCAAATTTTATATTGCAATTAATTGGCAAAAACATATGAAAAATGGCGGGTATTCTAGCACTACAGTGGCTGGATTATCCTGTTATTGAGAACCCTGCTGTTGTTATTGCTAAGTAAATAATGATTTAATAATACTTAGTGGTAATGAGTTTCTTGGCACTTCTTTTCATTAAAGCTCAACTTTTCCGAAGTGCTGGTTGTAAGGTGAATTTATAACGACATTGATAAGTGTAATTTTTTGATATACGTACATTATTAATTACTCTTTAGTTTAAGATTTTTTTTTAGTTTATTAAAGTGTGTTACTTACTTTAATTTAACGAAAAAACACGAATCGGTGACATTTAGTACATTTATGGCTATACTACTTACATGTTAAATATTTAATTCATTTAGAGACAAAATAAATATATAAACAATTACAATCAACGGAGACAAAAATATCATTAGGATTAATAAAGACATTAAATTTAATAAAAAAAAATCTAACTTACATAGAACCACTGCTACTGTATACAGTCCTGAAGCTAGTACTGATTCCAAAAACTCCACAGTAAGGTAAGCGTAATAGTTTGTTAAAAATATTTTGACTACACCGATAGCACCTCCAACCGAGCACAATATGATAGTAGGCTTACGTCCAATTCTGAAAATTATACAAAAAATAATTTAGGTATCTACTTATGTTCATCAAAATAGTGGGATAATCCTACTTATTTTTTCCCTTTCTTGGCGTGCGTCCTTTTTTTTTTCTTTATTGATTTAGGGGCTTTTATGCGTATGTACATGTCAGCCCTATTATAATCTAAGTACATTAAAAAGACAAAAGAAAAACAAAATTCTTAACTTAACAAACTAAAAAAAAGCTAATAAAACCAAAAACAAGTTATATCTATAGTGTTCAAACAATAAGACTTATGGATTCAAACAGACTTATGGCATCCTCAGAAGCAGGGCGGGCAAGTATATTTACAAACATGCCCGTATCAAATCTGTTCAAAACCATAAGTCCCACAATTTTATCTCTACTAGACTGAAATCGGACACACTCCTTTAACAAGTGCTCAACATCCTCAATTGTTCCACATAACTCACATACCTAGAGGTGACTCCGTAATTTTCATCAAAAATTTAAACTTATTCAAAGGCATGTGTCCGGATCTCAGTCTGTGCGCAATAACAATCAACCTCCTTTTAATCTTTACATTAAAAAACCACGGTATATGAGGAGGCTGAGACTGCAAAGTTCTATACCAAATTCCTTTTTCTAAAGATCTACGATCAAAGTACTCTCCCCATAAATCCTGACATTTCCTTTTATATTTTGGTAAGAATTCAGTAAAATCCTGTTTCATATACATCTTTTTACCCTTCAGTGTTGCTTGCTTAGCCAGTCTGTCCGCCTCCTCATTGCCCCTTAAACCAATATGCGATGGAACCCATTGCAATCTAAGTTCTTTTTTATTGGCGTGCGTCCTTGCAGACGCTATGCCAACATAATGGCTGACAGGCTTGCCCTGCATGTTTCAGTTTGACAACTCTCTCTGCTATCTCTACTTAAGCATTTTATTGAGATTAAACCTTTCATTGCGAATGCGACGGACAACTACTAGTTCATATTACAAAACAAAGTCGTCCACCGCGTCTGTCTGTCTGTTCGCGATGATCTCAAAAATTACAACACCGATTTTCATGCTGTTTTCCCCAAAAGAAAGCGTGGTTCTCGAGGAAGGTTTTAGTATATAATTTAAGTTTTTGTATATGTATGAACGATGTTTGTTGTAGGTGTCGGAAAAAAGTAAGCCGTTTGGGAGCTTTTAAAGAAAACGCTATTAAACCCTTTGAGATAATGTACCTACATATGGTGGAATTGTGTATCTTATATAGGTGTACAGAAAAGTCCGCGATGGCATAATATGACCTATCTATTAAGGATAACATACTATATCCATTTTTATTCTTTAAACAATTATAAAGATGTAATGTGAAGCTAACATACATAAATCCGATGCTGATAGTTATCATTTTATTATTTACTACATATTATAAAATCATTCAGAAATACGCTTTTGTTTCATTTTTGACTCATGAACTTAGATTACACATTTCCGATGGCTTAGACTACATTATTCCCAACTAGTAGTATAATAGTAATATAATCGTATAATTTTAGTGGCGATTTCGAATCGTTTTGATTGTATTCTTTAAAATAGGCGAATAAAGTAATGGCCAAATAAGCCACCACAACCTCACTGAGATTATACTCTTTTTTAACAGACATGTCTTCTTAAAGAGATATTACTACACTATTAGATCATTAATACGTCCAGATAGACAGCGGTGAAAACGTCGAAAAAAATTGAGTTTAGATTTAACCTCCATTTGGAGCAATGCACGGACATTGACACAAAGTGTAATACAAATCGCGAGTGTAAGACATAGCTTGTCGCGAACACTAAACTAATATTCCTGGTTAATAGTAGTACTAGTTTTCTCTTTTTTGACAGTCATAATAGTTATTTATGCAACTGTTGTGTAATAAGGGGTATTAAAACACGAATTTGGATAATAGTATCACATGAGTGTTTTAATACCTAATTATCAACAGTTGTATACAAGACTTTATCTACACCCAGAATATGAATCCTCTAAAAGATTCTGAAACAGTTAGCTTACTGCTAATATTAAAACAGCCAGTCCTAGTACTAACCTAATATCATCCATTACTGATTATATACAAATAAACTAAGTATTAATGAAATAATTATTTATTTTAGTAGTAATTTATATTTTGTATAGTGCAATAATTAAAATTCACTTGAATATTATGTTCTTTTGGAAATTAATTGCTGATTCGATCGAAGAAAAATGGCGGGGATTCGAATAACCTACATTTTTTTACGGCGCGCGACGTTCTGGTGTTGTGGAACGCGCGTAAACCAAAATGTTCTTTTTTTGAAATTCATACAGATGAGAGAATGTGGCTGTCTATTAAAACTCTTTAAGCATGAAGGGAATGAAAAAAAAATAGGAGTGTTGTTATGAAATTCAGTACAACATTACAACACTCGTTTGGATGATGTAATGGTTATTAGAACATTGGGTGTTTTAATGTTGGCAATAAGGTAATTGTTTCAGAATCTTTAATAGAGGATTTAAAGCATGGGTGTAGATAAAGATATATTTTGTACTTATTTTAAAATCAATAGTGCGCAAAGATGCTAAGGCGCTGACTCAGCGCTGTAAGGATTTTGATGGCAAGACTCACACATCTGATCAAATGAGCTTAATACTGTTAAGTTTATAAATCCTTCCAAATTAGGTAAGATGCACAAGATCGACGGCTTAGATTATTTAATTAACTATGCCCAAATCAGCCCATTGCTTGACTGTTTAGGGATTTTTTTATTAATTTATTTAAATTAACATACTTATCCGCAATCCAGCCAGTTGCCATCATGGACACAATCATTCCAGCATTGTGTATACATCCCACTAGTGTAGACTTCCATGTTTCGCATCCCAAATTCAACTGCAATTATTAATAAGTAAAATTAGTTACAATATACATTCAGTTATGGAATGAACAAGGAATTTTATAGCTTTGAAATTAAAGTATTCAATACCAGCCGCCCAAATTTATAGGCACGTGAAATTTCACTCCGAGTAAATGATCGCAAAACAATCTGGCAAAGTTGATTAGCAAAAAAGTTGCCATTAAAAGAGAAAAAGGGAATAAATTTAACGCTTATTTATTTATACTAGACATCGCCAAAGGTCGTTTCGTTCTTTTGCCATTTGATCAAAAGTTCAAAAAGTAATATGAATTTATACGAGCTTTTTTTCCTCAACCTGCACCAAAATCGCATGGACAGTAGAAATAACACCAGTGTCGTATCGCCCAGTTACATAGCGCATGTGAATAAGATTTAAATAAGACATACATGTATGTCAACACTATTGAAGTATTTTAAAATATTTTACTTTCTATCGTTAAAATAATCAGTTAATAGTTAGTATATAGTATTTAACATATAATGTAAACGAACATCCCTTTCTTCATCATTTTCATTACTTCGACACAAACGAACTCTTTTATTCTTTTACCGATGATGGACTGTGTCCTATTTTGATCTACCCCGAATAATTAATTAGGTGTATTTTAAAAAGGTATCCGACACTGTTAGGTAAGTTTAAACCTGAAAAAATCAACATAGACAAAGACCTCTATAAGGATTGATGACATAATTGATACGGTCAACCTAATTACGCAAAAAAATAATTACCTTCCAGAAAAACCACCGTTATGATTATGGGCTAATTGAAGTGGCTCGAAGCACCTTTAGTAAAATGAAAAAAGTACTTTGCAACCACGGTCTTAAGATTTCCTTGCGCACTTGTTTATTGCGCTGTTAGATATGGCCCATTCTATGCGGATGTGAGGCGTGGAATATTAAAGAAGACCTCGTGAAACGTATAGAATTTTGAAATGTGGGCATATAGACATATGTTGGCCATTAGTTGGACTCACAAGATCACGAATGTGGAAGTTCTGCGCCGCGTCAATCAAAAACGAGAACACATGCAACCCATCAAGATGAGGAAAGTCGCATATTTGTGGCACGTGCTTAGGCACGAGAGGTATAAGGCATAAAAGGCATTCAATATACTTATCCGCGTTATTGCAATATACTTGACACAACTACAGCTTCGGAAACAAATGGCGCTCTGAGAGAGATGAAACGACGCAAGAAACTCTCCAAGCATTTTTTTGCGCTCTTCTTATTCAAATATACAATATTGTACGAACTCCTACAACTCATCATGATGGGAAAAGTTGCCTGAATATAAGGCGTAGGTCTTAGAAGATGGGCGATGATCAAACCAGGGGCACCGTGGTGTGAGTCAACTTATTATGATGCTTAGGTGGCTCAAATTGTATTTAATTTATTTATTTAAAGAAACAAAGGATAATACTATGAAATAAATGAGTTATGACTCACTCTGCATCGGGGAGTCCACACGAACTGACTGCCGCTGACGCTTTTGTGCATACCTACTATTACTTATACATTCATACAAACATACATACATTCATGGTAGGTTCAAAGCCTCTCAGTTTTTCAATAAACTAAATCTATTCTTTCCAGCATATAGCCGGACCATAGGTTCCATCTGTGAGCTATCATTTTGGCCGCCCTGGCCCCGCCCATTTCCCTGGATTCTTGAGCTACCGGCATATAGGAAAGGTTTTTTTTACAGGGAAGTATAAAATGGATTTAGAATTTTAGACTTAACATAGCATAACTAAAAAAAAATCCTATACCTACATGTGCCTATACCTTCTAATCATTATTCATACCACAGAACAGTTCTGTGATTCATACACATATTCCGGTACATTTTAAATAATGCGACATAATAAAGGTGAATATTTATTTGTTAGATTGCCAAGATAAAACAAATTATTTTAGAGCCATCTGAGTTGGCACACGGTAAGTATTTAATTACGTATTAGCATTGCAGCAAATATCTGTCTATAATGAACTGTGCATGAATTATATTCATGACCATAGTACTAATGTACAAAAATATTACAATGAAGATTTTTCTTCAAGTAGTAATTAAAATTAAGTTTTCAAAGTCAAAGTAAAAAAAAAAAACTTTTTTCACTGTAAAACTTTATAAGTTATTTAGTGCAAGTCAGGATGAAGTACAAAAGTTACAATAGCATTCAAATGAGAATAACAATATTCATTAACAAAATTTAAAACATTAATTCCAACTATCTTTATCACTCAAATAATCTTTCACATTATAATAGGCCTTAGATGTTAATTAATTTTTTACGACACATTTAAATTTTTTAATAGGTAATATTTTAATTTAATTTGGGAGTTTATTATGAAATATAACACAATCCACTTTAAAAGATTTTGCAATTTTACGGAGCCTAGTAGATGGAATTGCGAGTTTATATTTGTTTCGAGTATTGACACTGTGTACATCACTATTCTTTTTAAATTGGCTAATATTTTTATGAGCGTATAGGAGGTTCTCGTATATGTACTGGCAATGTACTGTCATAATATTTATTTCACTAAACTTTTGTCTCAATGAATCCCTTGAACGCATTTTATAGACTGCTCGAATTGCTCTTTTCTGCAGCACAAATATGTTTTATTAGTTAGTTTAGTTATTCGACAAGGGAAGACAACTCTTGCAATATCATACAAAATAGACAACGTTCACCAATTAATGTAACTGTTACTGCTAAGGATAATCTATACTTATAATAAATCTATAGAGATCAAATTACTGTGCAAAGAAAAAAATTATCACAACCGAGTCAGGGGGATGTAACAAGAGAAATAGAACAAGTCCCGATTTTTTCAAATTTATTGTTTCTATGTCTGTTTGTCTGTTTGTCTGTTTCTACGGGCTCTTCTCTGAAACTACTGGACCGATCAATTGAAATTTTGTATGATGATACCTTACATCCCCGGTCAACATCTTAGATACTTTTCATCCCGGAAAATTAAAGAGTTCCCGTGGTACAGTTAAAAACCTATACTTATTTATATAGCGTATATACACAACAACTTATACACATAATTTAATAAAATTTGGCATGTTGATACCTTATATTACCGGTCAACACTTTAAATACTTTTTATCCCAGAAAATTAAAGAGTTCCCGTGGGATAGTTAAAAAAAACTTAAGTAACTTATATTGCTTAGAGCACAATAATTTATGCACATAATTTAATAAAATTTAGTATGTTGATACCTTATATTGCCAATAAAAATCTTGGATACATTTCATCCTGGAAAATTAACGATTTCCCGTGGGAATGTTAAAAATGTATAGTTTCATATATAGCTTAGCACACATCAATTTAAGCGCCTAACTTAATAAAATTTGTCAAGTTGATACCTTAAATGTGTATTATAAAATTTATTTATTTTATTTTATTTATATTATTATATTATTATACTAGATACTACTACCGCTTCGGAAACAAATGGCGCTCTGAGCAATGAAACTCTCTCAGCATTCTTTTTTTTTGCGCTCTTTTCAATAAAAATATACAATATTGTCATTGATATACAAAAAACCCATAAAGTACAGTCATTTCTATCGCTATAAAATAATCATAATCTAGTCCCGGCTGTCCGATCACTTAGATATTATGTTTTCGGAGTAGTAGGATTTACGACAGAGCCATTTTTTGATAAAACATTTTAATTTATTTATAGATAATTCCTGAAAAGTGGCTGTGTTTTTATTATAAAAGTGTATACATATACCCTTTAAGCTATTATGTATCTTATGAAGCCTACTAGAATTAGTTACAAGCAATCCCTTATTTCTAGTGTTATAATAAATAAAATCACTATGAAGAGCAAAAAGGTGACGATTATTGTGAACGTATATTAAATTTTCATAAATGTACTGACGTCGTCCGATCGCGCGCATGCCCGTCCCACCACCTGCCACCGCACCGCACTACATATCGCGCACTCGGTTGTTAATCGTCATCGTCATAACTATTCAAATAATGTAACTAACAAAATTTATCTACAATAAATATCTGTTATGTAAGTGTTATTCTGATATGTAAGTTATATTATTGTAAACTTTCAATAAAATGCATTAAATAGATTTCGCGTGAAAGAGTATCAAACATACATCCATACACCCAGACGTTCATACATTCTTACAAACTTTCGTATTTATAATAATAGAAGATACTTCTTTGGAAAGCCAGAGGGCAGCACAGAACCTGTGAAAATCGCAGCCCTACCCTCCAGAAATCTATACATTCGTACAAACTCTCGTATTTATAATATTAGAAGATACTTTTTTGGAAAACCGGTATGACGGTAGGGACCGACATTTTCACAGGTCCATACATCCATACATCCAGACATTTAAACATTCTTACAAATTTGTTGTCAATCAAAATCGCTTACAGTAACAATACTATATTCGCTTATCTTCTCTATCTTGGTGAATCTCCGTTAGAGATGTTTTTTTCTCTCGCACACTTCGTTTGTCTATACGCTTCTATATTGTAAGTCTAAGTTTAAGACAATTTATCGCTTATAAATTCGATTATACGGCTTTTGTAACAATATTTTTGGGCTACCAAAGAATGGTTCAGATTTCAGAAGACGACGATGCCACGATGGAAGCCAGCATTCAGTAGAGGACGCATCATGAAGTGAAGTCACCAATGCGCTCACTCATGTTAGGATAAGCAGATTCAAGCCTATTACATTCCTCGAAATGGATGATGTTAGTATCTGGGCATAACCCTAAATTGTTAACTTAACTTCCCGAATAACAATGATAAGAGACCTGCCATGATAAACATATCATTAGCTAATATACGAATGGCTCCAGGAGGGAGGCGCTAATACCAAATACTGTAAAGATAATACAAGCAAATCATAACATATATGGCTGAATTGTATACAACCCGAAAGATACACATAAACCTAAATAGAAACTTCCAGTGAATGAATATATGAATATTATAAGGCCTTATAAGACCAATATAAGGACTTTGACTAGCAGTGGACGTCTTACGGCTGATGATGATGATAATGAAGATGATGAATATTGCAATAATGTTGCAGGCGGCTGTTAAGTCGTTAACATCATCTGTACGCAATGAAGATTCTCTCACCCGCAGATTATTAAATCAGCAGAAGCTTGAAGCAGCAGAAGTTACTGGATCTGGTTACTACTTTTGAGCCGGACTGCTCTTGGAAAGCTGCTGTTGGAGTGAGGCCCTTGGTAGTATTAGAGCAATTTGAGGATCTAACCAGTGGGAGGATCCTTTGCACAGGATGCCGGCTAGGTGAAGCAGTAATGTGTAAGCATTACTGTGTTTCAGTCCAAAGGGCGCCGTAGTGAAATTACTGGGCAAATGAGTCTTGACATCTTATGTCTCAAGGTGACGAGCGCAGTTGTAGTGCCGCTCAGAATTTTTGGGTATTTCAAGAAACCTGAGCGGCACTGCATTGTAATGGGCAGGGTGTTTCGATTACTATCAGCTGAACGTCCTGCTCTTCTCGACCCTTATTTTCATAAAAAAAAATAGCCTTACAATCCTTATACTTAAATATAATTATATACTGCACCTGAACACTTAAGGATTCTACGCCTCAAAAGCCAATGGGCCTTTACGATGTCTTTTAACACCACAACAGAGTAAGTACAAGCCACAAAATATCCACGGATTAATAGCTTCACCCCCAAACATGTTAAAAAAAAAAAGAGTGAGAATTACTTGTTTTTTGGATTGCTACGTCCATCTCTACTTAGGACAAATTTTAATACGATACTTTTACAAATCGATATCTGTCGATTTAATTTATCGTTTTCAATTTGAGAATGAGCAACGCTCGAAATTTAAACCAGTTAAATATATCTACTTACCAATAAAAGAAAACGCATGCGCAGTGATAGTAATAATTACTCATTAAGTAGGTACAAAGCTCGAATCAAATTCTGCTAATGACACTGTGATGCCAACGTCGCGGCAAATGCTCATAAAAAAACAAGTATTTCATTTCAGACATAATAAGCCATCCATAACCAATTTTGTATTATACCAATGGTATAATATTTTATTAATAGGTAGGTACCTAATGAAACATTAATTATAACACATTTAAAACAACTAACTTGTTTTAAGCAATTACTAACAGGGAATAATTATAGTGATGAACTTTGATATTCGCTGTTCTTGCTATTGCTATTGCTAATGCTATTGTAGGTATACGTTATGAAACTTGAATGTTGCGAGCGAGAAATGGGATATAAAGTATATTAAGTTTATAAGCTGTATGCCTAACTTTATGTTAATGCACTAACGCGTTATATTTATATCGTTATAGTTATGTTTTAAAAAAAATATAACATATTTCATTATATTTACATCTTTGTAACAATATGTAAGTAATTATATTATACAATTATTGATAATGATACAGGATGTTATTGATATAATATCCTCAACCTTACTGATTGATTCGCCAACAATAAACAGGTATAATATTACATAATAGACAGATCGTTGTTGTTCTTAGAATTAAATTACCTACTCAGTATACATATAAATAGAAATACAAATATTTACGAAAACAACACGAGTTATGAACTAAAGTCAATAGTTATTGTAGGTAGGGGTCTTACTGCGCCGTAAAGTAAAGACCGACGGACCAACCAGCGGTGGAGTTTCACCACTGGAGATCACTTCAAAATGAACCGAAAATTCACGCGTACCACGTAAATGTCTGTAAGTATCAATTAGTTTTTACACCTCTTACCTTAAACAGACACTTAGGCTGAGAGCGTACTTAGACGTTGCTCAGACTTCACTTACATAAAACTCAGCTGAATGTAAACTTAATATCATAATCTTTGATCTTGTCATAGTCATGACAGCTGAATTTTATATGTGAAAATAAGAGACGAGACGAGCGGGACGTTTAGCTAATTGTAATTGATACGCCCTACCCATTACAATGCAGTGCCACTCAGGATTCTTGAAAACCCCAAAAATTCTGAGCGGCACTACAATTATTGCGCTCAGCACCTTGAAACATAAGAAGTTAAGTCTCATTTGCCCAGTAATTTCACTAGCTACGGCGCCCTTCAGACCGAAACACAGTTATATTTACTGCTTCACAGCAGAAATAGGCGTTGTTGTGGTACCCATAATCTAGCCGGCATCCTGTGTAAAGGAGCCTCCCATTGGTATGCTGAGCTTAAGATAAGACAACTCAATGCAAAAGTAAAATTCGCCTTTTTTCACACTCGACTACATTTTATGTGTTTAATGCAGTTATACTTCAGTTTCTGGAGAAGCAATCTCCATTCCTAACTGAGTACACTTGCTCCGGACTTCAAGTTCTTTTCCTTCAGATATAGTAGTCATTGTAAGTAAACATTATTAAAGTGGAAATAACTCGTATGGCTATATACTCTGAATTCTCACACGAGATAAATAATGACAATTTATTTTACATATAAATTTTAACACTTCAGAACCACATAATATAATTATCTTTCATTAAAAAGAATCTCTCTCATAAAAAACCCTTTCATTCATAATTTCAACGACTGTCTTACGAATTTTAGATCAGGTCACGTGGCCTGACACGAGTTTAACATTTTATAATTTATACCCATCCCAAGAAAAGTTACGCAATGCCGCTTAAGAAGTTTTCATTTCAAAATAAAAAGGATTGTGTGGTTTTATGAAACCACGGTAAAAGTGAAACGTTTTTTTTTCATTATAGACATTTAATTAAAATATTTTATAGGGTATAAAAATCGCTTTATCAATCATAATTTTAAACTTGGAAAATTAGAATAATATGAGTAATAGTCTATACACTACACGGTCAGCTGCTGCGAACTATAGGCGCCGCCCGACCGTCACGCGACGTGCAACAGACAGACGAAAAAGTTTGAGACGATGTAATAAAAGGTTCACTTTTAAATTGGAGTTTGAGTTATATCCATCAGTTCATAGCACATCACCATATTATAGCTTATTGTACATTTTATCACGCTCACTAAAAACCCTAACGGTTATTTAAATCCATGACGTTACCGGCAACATTACGTAATGTTTTCTGTATTATGTCTGTTTTCGTTCATATCAAAATATTCGGCCTTGTCATTTAGAATCAAGTTAGATCCTACTAACAGAACAGGCTTATATCAAGTACCTATATTTATTACTTACTGGCGACGCGACCCGGTTTCGCACGCACTGTATAACATTTATGTCTCATAATCTTGTTGCATAGAGCACATGGATTAGATTTTAATAAAACAGAAATGTATTTGAACACTTACTTGGCAACACAATTTAAATAATTAACTTTATAAAGGATTAAAATTGTAACAGATTGTTTACATAAGTTTTTGCCCAAAAGTTCACATTCTTCGTCTCAGAAACGTCTGGCTAGCTAAAATAATAACAAAAAAGGAACTTTTACGCAAAAGTAATGTAAAAACACAGTAACAATTACACTCTTTTTAAATCCTCTAAAAAGTGTTTCATTTAAATGTGTAACACTCGCCTTAATCAAAGAAAATCCTATATTGACAACAAAAACCAAAAATGCGACAGTTTAATTGGTTATATATAGATGAGGCATTTTTCGTTCATTGAGGAAAAAACTGTGTGAACAACGGAGAGCTTAGACTATCTAACTGAATGAGAAAGGCATTGGTAGACGATCTCAACAAAAAATACGAGCTCTTACGTTATACCAACACTCGCAAAAATACCTACAGCTGAGTTTAATTTTGTTAATAATTGAGTTCCTAATGAAAATCTGATACTTAGCACCATAATTTGACATGTCTGATGACATGTGCCTCCCATATGAAAAAAATGCGTTTATCCAAAATTTATTTATAAATTAATAATAATAATTTATTTATAAGTTTAGGATTTGCAGGTATTTTCTTTTTTTTTAAAAGGTGTACTTATGTACGCACGCAAAAAGTTATTCTTGTTTAGCGTAACAAAGCAAAAATCATTATAATTATTTATTCCTCGTGCTGTGCTACGTTTGTAGAAAGAACAATACTGTAAAAATCTAACAAAGATGGCTTTGGCAATTAATTATTAAATAACGAATACGGCTGTATGGGCTTTAAACCTTTGCCTATCCTAATTATGGACGAAGAAACCAAAATAAATAACGAATGTCGCAAACGTCAGAAAATTTTAGGAACCAACTTAATGCTGTTACTTTTCCATCCAACTTCATGATGGACATATAATTTGCAGTCTGATAACGGAACGGCAAAAATGAGCTTAAAGACAATGTAAGCACACTTTTCTCCTTAGTCACGTGTCAACTGTGTGTCAATCAACAACCCTAAGTGTGCAATAATGAGTGCTTAAATAATACATTAACGACTCGAAAAAGATGGTGTGACATATCATCGGTAAGGTTATTTTATTAATATAAGATTGATATGCAAAAAGCGCAAGTAATTTGAATAAAACGAATATTTTTCATTATATATGTTACAATTATTGATAAGTCCCCAGACAAGACCCGGTTGTCAGATTGGGACAGATGAAAGGACACAGTCAGAAATGAAAACAAAAGAGTCGCTCTTTTCAACCGACTTCAAAAAAGGAGGAGGCTCTCAATTCGTCGGTATGTTTTTTTTTATGTTTGTAACCTCAGAACATTCGGCTGGGTGAACCGATTATGATAATTATTTTTTAGCAATCATGAGAAAATCATAAAAGTCCTTAATTTGCTATTAGTATGTGTGCAACAAATTTACGAATAACTCAATATCGCACCAACCGATTTCGATAATTCTTTTTTATTGGAAACGATATACTTCAAAGGTAGTTTTGTGATAGTTTGGTTAGGTTCTGCTTATGGGATCCATGACAAAGTAACGGAACTCTTAAATTCTTAGGATCAACGATACTAGGCCGAATCTTTTTATCCGGATATTTGAGTAAAATATGATGATCAATGGAACTCCTTCACGACTTACAGTAAGAGTGCGAACTGTGGCAGAATTTCAAACAATCTGTAATAATATTGCAATGAGCTTACGTTTATTGCTGCATTGCAAAATTTAGTAGATCTATACAAATTTAGACAAAATATAGTTGAAATTCAATAAAAATAAAAATTAACAAAAAAACAACCGAAAGTATAAAAATAATTGCGTATTTTTATACAATCTAATTGATAAATCTAATTTTAGTAACGATTATTGCTATTTTTGGAGTCGGTGTTAGCCAAGGTAGGTTTGTAATTACATACTTAGTTATAGGATGTAGATGATGATGGAGAGATGTGCTAGAAGTGACTCTATCTCTCCATCATCACTACGTATACCAAAAAGATATCCTGGAAAAGATATCTAAGTCTAAAAGACAAATTTTATTTAATTCAAGGAAACTAACATTTAAATAACCAGTTTAACTAAGTATTTTATGTGAGTATAAATATTATATTTGAGTATAAGTTTCTCCTATTAAAGGTTACCTTAACTTATTCAACCCTAATCCCTTTAGAACGTAAAGAAGTAAGAAATATAAACTCAAGCCAATAAATAAACATACAAACTTTCCCCTTTATAAAATGGGTGTGATTTTTGATTAAAAACGTAAAAAACCTCCGACTGAAAATCGGTAAATAGGGACAGACTGACGAACGTAAAACTTATAGAAACCCTCTTTTTCGTCTGGATTTAAAAAAAATACCTCACTGCTACTCCGCTGATGTCAATGTCCAAATCGGGTTCTAAATTCAAAATACGCAGCTGAAACTGAAATAGTGTGAACATTACTGCCTATTGACCAATAATATTTAAAAAAAAAACTGGAGTAAACGCAGTAATGTATAGACTATGTCTATCGGTCGAAGGTTATTATGGTATCATTTGTGGCATGTGCCATATTTTGGTTTTGATTTTGTATGAGGTGCATTATCTGAATGCATAGAACGTCATTGTTACAAACAATTAAACACCTGAAAATACTGAAATTGTATTCGAATTCGTACGTTATAATATTATTAACAAGCAGTGCAGCCGATATTAATACCGTCTTTATGTGGCACACGAGGGCTATAATTGACGCTATTTATAAATTAGGTTCTAGAAACAAGAGAATCGTTGAAATATTAAAGAAATCAACATAACTGATAGCTCTCTATACAATCTTGATAATGTACCTAATGTGTTTGCTTAGGCATATAAATAGCGATTTTTTCGAAATTGATAAATATTGTTTACACCAGGTACTAAAATAAACCTATTATGCCTACTACTCGGGTTATTCGAGTTATTAGGGCTTTTGTTTTACAACATGATCTCAGGAAATAAATATCACACATGTACAACGAAATCTATAGTTGGTGGAAATTTTATTCCTCAGTAGTATGTTTGGGGTAATAACTCATAAGTTTGGGTTCCTAACGGTCGGTATCAAAAGCTATTCAAATTCAAACATGCCCCATGGAGTTAGTCAGTCTTGCAGACCCCCCAGGGACATCACTTCTTCGAAATAATATTGTTCAGTTACTTTCTTAATGGTACCATACCTTGGTAACTCTACTATTCCTTGAGTTAATTAAATAACTTTAATTGTAACAGACATGATTTCTGCTAAGTGCATTATGCACTTCCATATTGTTCAATACTCTAAGGTGGGACGTGATTTTATCTCTTCCGAGTTCGGACTTACCTCAGCAACAATCGAATTATTATTCTCAAAAATCCACTCGTGGCATTCCTCCAATACTTCGAGAAACGAGTTGTTTGAACACGTTTCGTTAGATTTGTAATGGTGATTGATGTTGACGACGGGTCGATAACACTTTGGGTCGACGTCTTCAGGCCACCAGCTCGGGGTTTCCACGGATGGCTTGATGCCGTCGCATTCTGGGACTCTGCACCTGATAATAATGCATATTATTTTACTATCGTCAAATAAAAAACAACCTGCAAGGAAATGTAATACTTGAAAATCTTTTCATTATCACGTCGTATAAAAACAAAGCCCGAAATAATGGAATATGACGTCATAAATTACACCATAGTAAGCTTCGACTTCTATATTATACATTGCTGCATCTACTCAAATTGCTTAAAATATTACTAGTGAATAACCACCAATGTAAATATTTATTCAGATAAGGTTACTTACGTTGAATATAGAACCCAATTCGGACAGTGACAGTTGACACACGACTAAGGAGAATAGTTGTATATTATTGTCTTAATATTCTAAGCTTTAAGCAAAGTTTTGCTGTTCTGCTATCAGGCTGCGATATATATGATGATATGTTCTATGTGTATAGAACCTCATTGGAAGCATGGTATAATTAAAGATATCTCAATTAATAGGACTACCTTCATAAAAAATATTGTCTGTTAGACGTCGGACTACTTCAGTAGCCAGTCTTGAATTTACTCTCATCCTGAAACCTCGCGCAGCGAACCTTATATGGTTTTTATATCATGAATAATGGTTTTGATATTTTACTTTTCCTGAATAACTTGAGAATTTCGACATTTTTACATTGCGAAACAAAGTTATAAATTACTAGCTGACCCAGCTAACGTTGTATTGCCATATAAAGTAATTAAAAAAAATCAATAATTAAAATTTTTAGGGTATAAAAATAGATCACGACCGATTCTCAGACCTACCAAATATATCATACATAAAATTTATCGTACTACAATAATCATTATATTCGTTTGCCATTTTGCAACTCTATTGGATGTTTGTGGATAGATTAGAATAATATTAAAATCGCAATACAAAAGTAAGTGTTGATCGTAGATGGGTGAAAATTTAAAGTCTAATACTTGCCGTAATAAAAAAAACTATTGTTCTTAGGCAGTGCGGTATCTAGTTGGACCGCAGCGGAGACCAAGCCTTAACATAAGATTAGTATTATATGAAGTATGTGAGTCAAGTGTAAACAATATGATATAAAACAACATGACCTATCTTTAAATAATACGAAGATGTATAACATAATTCATAGAAGTAGTTTAAGAATTTTCATATTATTATTATTCCATAGGTGTTTCTTGTCGGAAAAATTTAGAGTTAATAATTCCCGCTTTTGGTGGAAAATAGCATCTGTGAATATAAAAAAATCCAGACAAGTTCAAGTAGGACTCACCCACGGAGGGTTCCCTACAATTTTTTAATGATATAATGAAATAGTTTTTAGATTTTCCCCCATTCTTGTAGTATAAGACGGTATTACTTAAAGTTAGGTATAGTTCAACGGAAAATACACTATAAATTTTGATTTCCTTGAGAGTGTTGAAATATACGTCTTTTGCGGCATAAACGACCGTATATTTTTTTTCGTTATCTTAGTGTAACCTTTAGCCGATAGAGTGCAACGTGGGCACTATCCCACATCAGTGATGGTTTGTTGGGATATTAGCTATGAAAGAGTGACTGAGCCATACTTTTGTGAAAAAGGTATCAAAACATTGGCATAAGTGTATCAAGATACCATTCTTGAGAAGGTTGTGAAGCCCCTTAATAACACTATGTTCAATAACCAATAATGGTCCATCCAGCAACACTCGGCGCCGGGTCACAAAGCTCGGCCTACGCGGTCTTGGTTGGATACGAACGTTTCGGACTTCATCAGAGCTGAAGGCTGGCCGTCGTCTAGTCCCGATCTTACTCCACTGTATTATGATTTATGGTCAGTATTAGACAGTACGGCTTGCTATAAACGCCATGATAATTTAGAGTCCCTAAAACAATCCGTAAGTTTGGCAGAGAAGAATTTTCCCATGGAAAGAGTGCGTGCTTATATTGATAACTGGCTTCAACGTTTAAAGGACTGTATTGCAGCCAATGGAGACCACTTCGAATGAGCTTTTTATATTTTAAATTGTTTTATATTTATCTATTAAACTAGCTGTAACTCTAGCTAACTGTAAAAGTAATACATGTTATTATAAAGGCAAAGTAATAAACTTTATTAAATTGCTTAAGACTGTATAATAAAATATTATAACTATAACTCCACTTAAACACTTTTAGCTACAAATGTCCTCTACAAATTCATACAGCCTAAAAAATATTGTTTTCAACTCTGCTTTACATGAGATGACCATATTTTAACGTCATGACTTTATACCTCCTTTGGGCATATTTAATCTTGTGGTTTCATCTAGAGGATCTACTTTACAGTTGTTAACCTGCTCAACTCCAATATTTGCATATTAAAAATTGACTTGAGATGTCGCTCTTGTAAATCTAAACAATTTGTTATGTTTTTAAAGTTTTATTTATGGCGATACGTCACTCGAACGGTTAGCTCAGTTGGCAGAGTACAGGCACGGAACTCATAAAATGTTGTTTTCAAATTTTATTTGTATATTTATAGAAGCGAATTAAGCAGCTTGTGTGTATCGTGGGTATGGTGCTGTGCTTTTTGGAGTTTTAACCATGCCACCGGGCCGATACAACAGCCACGTATGCATGAACCATTTCTCATCTCCCTGGGTTTCAGTGGGATCTCAACTTTTAAATAGGATCTTAAGGTTTAATCTCTATGGTATTTATTAGTTTTACTCGAGGATTTGTCATTAGGGATATATCCTTAGCGGAATATAAAACTTAGCGCGGAATTTACACTCAATTAAAATTACAACATTTGGATATTAATGGATGATTCAATAAATTAGGGATATAGTAGTATATTTTTATCTTAAGCCGCCATTATTATTACATGTGTTATTAATGATTTACAATTTTCACAAAGGTGCAGGCTATTTACACGCCTGATCATATTTGTACATTATTGTATCCAATGCTCGGCTATTCCGTTGCCGAAAATAGCTGCCAGCGCTTGCATTTCCAGTAGCTCTATTGAGACGCATAGATTATAATATGCACAATATTCACTCACCCAAAACCTCACTGAGATCGGCATATTTGTAACGTTTGATGTCTTCGGTAGTTGAGGTAGTGCCAACTGAAGTAGCCTGGACATGAGAAGGAGCCAAAGTGTTGTAAGTGAATTAATTCATCTTAACCCCGCTATTCATCACCGTTATTATTTCCTTGTTCTATTTTTCTCTAATCTATGGTCGCCAAGAAACTTAAGTGTTAACGTATTCGATCGATATTTGAGGAAGTTACCTCGTTCTGGCGTGGGCAATTATGGTCTTACATTTGTCCTCTATCTCGCTTTTTAAGGCAATGTTGCTTATCATAGCTACCCAGACCATATGTCATTAATTATGCAACAACTGTTCCTTGCAGCTGCTCTGTTGTGGCATATTTAGTATTTGATAAGGATCAGTGACAAAATAGAGTTAAACTTATTCAAAATTTTCTTATGTCGAATGATTTGGTTTTGTTTAATGCCAAAAATAATATTGTGGCTTTCAGAATCTATTTAAAATTTGTCAGGGAACGTTGCGACGCTTACAGTTTATAGGGACCAATAAAACAATCCTGTGAAGATGACCACAGGGAAACAGAAGCAGGTATACCACTGTCTCGATAAGAAATGAAAGGAAGGGAAAATCGCAGCGCTGGCACAAACTGGTGCTATATAGCAAATATCGAATAAAATGGGCAACTTTTGGGGAGGGCGTTTAACCAACCTGTTTCATCGAAGAGGACAATAAATGAGTATGGGTCACGTGTTATTTTATTTAAATATTTTTATGAAAGCCAACAGCTAGTTGTACATACATTAAAATAATTTACAACGTTTTATACGTGCATTCATTGTATGAATTCTTCATTTTTTCGTGTATGGCATAATTACAGTGTTCCCTGTGTTGAATTGGTGCCAATGCTGCGAATATGTGCGTATTAAAAAAACACGTTCTCATAAGGGTGTAATGTATCTATGTAGTGCAGTCCCCCATACTCTTTTGGATACCTATCGAGGCAGCGAATTCATAGAACGCCTTGTCGTCTAGGGTAAAATGGTAGGCATTAAGACCTCGCGGAAAGTTACCTATGCGATGGGTCGACCAAATTTGCTGTGGGCGTACCCGTACATAAGTGTATTCGAATTACCTCTAGCATATAGCAGAGAGATGGCGAAAAACTGTGAGGTGATTTGAGAGGAATTACCTTTACTAAAATTGCGCTTTGTTTGAAGGTTTTCGTATATATGGTAGGTTTTAGGATTTGGTGTTTATTTTTTGGAGAGGGTGGCTACTTGACTAGTCCTTATGAGTCCTTGGAACACCGCGCCCAGAATTGAACTATTGTGTTTGCCAATCATACTTATAGCTCGGCTTCAAGCCCTGCCAACTTTACGAACTGCAGTATCTTCTTAACGTGAGTACTAAAAATAGCACCTATATAACAATAGAGCATGGTGTTGTCGCCAAGGATGGTGTTACGCTTATGCATTATAAGATCTGCAAGTTTTATCGTCATTGATTCTGACCACAGGTGCCTGTTTAGGCGACAGTGCCCAGTTAGCTTTTTCCTATTCAATGATAGGAATTCTTTCGCGTATCTGTAGGTGAGTGCCGTTATCAGTACTTTGTAATGATTTAAATCTGTTGAGTTGCTCCAGCGTTTATGTGATGCAATGTGCTTCTTGCTGACATTAGTATCTCAGGCTGTGCCGATTGGCGTTCTTGGGCAGGTAGCTAAAATAGGTTCCGGACCATATTGGACTGCTTTAGCTCCAGCTCTTGTAAGCTCATCGGCCATTTCATTGTCCACAATTCCGGCATGCCCTGGGACCCATCTGAGAATCACTCTGTACTTCATGCCTAATTAAGGCATTCAATGCAGTTTTTGACTATTTTTGACGCCGTCAAGTCAGCGTCTAAAACCAACAATACTGACTGATTGTCAGAGTGAATTTACATATTTGGCTCAAGTAGCCTTTTTGGATACTGGTTTCTTCGCATTATAAAATGGCGTATACCTCTTTTTAAAAAATTGAGGCAAAACTCCCCAGATTTGCGCTGGATTTAAACCTGAGGCGTTCTACATAGATCCCTAAGGCCAACTTCATTTTATATTTTAGACACAAGATCGGTAACACTATAGTGACAATTCTTTCAAGAAATAATTTTAGAATTTGTTTTAAAACTGATCTATTATTGCTGCTAGAAGAAGTAACTGACGTAGTGGAAAAATAACTAAAAAGAAGAAAGGGAAATAACTAAAATTTTCCTGGAAAAATAAAACTAGATTTCACTCTTTCGTTTTCATCTACTGCAAATAATTACAGGAGCCTCAGTCATCCGTTTCGGTTGCCAAAATCATCTATATCGCAAATTATATGCGAAGTTTGTCAAGAATTAAGAAGAGCATTAGTAGGTAATCACATAAACTCAACAAATTTTCTTTATTATAATTTACTCATACTCAACATTTCACTTATAAAATAAAATAATAAAAGACACAATAATAATATATTCTCTGTACAAAGAACCAAACTGAAGAGTTTGGTATTGAGTTAACTTTATTGTTAGGAAAAAAACCTATAGAATTCAACAAAAAATGCGTGTGAAGTGCTTGATTATACGTTGAATAGTGATTCAACGTATAATCAAGCACTGGCAAACAGTTTACACTATTCCGGACTCCGGTGGCCTGTGGCACTGGAATGGGCGAGCTGGAATGAATACAAGTTCGTCAATCCAGTCCAGTTGACTGGAATGGTACATTACAGTGCAGGTACACATTGTTCCAGTGTCATTCCAGCGCTGGACTGGAATAATGTGAACCGAGCATAATACTTGTATTTGTTGGATGTAATTACTCATTATGACGGTAATGATGACCATCATGTACACGAAGCACACACAACAAGACAACAAGAAATAATCTATATTATTTAAACACTATCCATATATTGGATGCAGCAACTTACAAACTAATTCGTTATATATATTACAGCCATTATACTATACTCTATTTGATTGAAAAGAGTGGCCGTTGAGTTTCTTATATGTTCTTCTCACGAGCTCAACTTTTTCCGAACATATGGTAAAATCAGTAATTTAAAAGAAATATTTATAGTGATAATTCAAAAGTGCCTAATTGAGTAAAGTTTATTTGACTTTGAATATAAAAAAGGTGTGACGATATGACAGAAGTCGCCCCTGAATTTTATAATTGATAACTAAAAATGAATTCATTAAAAGAACATAAAACATTTATAAATATTAAAATTATCATTAATGATTGTACTCCGCAGAGACCGTTTTGTATGATTTCCTTGTACTTTTTGTTGGGATATTTTGCAATTAGCACAGTTGACAGCTGAATGTTGAGTGGTTCTAGGACTTTGCAATCAAGTGTCGGGTTTATTTCCCTATTTTTTTTTAATGAATAAAATTAACATTTATACACAATTTGTCTTGCCACAAACTAGGGATATCCTATACTGTGGATGCAAGACATTAGACAACGATATATTTAATACAACATAGTTATACAAATACATATAAATATCCATGACTAGGAAACAAACATCAATATTGTTTGCACCTGCCGGGATTAGAAGAAATAAAAAAAATACAGTGACGTCCAGAGACTCCCGAAAGTTGAACCAGTGGGAGGCTCCTTTGCACAGGATGCCAGCTAGATTATGGGAACCACAACGGCGCCTATTTAAAAGGCATAAAAGGCATAAAAGGCATTTATTTTCTCAAAATTGATTCCTTTAGAATTCTTTTTGATGTCATTTCTTATACTACTAGATACTACTACCGCTTCGGAAACAAATGGCGCTCTGAGAGAGGAGAAGCGGCGCAAGAAACTCTCCCAGCATTCTTTTTTTTTGCGCTCTTTTCAATAAAAATATACAATATTGTACAGTTGCTATAAAATAATCACAATCTAGTCCCAGGCTGTCCGATCATTTATATATTCAGCAGTGGAGTAATAGGATTTACGACAGAGCCATTTTTTTATAAAACATTTAAATTTATTTGTAGACAATGCCTGAACAGTGGCTGGGACTTTATTGTAGAAGTGTATACATTTACCCTTAAAGCTATTATGTATCTTATGAAGCCTACTAGAATTAGTTACAAGCAATCCCTTATTTCTAGTGTTATAATAATGAAAATCACTATTAAGAGCAAAAAGGTGACGATTTTTGTGAACATATATTAAATTTTCATAAATGTACTGACAATAAACAGTCATAATATTTATTTCTTTAAATTTTTCTTTGAGAGACTGCTGCTGCCAAGCTGATATATAGCACGAACAGCTCTCTTTTGCAGAGCAAACACTATATCAATGTCAGCAGCATGACCCCATAGTAATATACCGTACGTCATGATGCTGTGAAAATAACTAAAGTACACTAATCTAGCGGTCGCAACATTCGTGTACTCTCTAATCTTTCTAACTGCATATGCCGCAGAGCTGAGTCTATCTGCTAGATGGGTAATATGTGGACCCCACTGAAGCTTTTTATCTAACGTGATACCCAGGAAGACCGTAGTGTCCACAAGTTCCAATCTCTGGTCATTTATAAGTACGTTGGTTTGTACCTCCGCTGTGTTTGGTGTAATGAACCGTAAACACTTTGTTTTTTTACTGTTTAAGTGCAGATTATTCGTCTCAAACCAACGCACTATCTTTGAGAGTGCATTGCTTACCTCGTCATCAATATCCGCACGTCGCTTCACTTTAAAAATAAGTGAAGTATCATCAGCAAACAATACAATCTCATGGCTATCATCTACCACAAACGGTAGATCGTTAATATATATAAGAAACAAGAAAGGACCGAGAATAGAACCCTGTGGAACACCTATTCGCACAGGTTTACCCGAAGACCGTTTGCCATTTACATCGACTATCTGAACTCTTTCGCTTAAATATGATTTTAACAGATTTAGGGCTCTATTTTTCACTCCATAATGCTTTAGTTTTAGGAGTAACGTTTCATGGTGGACGCAGTCAAATGCTTTTGACAAATCACAAAAAATGCCCAATGCATCCTGTGACTCTTCCCAGGCGTCAAAGATGTGCTCAATGAGTCTAGTACCCGCATTAATTGTTGATAAACCCCTAGTGAAACCAAACTGATTTTTGTTCATTAATTTACAAAAATGCATTTGTAGCTGTTGAAGCAAAAGTTTTTCAAAAATTTTACTAAAAACAGGCAGCACTGAAATAGGTCTGAAATAAGCAGGGTCAAAAGAACTGCCCGATTTAAACAAAGGTATAACTTTGCTGTATTTCATGAGGTCAGGGAACACACCCTCATCTATGCATTCATTAAATATTATTGCTAATTCAGGTGCTATAATGTCAAGTATGTATTTAACAATATTAGTCGAATGGCCCCATAGGTCTTTTGTATTTTTTAGGTTAATTAATTTGAAGATTTTTATTATATCGCTACCTGTAACATACTTAAATTTCAAGTCAGTAGAAGATACTGGTACGTGTAATTTAAGCATATCATATGCTGCTTTTGGCGAAGCGTTAAGGTATTTGGTCGTGACAATCGGGATTTCGGAGAAGTATTTATCAAATTCATTTGCAATTTCTATTTCCGAATTTATAACGCGATTATTAATATTTAAACAGATAGAGGTGTTACGGCAATTCGATCTACCAGTTTCATTGTTAATTACACTCCAAGTCGCTTTTACTTTATTATTACTGTTTTTAATTTTATCTGCAATGAAACGTGTTTTCGCTTCATGACAAACTATTTTAAAAAGCTTGGAGTATTTTTTTACATATATTTTAAATTCTTCACTATTATTGTAATGTTTCTCATAATAAAGGTCATATAAGCGTTTACGACTTTTGTGGATACCCATTGTTGCCCAATCATTAAAACTATGTTTGTTGTTTACTGTCACCGTTACTGGAGTAAAAATCCTGTCAAATTCCTCACAGAAGGAATTGAAGACTAAGTTATAGTGAAAATTAGCAGTTTCACCACAGTGTAAAAATGGTATCGTATTTACCAAATTATTTCTAAACCTCTCAAGACGGCTACTGCCGTGAAGCAGTAATCTGTAATCATTACTGTGTTTCGGTGAATGGCGCCGTAGCTAGTGAAATCACTGGGCAAATGAGACTTAACAACCACTGTTGTCAAGGTGACCAGCGCAGTTGTAGTGCCGCTCAGAATTTGTGGGCTTTCAAGTTTCAAGAATGTCTCGTCTCTTATTTTCATAAAAAAAGCGAAGATTAAAAAGCGGTGTACACAAACACGGTACATAAGTATTTTTAACAAAACTATTTCTTTTTCCGAAACGACCCGATGGTTTTTACAATTTCGGTTTTCGTGTGCTACAAAATAGGTATTGAACCTATCTAAACAAATCAAAGATAAGAAAATTTAATCTATATTGCTAAATTTCTTACATTATCTTACATTGCTAAAATATGTGTCTGATTTTTATGTTTTTCGACAATATAATGTAGTAGTCTCTCTTTTTTTTCTCTATTTAATTTCAATTAATAGGTTTTTATAATTTGTACTCCTATTTCTTTTGTTTTAGTGTAGCCATAGTATTAGTTTTATTTTTTTTAAGTAATAAGGGGGAATTTTTTGTTATTTTTGTTGTAATTGTCCTATACTTTAGAACAATAAATTGTAACATAAGATTTAGAAAATTGTATTCTATATGATGTGGTGTACTTAAATACATAATTAAACAAATAAAAATAAATAGTAGTCTTAGGGTGATGGGCGCAGTGTGAACATCACACCTTAGGTCGTTTTGTGTTGTGTTACGACACTTTTAGGTAGGCTATGAAGCTTGACATTTTTTTGTATTTATTGGATCATCTTCTCGTACTCATTTAATGACATAAAAAAGAAACTTACCTATATTATTTCGGGCGATAGAAAAATTAAACAAATAAATTCCTTATCGATAATGAACCACCGTTCGCATTAGATATATCTCGGTAGGAATATTTAAAAAAAAATGCGGCGGCAACAATATATTATATTTTTCATGAGTACCAATTTTTATTTAATAATAATTAATTAGTTTCACAGCTACGTCAAAGAATGTGTCATAGTACAAGTAGCTATGTGAAGAAATATGAATAACACTTAGGTATTAAATGTTCTTGATATTATATATTACTAGCTCACTCAACGAACGTTGTATTGCCATATAAGATAATAAAAAGAAACAATAATTAAAATTTTTGGGGTATAATAGATGATTACCGATTCTCAGACCTACTAAATATATCCTAAGTAAAATTTATCGTACTACAATAATTATTGTATTCGATTGCCATCTAGCAACCCTATTGGGGACCTGTGGATGAAAAAGAATAATATAAAAATGCGATACAAAAACAGGGATTGATCGTAGAAAAGTGAATTTCGGAAGTTGTATGTATTTTTTAATGCTGAAACATAATAAAATTAAAATGATAAAGATTGTCAAAAAACTAAAATTATCATTTAGGGATATGCAAAATAGATGTTGGTGGATTCTAGACCTACCCCATATGCACACAAAATTTCATACAAACTGCTCCAGCCGTTTCGGAGCAGTTTGGTAACAAACACCGGGACACAAGAATTTTATAAATAATATTCACACGGACTAGTTAAAAAATAAGGACTCCGTGTCACCTTACTTATCAGTGTAGCGCCAAAACAAGACAATTAACGTGTAAATACATAAGCCCTACGCACACACTTACACTACTACAGGCCGATATTCGGCCATTATGAGAATTGTCATCGTCTGTGACAGATTAGTTTGCGTCTCAATAAAAAAATATTAAAAATGCCGTCGTGCGTTGTGAAAAAGTGTAAAAACAATACTTTATAAGTATTTGTGGACGTAAATGATTATTTAAGGGATAAAATATTGTGTAACTAGTATCCCCCGTAACCGCACACACACAAGTATAACGGTGCTTCGCTTGCTAATATCACGGCGCGGAGTCCTTCTTTTTTTACCCGTACTTGAATTTTCAAAAATTAAGTACATATTAATTGACCAAAATAAATCAATTTATCATAATATCAAATCGGAACAATCTGTAAGAAATCTAGTATCCGCGTGCTAGCATAGGCACTGACACCTATTTTCCATCCGCGTGCCGAGCTAGTCCGCATGCGTTTACTCCGAACGCTCCTTGCCACACGCAAGACAATGTCCCACCTGCAGCCAAACCGCGTTCCGCGCGCGTGCAACAAAATATGTATAAAATAATCGACAGTCGACACGGGGACGAGATGATATTTCACGTGACAGGAAAACCGCCCCTACTTCCTGCCGTCTTATGCGACCACATCAGGATGATTAAAATTTTGTTTTATACATAGTTATATCATGTGTTTGTTTGAAAATTTCAATTATTTGCTATAAATTTAAGAATTATTTTTTTTCGATTAAGATTAGATAGCTCTACCAGTGTATTCTTTAAATGTCGCCATTTTAGCAACACGCTATTATATAACACCCAGCTTCTTCGAAGCCATAATGATGCAATGAATTGTTGATCTCCTTTTTTGTTTGGCTCATGTCTGAGTTTTTTCGGAGTCATCATTATGGTGGATTTAAATGCAAGCTAAGCTTAGGCTTAGCGCGCATTCAAAGCGATAATTATGAATACGGACTTCGACTCAACTAGCTAGTCAAGTTGGAGCAAATTCTAAGAGCGCTTTCTATGATTCCCTATATAGATGCCTTCGACCACTTAAATGTATTGTACGTCCCGTTCTTTTCTCTCATAAAAATCTATTAAGCAAATCAGCGGGCCTACCATGAACTCTTATTGCGATTCAATTGACAACCTAAAATGAACTGCTTTGCTATTTCGTACCACGACGTGATTAGAGCTATCTAATTTAGGTTGACGTCAAATCAACTGATTAAATCGCAATGGTGTCAATTGAATGTCAAAAATGACGCCAATCGAATTGCAAACTGATTTAGTTCGTTCATTCATTCGTACCATGAGGTAATATTTAAACCTAAACTGGATAGCTTATGTGTCAAAGTGGGCGATTATATTATTATATATAATAGTGAAAACATACAGAAAGAAAAGTTTTATTGTTGAAAGATGAGATGAGCATACTTTATTGGACTTTTTTGTGAAACAAAATACTGAAAATAAATACCAAAAATGAAAATACTAAAGACGAAGCACTAAGGGCCCGGGCTATAGCCTGTTCGCAAGAACGAATTTAAAAAATTGTACTTAGTGATCCTGTCAAATCAAACATAAATGGAGGTAATAACTCATAACTCGTTAATTTTACGAAAACACCTAAGCAAACATTTAATTTAGCCACTTCATGGTACGAATTTTAGTGATTCAGTTTAGGTACCTAAACTGAACTGCATCGGAATCGCATCGCTTATTGAAAGTTGATGGTAGGCCCTCAGTTCAGCTATTTGAAAGTCTACACATAATATATATATATATAAATGAGAATGTATGTTTGTATGTTCCTTAATAACTCCTAAACTATTCGACCGATCTCAATGAAATCTTTTGTAATAGATCCGTTGAAGCTCAAGGAAGGTTTACATATATAATTTATATGGCAAAACAACGTTTTTCAGGTCAGCTAGTGTACTATAAATCTCAATTTGCGGCAGTCACTATAATATTATTAACTAACAACACAATATATACAGCGCGATTATCATTCTATACTGATTGTGAAATAGGCGTTTAAATTTATTATTACTACAACGAGATTTATGTGAATTCTGCAGTAGCAAATAGTACTAATAGGTACTAATAGGTATTTATGATAAAAAGCGTTGGTATTGTCTCGTATCGAGGAAGCACATAAGCGTTTTTTCTAGCCTTAATATCTAAGTAACGTTTTGCTTCGAACGCAACATACTTTACACCTATTTCTATTACGTAATTACTCGTATTATTTTAACACGACAAGTCACTGTCATTAGTAGTTATTACCATACAATGCGAGCGAGAGGGAAGAACATACAGCAAGACAAAAGGTACCGAAGGAAATCTATTCTTACTGTGACTTATCTTCATTAGCAAGTCGTAAACAGTCAGCCACGCTTGGCATTACTCCTTAGTCCTTAGTATTTTAAATGTTAAGCCACTAGCTAATGTATACATCTAAGTCTATGGGTATTACATAAATATATTATTATTTTTATAGAAAACCGAACTAAAAACGATAAGTAGATGAAAATTATATAAATTAACAAAAAAATTATTTTGTAAATAGACAAATGGAATAATTTTATCAAATTAATGTATTGTAATCGGTACTCGATAATCTACGAAGTTTGAACGAAATGTAGCCGTTTAAAGTGGGTCAAAAGCGCGCTCAAATGAATCGGTTACAAACAAACATACATACAGGTGAAGCTAATAAAAGGCGTGTAAAAATTATCTTACAAGAGTATACTCGTAATAGTCAAAGGTATTTTCGTACAAGACTATACTGAGGCCAGGTAGGTAGGTATTCGTATATGGCTCAGAAAGTAGACTGCTGACTAAAAATTAATATGAGCTCTTTCTGATGATTTTCGTGCTATCGGCAGTCCTCAGAAGAGTTGATCAATAAGTGAAGCACACGATGACATTGCGCGGGGCAGGTCATGTTAGCTGAATGGAAGAGTACCCAAGAGGTTCTAAGGCTCCGTTCATACTGCAGTGTGACGCAATTTGTATGAAGCTTCATAGTGGCTTTCATTATGTCACGTGCAGCCGTTTGCGTTTTTGGACACGCTCGACTGGCCCAAATTTCTGACCGACGGAAAGTGAACCGCATGAATTAGAGCTAGTTGGACAAAAGTGAATTCAAAGAATCTTTTAATTGATGGTCACTTGTCACTATTGACTACCCAGGAATCATTAATCCAGGTAATAATTACGGTAAACATTACATAACATTGAGACACACGCAATTGGAATTTGGTGATATGGTTACATTTTTACAAATATAATTTTTCATAGCTATAATAATTAGAATGCACAAAAAGTGTTTTTGTCCACCTTGCATGTTCTAGGCGAATCACTGTGCGAAACTCCCGCCTGGTCGCGTGTGCCGGTCGGCGCGAGGGTCATTGCTGCATTGTGAGCATTCACTATCGGACGAGTACGTAGAATTATGATGACGAATGACAATTGCTACACGAGAACCCGTGAGAGAAGTTGAAAAAACCCAGTGCCCAGTACTCTGTGCACGGCAGGATCACTTGGCGTTGCGTAGAGACGTCGCTTCATTGCGAGTCTTCAACCGCGTTTATCACGGGGAGTGTTCCGAAGAGCTGTTTCACCTGATTCCTGCCGCCGAATTCCACCTTTGCACGACACGCCACAAGTTAGGATATCATCCCCACCATCTGGATGTATGGCGGTCCTCCACTGTGCGCTTTTCAAGGAGCTTTCTTCCACGTACTACAGAGCTGTGGAATGAGCTTCCTTCTGCAGTGTTTCCGGGACGATACGACATGGCTACCTTCAAAAAAAGCGCATACACCTTCTTTAAAGGCCAGCAACGGTCCTGTGATTCCTCTGGTGTTGCATGATGATGTGGGCGGGGGTGATCAGTTAACAGCAGGTGAATCTCCAATTGTCTCATAGGTAATCTGCGGGATTTCTTTAAGAAGCCGCCTAGCAGTAGCCACATTATATTCGTTGACGGCAGTTGAAGGCCGCCCTTAACAAAATTCGTCATGTAAAGAAACCCGACCTCTCTCAAATTCTGGAAACCATCGCCTCATGCTGCTCAAGCAAGGTGCTTCTCTCCCAAAAGCATTTTGAAGACGAGCGGCACAGTCTTGTGAGAGAGCACATTTAAAATCATAAAAAATCATCGCTCGCAAATCTTTTCGAGTTAATTCCAATTTTTTTTTGCTTACGTAGAACTTTGATGGGTGATAAAAAAGAATTGAAGAGATGATTTCCCGCCAATTGTTTTTTCATTACTAAGAAGGTTGCAACGTTTCAAAAAATATAACATTCCAAATTCGAATAGTTCCGATTAGCTAGAAATGCAAAACTTTTAGTGTGCCACATGTATTAGCTATGGAGTGACTGAGCCATTCTTTCTGAAAAAGGTAACAAGGTATCAAAACATCGGCACAAGTGTACCAAGATACCATTCTTGAGAAGGTAGTGAAGCCCCCTTAACAACACCATGTTCTTACCAAGGTTGGTAAGAACATGGTGTTGGTTGACCATTCTTGGTTATTACCAAGAATGTTCCTTCCAGCAAGACTCGGCGCCAGGTTATAAAGCTCGGTTTAAACAGTCTTGGTTTGAAACAAACGTTCGGACTTCATCAGAGCTGAAGATTGGCCGTCGTCTAGTCCCGATCTTAATCCGCTGGATTTTGATTTATGGTCAGTTTTAGAGAGTATGGCTTCCTCTTAATGCCTAGATAATTTGGAGTCACTAAAACCATCCGTACGATTAGCAGTGAAGAATTTTCCCATGGAAAGAGTGCGTGCTACTATTGATAACTGAGGGCCTACCATCAATTTTTAATAAGCAATGCGAATCCGATGCAGTTCAGTTTAGGTACCTAAACTGAATCACTAAAATTCTTACCATGAAGTGCCTTTTACTGAATAGCGTTTGGATCGCTTATGAAGAATGAACGAAATAAAATTGCGTTTCGAAACCTAAAATGATATGATTTTAGCGGTTTTTTTGCGTAGAAAATACTAAAAATACATTTTAAAATTGCGCAATCGCGTGAAATTATAAACCATTAAGCCCTTTTTTATATTTATTAAATAATAAAATAGTAATATAAATAAATATAGTTCTTTGAATTACAAATTAAATGTTTGTTTTTGTGTTTTCGTAAAAATAACGAGATAAGAACGCACCTCCATTGATGTTTGATTTGACAGGACCACAGAGTACATTTTTTTTTAATTCGTTCTTGCGAACAGGCTATAGCCCGGGCCCTTACTGCCTCGTCTTTAGTATTTTCATTTTTGGTATTTATTTTCAGTATTTTGTTTTACAAAAAATACCAATAAAGTATTCTCATCTCATCTTTAATCAATTAAATTTTTCTTTTCTATGTTTTCACTATTTTTTAAAAGTTATTAACAACTCGATTCACTTTCTTCTAAGGAAGTAGCAACTTTTTTCGAATCGGTCACTTTGACAAATAAGCTATCCAGTTTAGGTTGAAATAACACCTCATGGTACGAATGAATGAACGAACTAAATCAGTTTGCGATTCAGTTGATATCATTTTTGACATTGAATTGACATCATTGCGATTTAATCAGTTGATTTGACGTCAACCTAAATTAGATAGCTCTAATCACATCATAGTACGAAATAGCAATGCAGTTCATTTTAGGTTGTCAATTGAATCGCAATAAGAGTTCATGGTAGGTCCGCTGGCCTCAACGTTTAAAGGACTGTATTTGCAGCAAATGGGGAACTCTTGGAATACGCTTTTTGTATTTTAAATTGTTTTATATTTATGTATTAAACTAACACACTGTAAAAGTAATAAATGTTATTTTCAATAGAATATTTTTTTCTTTGTTTCAGTATTTATGGCAAGACTAGGTATATATGAGTATATTGATACAGTCCTCCCACGGCTATACCACATGGAGGGGAAGTAATCCTAACCCTAAATTGTATTGTAGATTGATTGTAAATTGTAGATGTAACATTTTACTGAAAGAAGACTTTATTTTAATTAAAAAAATAATTAAATCTGCGTTCATAGATTTTTAAATAATGACCTAGTTGGATCGGCAATCGAATATGATAATGTAAGTTGTATGTCCTTAGCGCAATGTCAGCTTTTCATTTATCAATTTTTTTTTAACATCAAATGTTAAAATTCACGGTCTTCTTTTAATTTCTGATGCTATGTTCATCATCGTCATCATTTCAGCCGGAAGACGTCCACTGCTGGACAAAGGCTTCCCCCAAAGAACGCATGACGATCGGTCTTGCGCTGCCAACCTATTCCGGCGATCTTGACCAGATCGTTTTGGGTTATTTAAGAATCCTGAGCGGCACAATGTTGCAATGGACGTATCAATCAATGGCAGGGCGTATCAATTTCCATCAGCTGAACGTCATGCTCGTCTCGTCCTTTTTTTCATAGAAAAAAAAACGTTCTTATGATTGGATTATAATACGAGGTGTTATTTGAAGAAATGTCTAGAGTAAAGGGTTTTGATCGTCGGCCCATTTGTCTAATATTTATGCTTATCTGAGATAGCACGCGAGAGTCTAACGGCCGTTTTCAATAACCTATCTATGCTTAGTTTAACTTACTAGAAGTAGACAAATCTATCCTTTTACGCCCACTTACATTTCAATAACCTATCGACATAAATGATTGGACTATAACTATATGGACATAACTATGGATAGATAAGATCTAGTCATTAAACGGTGATAGCTATTTATATACGTTATTACGTATCTCTATTTACGGATACAACTCAATCAATTCAAAACGGCCATAAGTTGGATTGTATTACTTTGTGGAGTGGACTACCCCTTCATGTGTAGGTATAGGCGTGGGACGCCCTGCTTATATACTTTTACCTCTTTCATTGACAGCGTGCCCACACAGTAAAGGCCACGCGGAGACCTATTTTCGGAGTTGAATTAGGTACTATACCTAATTATAAACAATAGAGGTACAGTTCTGGTAGTCCCTTCTCTCTCTTCTTAAATATTACCTAACAGTGTTAAAGTTGTTAACGAAAAACGAAATAGGTACTTTCTTTTTTTTCATCTTAATTTATTAATGCTTACTTGAAGAAGATGCTTTTGCTCGTATTTAGGACCTCTATCAAGAATTAACACGTATTTGAATTTGTTGGCTAGCCAGGACAGTTATAAATAGGTAGGATAAATATACATTATTATAAAAACTAAAAACTTGATCTTATATATTATTGAACTAAATCTATATTATTGTTTTAATTTAAAATACATTACAATTTAATTAACTCATTTAAAAGTAATAAAACATTACCTATGATTGACATCTTCTGCGACGAATATGTAATTAACGTGTGTCATAGATACCATGAAGAGCGGCAGACATATTAATAGGTACTGCACTATTTGATATTTTCCAAAATTGTTAAACTGTCCGTTAAAATCATAGGCTAATTCACTCTCACCCTTCCCCGCGTTCATTTTAAATACGCGGCAAACTTTACGAAAACCTTATCGATATTTATAACGCGCACGAGTTTAATCGACCGTCTTATATGATCGCTATGATAAGACTACTAACTTGTATATTATATATCTAATATTGACGACGCGAAACAACAGTGGCGTAACCCTTTAAGCTTTACTTAACAGCAAAGTTAAAAATAGAAAACAAAATGTAAAATTTAATAATATAACTATTTATTGGACATTTAATGATCTACTAACCACGAAGCTTTTTTCAAGTTACGACCATCGCCTAATAGACCAGGGTCGATAATTTTTGAAACCAAAAAGAATTACAGTAGGATGAAACCCATTGGTAAAAGACGAGAATATAACAAAAATTAAGGGAAAAATAAATTACGGGCGATCTGAGGTCGGGAAGTGGAAAAGGGGGGGTGTTTTAGGGTAAAAAACGGTTTATCTCGATTTCCTATGGCAAAAAGTTAATTGGCAAAGTTGTGGGTAATAAAGAGATCTACAACTTTTGTAATTGCACTTTTTTCACATAACCTCAAAATTTAGGTGAAAAATTCAAAAAACCAAGTTTTTGGTTTTTTATTTATATCTATTTAAAAAAAAAAACTACGAAATTTAGTAAAAACTTACCTTATTATGTCCCAAATCCACTGTAATTTATTTGATTTAAAATATTTATTTTTTCGCCTTATTTTAACTTAATATCAAAAAAGGACCCTAATTTCTAAATTCTGACGTCAAAATATCAGCTTTTTTCAAAAAGTTTGGAGGCTTTTTGTTCGTTGAAATATCTACTTTCTGATGGTGTAAAAAAAAAATATAAATTACAATTGTAAATGTTCGGAAAATTTAAGTCCAACAAAAGGTAGTTCATAAAGAATTCACACCTGTTATTAAGTAGCAGCAAAAATATGGATTATAAAATCAATAAAATTGAAATAAAAGGTAAATTTAACACTGAATCATTATCCTTTTTACATTTATAAATAGATGTGATATTCATTTTGAATTATGATCATTAAGTATTGGACAATTATACCTAACGAATTTGCTGCTTTTAAAAAGGTCATAATTCCTTTCTGTTTTCAAATAAATAGTGATTAAAAAACATGATTTTTATAGAAAACTGAACTAAAAATATTGGTTCATTATAAAAACGTGTTGTTTTAACCATTAACTATTATTTGTATTGTTGAATTAAAAATTCTCTTTGGTATTCGAACATTTCCTAATCTAATATATAAAATTCTCATGTCGCGGTGTTTGTAGTTAAACTCCTTCGAAACGGCTTGACCGATTCTCATGAAATTTTGAGTGCATATTGGGTAGGTCTGAGAATCGGACAACATCTATTTTTCATCCCCCTAAATGTTAAGGGTGGTCCACGCCATTTTTTTTTAATTTTTTGGCATTTTTTTTTAATTTGTTTGATTATGAGTCAGCTTTTAAAAATACATACAACTTCATACCCATCTACGATCAACAGTTACTTTTGTATCGCGATTTTAATATCGGCAATACAACGTTTGCTGGGTCAGCTAGTATTAGATAATTGTTTAAAGGTAATGGTTGACATTTATACCTGCCTTATAGTTAGATGATAGATGAAAATTATTTAAATTATTAATTATATAAAGAAACAAAAATATTTTTTTTTTATTGAAAAATGGAATAATTTTATCAAATTAATGTATTTTCATCGGTTCTGTTCATGTTTGACCGAAATCTCGCCGTTTAAAGTGGTTCAAAAACGCACCCAAATGAGTCGGTTACAAACTCTTCAAAAGTTACGTTAGCACGTTCGCAGTGGCTAGAACTTGTGCCATAACATATACTTACACATACGAGCACTTAAACATACATACGCATTACACATACATAATAATAAGAAAGAAAGAAAAATATTTATTATTATTATTATTATTATTATTATTATTAAACACACACACACATAACAAAAATGAAAAAATTTTAAAGTATAAGAAAAAATATATATATAAATGTGTTTAAAAAAGGAGTCACCACAAAGGAGCATGTGTTGCAACACAAATGTATTGCAACGCTGATCTTCTGTGGCCCCCGCGTGACATATTACTTCAAGGGGGACCTCGCCTGAATAAAATTGACTTTACTAATTAACATAAAAAACAGTTACTACTAAACTTAAAAACTAGAACAAAACATACAGTTCATAAAAGTAATTACAAATAAGAACAAAATCATAGTCATAACAAATAATAAAATAAAACAAAATTAAAAGCTTCTAGTCTATTTGAACGCAATAATCTCAATTAAATGTCGAAAGCTATATCGAATATACAAATAATATTATACTTTGAAAAAGTTTTATGGAGAAATTATTGTTTTAAATCTGAAAAACAGTTGCTCCACGAATAAATAGTAGCAAATATAATCAATCAAACACCTTGATTAACTAGAATATACTTATCAATCATCTGCATCTATTTTAGGGACTCGCTTAACTTAGTTCCTGTTTGAATGTCGAATTACAAATAGGTACCCTGCATTTCCCGACCCGTGCCTTAAAATAGGATCATTGTGAACACACATTTATACTGTAATTATAAATAGCAAAAATAAACTTTGGAAAGAATGTCAAATTAGTGCCAAGGGAAACTTACTAATTTTAGTTTTAGGCTGAGATGTATAGAGCGTACTTTGCTTAGACTTTTCTTACGTAAGTAAAGTCTGAACAAAGTCTAAGTCTATACATCTCAGCCTTAGATAATTTATACGTTTACATAGAGCTTCTTGCTGTTAGGCAATGCATGACAACAGGCCAATCTTATTACTCTAGTGTGCATGACACCTAAAAAGGCATAAAAGGCATGTTTGTAACTTTGTCTTGGTGTGCATGCGTTTGCTCAAAATAGAGGCTTATAGTCTGCTATTTGCACTGGTCAGTAATTGTTTTGTGTGAAAAAAATAAATAAATTGGGCTATCGTCTATGGACAGCCGATTAAATATAGGATTTTGAAAAATTCCAGCCGAAGTTGGAAGTGTTATCAGAGGGCCAGGAATTAATAATTCTAAAAGTTTGAAGCAAATAGTACGAGTATATTACGCAACTAGGGAGAAAAGTGGGTGATTCTCACCCGCGGAATATTAACAATCGCGGGTGGCAATGTCCTTCTTATTTCATGTGGTGCGTATACGATTTCTGTTTACTTTTTTCCCTCGTATCAGGGACTAAAAGACAGCTAACGTCAAATCATTTTACTTGATATTAACTTGTTTTTCCTAGTCTCAAGCAAATGTTATGCAATAGCTAAAAGTTGCGTCTTATCGTAAGAGCGTAGATTACAGCGTGATCCAAAATAGCGTTACGTAAGTAGATCTCATATTAGCATACCTCAAATTCAAATATTTTTATTCAAAATGTGACATCACTTATTGAAAGTCAAAAACTACCACCCATTCCAAAATGAATGCCTCAGACCTGAGAAGAATGGGCGCAAAAAACTCAACGGGCTTTTTTTTTCATCGAAAAAATATGTTTTTCTTACTTAGACCAAGAGCCGAACGCAAAAAAGTTGTTTGTTATTGTTAATATACTTCCTTAATTTCGGGCAAACTCACAGTAAGAGAACGTGTGCAAGTCTAGTTTGCGTCAAGTTCTGTTCAAGCTCGTTTGTACATTCCTACCTATTTAAATAGTTCCTAATTTTAAGGAAAACTGAACTACGTTGACTACAGTGCTGGATTAAACAAGCGCGGGGCCCGTAGCAAATTCTTCCAAAGAGACCTCTATCTATATTAGATATAGTCGCTTACCGAGTGTTAAACGTGATTGTCTAACTAGCAAAAGTTGTAAAGTTTCACGTAAGTATTTGTGAAATCAAGTAAATTCAATATAATATACCAAATTTATTATCTAATAGTAATTATTTTCACTCAAAAAATTGCGCTCAGGAAGAAGGGCGTAGGCTTAAATATGCAGGCCCCTTTCACACTAGAACCGTAGTAATTGCTACGCTGTTAACCCAGCACTGGGTAATGTCAAGGTATGTAACGTCGTAGATTTAAAAAAAAGGTATGTGTGTGTAACCTTTACGCGCGATTCAAGTAAAACTTAATAATAATTAACTTTTGGAGTAATTTACAGTTACATAAATATATTAAATTATATATACATTAAATGAAGCCGTTTTACCAACTAAGCACTCACGTATTACTGAAGAGTTAGCGTAGAGTTAACTTAAGAGTTAGAAAAGGAACATTGTTAGATTTTTTTCTCGGATACGCTGACGACATAACTACATCTTTGAGCAAAGTTGGCATTTTCTCTACTTAAATAATAAAAAATGCCTTTATTAATATATGTTAATATTATTTTACCAAGTGAGATTTTATATATTTTACAAAGAATGCTATAATGTTATGTTTTGATATTGTTATTCATCAGAAAATAAACACTTACTTTACATGTCAAGTTAATATTAGGTTCTTGATTTTCTCATTTATTCTTATTGATGAAAGAGTAAAATGTTCCTGTGATTCCGCCATTTTATTTAACAGACTATTATTTTCATTTAGTATTCAATTTATAATTTAATACTACTAATCACACATTTTAAAATTTTCACTCTTTAAATAAAATAATTGATAATAAGAAATTGAAGGTTGAATTATTATTAGCACATATCAATATGGTGTTGTTATTTAATTTTAACAAATATGGCTGTATGGGCTCGAACCCTTTGCCTGTCCTAATAATGGACGAAGAAACCAAAAACAAATTAGCTAATGACGTAGAAAATTTCTGAAATCTTATATATTATATACTGCAATGGTAGTAATAAATAAACAAATTATACACCTGGAGATTTAAAAAAAATATTACTGAACAATTTGAAATATTTTAAAACCATTAAATTATAATGGCTTAAAAAGTTATCGTGAGCTTTACTTCCGTCAGAAAAAAATTTGAAAGAGTTACCCCCAAGTCGCGCCTAAAAAAGTTTTACTTCAATATTAACACAGCCAAAGAGTACACAACGTACATTGCTAAGGTCAAACAATGCCATAGAGTTTACTATATGGTATGGTTTGAAGTTTGCGTCTCCGAGTTTCTCTCTTTGTAATTTGTTTATGTTGAGTATTTGTCAAGTAACGGGAGAGCGCACGAACGTACGTCAGTGAAACTAGCAAGTCGGTAACACACTGATTTATTGTCAGATGTATCGTAGCGATCAACGCCGGGTCGCAGCCCGCACACATTGATACATCTATGCAACATCCCTTCCCCTTAAATTAAGAAAAATAATTAAACTTTCATCCTAATAACTAACTACTTATCTATTACAAATATCTGGCGAAGGTGACAAGAAAATCGGACTTATTGCCCGTCGCCTATGAGGAGTGGCGGCGGCGTGGTAGCCAGTGCGCGGTGGTGTCTCCGGGCAATCTACCGGTCTCTCTGCTTGCCCAGGCTCCAATGCCAACTCTCCTTCCCTTCCTGGTTGTGAGACAGTATCGCCATGGACTTCAGCAGGTGATACGTCTGGTATGACGTCGGGATCCCACGTGTGATCGTCGCTTGCCACCAAAGACATTCGTGTTCTGTTCTGATCGATATGTCTGGTTATTTCACAGTCCAAATTTGCCACATATACCACATACATAACCCGTCCAATTTTCTTTTTTATAATTCCTTCAATCCCCGAGAATTTTTGAGTATCACTATTTTTCGTTATCCAATCATTATCATTTTCTTTAAAGTCTTCACATTGGACACCTTTGTAATTTTTGCCTGTGAACACTGTTTACGGTCGACGAGAGTTTTGGCACAACTGGGTTTATTGGTCCAGCCTTGAGCGTAACGTGCGCCCAAATACTAATTCCGCTGGCGAAAGATCAGTGGTACTGTGCTTAGAATTACGGTAATGAAACAAAAATTTATTAATTTTCTCGTCTAGATTTTTTTTATTAAACCACTCTAAAATAATACCCCTTAACCCCTTATTTTACAATTTTTACGAGACTCTCCGCCTGGCCATTGCTGGCTGGATGATAAACTAGACTTAGAACATGTTCAATATCGTTACGTTTACAAAAATCATTAAATTCTATCGAAGTAAAAGAGGTGAGCGTTGTTGAGTCCAAATCGTGACATCATCTCATACAATTTATTTATAACAGCCCTCAAATTATATATCGAGGACATGTCGTAATATTCTACCCATTTACTGTACGCGTCTACAATGATGAAAAACATATAATTATGAAACGGACCCAAGAAATCCACATGAATCCGGTAAAACGTATGCGGCGGTAGCGGCCAAGGTGCGATTGTGGCGGTGCAGCGCGTAGCACACGTACGTACGTCAGTGAAACTAGCAAGTCGGTTTAACACACTGATTTATTGTCAGCAGCTGTATCGTAGCGATAAACGTCGGGTCGCAGCCCGCACACATAGATACATCTATACAACAGTTTACATCTTTGAATATTAACACTACAGAAGTTACGTCGGTAACTTCATTACAAATAGAAACGATAAGCGATATACAACTAAGGCTGAGATAGAACGAGACAAAGCTATTGATCTTGCATCTCTATCGCATTTTTTTATTTGGTCCAATGTCAACTTTGGGTCAAATAAACAAAGATCTGTCATGTCATCGAATTTGCGAATAGTATTTTTGTGATTTTATTGTTTTGAAACATATTTGGTGTGAGATACGGATGCCTTTCAACTTATAAAAGTTAAGGCCATGGTTGGGTGTTGTGTATCTGGTTGCCAAAGCCGTAGTGAATGTAAAAATCCAGGAGATACGTTCCCCACGTAAGTATTGCTTTTCACCCAACGTTTTCAATAATAATAATATTGACACACTTTTTACACAAATTATCTTGCCCCAAGTTAAGCATATATAGCCTGTGTTATGGGTTACAAGACAATGATATATTTAATACAATATACTTACTTAAACATACATAAATTCATATAAACATACATAAATACATTTAAACATCCATGACTCGGAAACAAAAATCCATATTCATCATATAAATGAATGCACCGAGATTCGAACCCGGGACCTCTAGCTTAGTAGGTAGGGTCGCTAACCACTCGGCTATACAGGTCGTCAATATAATTTGTATCAAGCTCGTATCAAATAAATTTTATATGAAATATTCGTTACAAAGTTGATCAATAGTTACCTATTTTTAGTAAATTTATTGTAATCAAAATAAACAAAACAGTGACAACAAAATTGTTGCCATAACATAGATATGTCTTACCCAAGTTTTGGGGTTAATATTCTAAGGTTTCCATGCTGTCCCTGTTGTCATCTGATATTCTGTTTGTTGTCATTTGTCAGTCAAACTGTTCTGTGTTTGTCAAATATCGATATAGCTACAATTTTTTTTGCCAGCCTGGCGCAACTCTCCAATAAACTCGAATATGTATGGCATTGCACTTAAAATAATGGCGGCAAACGCTGTCTCGCTCTAACATTATATTCGACTCTTTTGTTTGTTTTGGTTTGAGTGTCATATGACATGTCATTCATTCAAAATAAAAGTGACTATTAAAAATTTTTGTTACAAATTTTCGTTTTCTTTTACTTTATTTTTGTATTATTCAGGGTTATGTGCTTGATTATTATTTATAGAATAAATGCGTAAGATTTTCTGAGCTGTACCATGTAATACAAAATTGTGTAAAATATGTGGTTTAAAATCTGGTTGGTCAGATGGGAGTAAGAGAATTTTCATGGCTACATTATTTTTGGATAAAGAAAGGTAAGCACTTATCAACAAATAATAAGCTAATAAAGAATGCTTAGAGTTATTTAAAGTGATAGAGTATTGATTTCATTCATCTAGATTTTACACTTTTTTATCGACTGTCGATATTTTATTTTAAATTATTATTAAATTTATTTTTACTTATTTAATTTTTATGGTATCTATATTTTTGATTTATAAGTTTATTGATCTTAAAATAGTTTATAAGCTTATTAACCTTTACAATCTTTTTTATTATATTATATTGTGGTTATTTTATTTATTCTTGAGTGCTCCCTAACACTTTAATTGTATTTAATTATTTTGAGTAGTGTGAGGATGTTTACGGTGTAAAATACTAAATTTTGAAGTTAAATTTAAAATATGTGACAATCCAGTTTATAGAATCCTTATTTCATCGAGTAATATTAGTATTAATATTTCAATATTGTGTTTCGAGTGTCATGGTGTCAGTGAGCGGTTGTCTCCGTAAAAGTTGAAATCAAAAGATAAGTAAAAATTATAAATCAAGTCTGTTTTACATTAGTTTTATAATGAAGTTTAGTATCGATACTTCAAATACAGGCGTTACTTCACAGAAATTAACCGTTTCATCCGGCACTAAATACCTTTGAACTCCGAGTGCAATCTTCGACGTTTCATTAGGGTTTCATTAGATTACTGTTACAACAAGGTGATATTGATAACTATCATAATAATTAAACAAACACAACAAACACAAGGGCTATTCATTACAACGTGAAATCAACAGTGACGGTATTATTTAACTAAATTCAACCATTGTGATTTTTGCGCTCAAAGACACTAAGTAAATTTGTGTTGGTGTAAAATAACTTGCGTCGGTAGTTCAAAATCCGTGCTTAATCTTTATGACGTCTGAGCCTATATTTGACGTGGGCTTGTAGCTTGTCACTTCACACATTTCAACCTGGTTATTAATTATTGAATAGCTTTGTTGTTTGACATCGGACTAACGTGTTGATGATTACGGTTCGAATCTTATGTTTTTTTTTTTTTTTTTTTTTCATTTTTGTAGATATAACGTGTTTTTATTTATATGTTTTGGCCAATTTTAATTTTATTGTTGTTTATTTCATTGGAATTTTATTTGAATCCTTACAGGTACATAATTTATTTTGTATTTTAATTTTTATTAAGGCTTTTTTTGTAAATAATTGATTGTCCTTTTACATATAATTGATTGAGCATAGATCATAATATTTTCCTATTGTAAATAATATTATAGCAGGATGTATACCAGATCAAAACGAAGGAATATCTGCGCAACATGCACACACACTATAAAAGTGAAAGAATATTTGGAATGTACTAATTGCAATAACACGTTTGACTTAAAATGTGCTAGCATTACTTTAAAAAGATACAATTCAATGTCGACCGATAAGAGACTCAAATGGAAATGTCATAAATGTAGGAAAAGCTCTACACAGGAAATAAAAAATCTTTCAAATACTGAACAGCTGACACAAAGTATCTCGTTCGATAAAACCTTGTTTATCATTTGTATCTACAGGACACCTGATTCTGATGTAAGTATATTCTTTGAAAAACTAAGAACCGTGCTTCAGAAATACTGTAAAAAGAATAAAAAAATTATTATATCAGGAGATTTTAATATTAATACACTGAATTGTAATAAAATCTCTCAACAGTTAAAGCAAATCGTGCAAAACTTTAACTTTAGATTACACATTAATCTACCAACGAGAAATAGCACATGCATTGATCATATAATAAGTAATATTGATGGCGCTATAGGTTCTTTACATAATTACGATATTTCTGACCATAACACAGCACAAATTCTAAGTTTCGAAAGTGTTAACATTAAAAATAAAATATCTATGTTTATGTACAAACGTAATTATAGTAATTATAATATTGAGATATTCAAAAATTACCTAAAAAGCTTGTCGTTCAATGAAGTCTATGAAGAAAAAAATTTCAATAACGCTTTTAGCAAATTTCATTCCTTAGTAACTCTATTATATAGACTTTGTTTTCCGAGAATAAAAATTAAAAATATGGAATCCAATGGAAAGCCCAAATGGATAACTAAAGGTATTCGAATAAGCTGTAAAATAAAAAGAGTATTAAGATATAGAAAATGTAGAAAAAAAGACGATAGCAATAAGAATAATTATTTGAAATATGCAAGAACACTTAAATATTGTATTGCCACATCAAAAAAATTGAGTAATACCCATTATGTAGCAAACAGTAAAAACATATGCTATGCGACGTGGAGAATTATTAAAAATGAAACAAAAAGTAACAATAGTGACACTTGTATAGAATCAGTTATAGTAAATAATAATGAGATTAATAATACTAAAGATATAGCAAACAGTTTTAATGATTATTGGATAAATTTGACTAACAGCAGTGATAAATGTCTGACAAAGCGAAAGTTGAAACCTTGTATAAATCAAAATAAAACTGGAAGTAGTATTTTTCTCAATCCAGTAACGGAAAACGAAACATTAAAAATAATACAATTGTTGAGGAATACTAAAGCAGTAGGCTATGATGAAATTCTCACAAAAATTATTAAAATATGCAAAGATGAACTAGTACCAGTTATAACATACCTAATCAATTTGTCGTTTGAAACTGGTGAATTCCCAGACGCACTAAAATTATCGGTGGTCAAGCCACTACATAAAAAAGACGATAAAAAACAACTTAATAACTACCGCCCAATCGCACTCGTATCTATTTTTTCAAAAGTCTTTGAGAAAGCAATGTATGGTCGTTTAACAATTTTTTTTACAAAAAATAATATAATAAACAAGCAACAATTTGGCTTTCAAAAAAACAAGTCGACAACATTAGCTGCATTTAAACTGGTTAACAAAATAGCAGAAAATATAGATTCAAAAAAACCAACGTGTGTAATATTTTTTGATATGAGCAAGGCTTTTGACTTCGTATCACACACCATCTTGTTGGATAAGTTGGAGCAAAATGGCGTTAGAGGACCAGCTCTTAACTGGATGGAGTCCTACTTAAAAGACCGTAAGCAATGTGTGGAGATCAATTCTATCGACGAAAAGGCTACCATAATTGCCCAACAATCAAACTTTAAATTAAATAGATTTGGTGTTCCGCAAGGAAGCGTCCTTGGACCATTATTATTTTTAATTTATATTAATGACCTGCCTAGTGTGACAAAAAATGACTGTTATTTATTTGCCGATGATATATCAATAATTATGACATGTAATAATAAAAATGAGATTGATATTTACGAAAGTGAAATTAATAATGAAATTAATACAGTGGTAAATTGGCTAGAGGATAATAATCTTCAAGTTAATATTAAAAAAACCTCATTTATGCAATTTAGTTTAAGTAACCGCTCTAATAACTATAGCCTTAAGATAAATTATACAAATACCCAAATAGAAGAAGCTTTGCATGTTCAATTTTTAGGAGTACTTCTAGATAAAAATCTAAAATGGAAAGAGCATGTAGACATGGTATGCCAAAAAATTGATAGATATGTTTATGTGTTATACAGATTGCGTAAAACGGCTTTACAAAGTACAGTCCTGGCAGCTTATCATGGTTATGTCGCATCAGTACTTCGATATGGACTAATCTTGTGGGGAAACTCTAGCGAGGCTAATAGGGCTTTCATGGCCCAAAAGAGATGCTTAAGAGCTATGACAGGAGCTTTTTACTTAGATTCGTGTGAACCACTGTTTAAAGAATTACGTATTCTTCCATTTCCCTGTATGTATATATACGAAATATGTATCTTTGTCAAACAACATGACCATTTATTTACAAAAGCAAGAGATATTTATCCGAGAAATACAAGAAACGGTGACAGACTGGTGATTGCACACAAATTTCATAATGCATCCTACGGAAAATGTAGCTATGTCATGTGTATAAAAATATTTAATAAACTCCCTCCAAGCTTACGCGTATTACCCGTCCAACGATTTAAAAAGGATCTTTTTACATGGCTTATAGATAAATGTTTTTATTCCATAAATGAAATGTTGACACATTAGGTTAAATTAAATTGACTTTAAAATATATATTAATTCTAGTCTTTAAATAATGACATTTAAAATAATAATTATAATTTAAATTAACCTAAGTGCTTAAAATATAGAGTTTGTTAATCAATTATAATAATAACTAGAATTTTGTTAATAATAATTTTGCATGCCAGAAATGGCCGATAACATTGATACATTAAAACTACTTACACCCATTGTTACATGTTTTCTAGCAAAATAAAGAATTTATTATTTTATTTATTTATTATTTATGATGTGCAAAAAAAATATTTAAAGCCTAAAAAATAGGGTTAACTAACTTCTGTTAATATGTATTCTGTTATAATTTCAGATTCAGGACACACGCCTAAGACTTTATTGCAACATCTGAAAAACGAATACGAAACTGTCTAAACCGAAACTACAACGCAAAACGAAACTATTAATGAAATATTAATTATGTTAATTATTGTTTATTTCTTTGAGATAACTAAAACTTATCCCTAAGTTTAAACTAGTAAGACTTTGCTTAAGTCCATATTAAAATTAACAAACTAGACACAAATTTATATATATATATATATATATATATATATATATATATATATATATATATATATATATATATATATATATATATATATATATAAATATATATATATATATGTATATTTGTTATTTATCAATAAAAATTATGGATTGATTCCAACCCTATATATTTATTATATTGGCAGCTCTAATATTACGTCATTAGTTGATTATGTTGGTATCAAGATTTAGTGCAATACAATACAAGCGATATTTCTCATTAATTTGTATTTTGTATGGCACTCCCGTCTCTTGAACGTAGTGTTTGTATTCTCTTTGTTTTTTGCCTGCGATCTTTGAAAAATACTGAAGCGTGCGAGTAATAAAAACATTTTGTAAATAAATACTAATTATCGGATAGCGCTTTAGGTTTTAACAAATCAGGGTATCATGACGGGATATGAGGTCCGAAATACAAATGGAAAAAAGGTATGATAATATAACCTACAAGTCAATTAAAATGGATGAGTAGTTTTTAATAAATGCATGAATTAAAACATTTTCAGGGAAAAGGTTTGTTTGCAATAAAACAGTTTAACAAAGGTGATGTTATTTTAGAGGAAGATCCCTTGGTATCATGTCAATTTGCATGGAATGCTGCGTACCGGTATATGGCGTGTGATTATTGTATGCGGTTAGTTTTCTTTTCTAATTATTGTTTATGAAATGTAAATTAAATTGATTAGCTACTATCCGAGTTATATATTTAGGTTTCTATTTTGATATAACCATATTTTGTAATATCAAATAAGTTTAGGTCATTAAAATGTAATTAAGTCCTTTTACAACAATTTGGTTGCTAACCTTATTAGGGTTTTAGTGTAGTGGTTATTATACATTGATTGGTGGCTTAACATGTAGACTACTTTTAATAAAAGCAATTACCTTATTATAATAAGTATATAAGTTTTGAAATTGTAAAACAAAGTACATAAATAACAATTCCCCTAACCCTTGCCGGGCTGGTTTTAGTAGCTTGTACACATTCAAATTTTTTACTCTTTTTAAAGTTCTGCAAATGCCTATTATGAATTTGTACCCAATTTTAATTTCAGACCTTTAGAAACTCCTGAGCAGAATGTGAGAAGACTTGCAGCCAAACCAGATATAGTGCTTCCCCATGCCGGCAACTTTGAGGCTGACCTAATGAATGTAAATAGTTGTGGCCAATGTGAAAGTCTCTATTGTTGTGAGGATTGTAAGCAGCGAGCCTACAACAGTTACCACAGATTATTGTGTTACGACCAAGCAGATGCTAGGCATCCTATACATATTCTTTTAGAGGCCTGGAAGTAAGTTATTTTTATTTTGTTATATATTTATATAATATGGGATACACTATTCTTGTTCACAACCTTATTATTAGTCTTTTGTGGAATATCCTTTCCCATTGAATTAGAAGCTAAAAGTTAGAATGGGCAATTCTTTGAAGGATTAAGCCACAGTCAATCCATGGCTGGGATTTGCTAGGAACAAAAGAGTAATGAAACTTCCACCTTACTATTTTTCAATACATAAAAATACAAATGTACAGAAGTTGCACACTGGATTTTTTTTTGTATTAATAGAAATATTTCACCAAATTGGATATCTTTGGAATCACACTTATCAATTATTATAATAACAATTTGAATAGCTTATGATATGATTTTTATTTTCGATTTTCAGACAAATGCATTATCCTCCAGAGACAACGAATATACTGCTTTTAGTTCGAATTCTTGCCTTTATCAAACAACACCCAGACCCAGCATCAGCAGCAGGTGCTATCAAACAATTTTGCCACAGAACAGTGAATGAGGATGCAGAGTTAGTGCACAAGATGCTTGGTGAACAGTTTACGGATCAGATGAAGACATTGAGAGAACTGACAGCAAGTGTTATATCTGGAGATGTTGTAGAAGATGTAAGAGACTTACTATTGACTGTATTTTATATTTATGTTGAGCAAAGTAAATCTTAATTACATACAATATACCAGCTAGCTTCTCTAACAAAGCTCTCTTTAAATATTTTATTATTATACATAATGCATCCTCACGAGATTTTCAAATTCGGGCAGTAGACTGGTTATGATTTCTGGACATTCATTTGAAAAAAATGACCAGCAATTAAAGTGGACTTTTGTTATTTTTGATTGAAATGAAAATATCTTTTATGTATAACACATCTCTTGACCCCTAGTTTTGCAGTTGTCCATTGGCGGTCCTCTCACTACTTTCCATCGCATGAGTCTTCTTTGCTTTGAATGATCATGTGATATTATATTAACATCAGACTATAATAAAGAATGGTGCTGAGTACTAAACTACTTCTTCATGATGTTATTGAGTTCTTATTCTTATGTTAATTCTTTCCAGTTCCTAACTCCTGAAGGTTTCTGTACCATGATGGCACTGATTGGCACTAATGGTCAAGGAATTGGCACAAGTCCATTAGCCCAGTGGGTCAGCTATGTGACCGAGTTGCCAATGTCAGATGTTGAGCAACAGCAAATGGATTTACTCATTGATAAGATTTACAAGGATGTGGAGAATGGTAAAAGAAATATATATTTTTTTTATATCATTTTGCTTCTGATCAGCTCGAACCATCTTTGTAGAGATTGTGATGACAGGTACATTGAAAATCATCACAGTACAGTTTAAAATTGATGTTGATGCCAAATCTATCTATATATAAAAAACTAATGTTTCAATGTAAACTGTAGAACATGTGACTAAACAAGCTTTAAAAGTGTACAAGTAAATTATGGAGTTAGCTTCCCTGTGTGGTGTTTCCAGGATGTCATGAAATGACCCGTACACTTGTTCTTCCCCCTCTTGTGTAAATTTTAGTATGTTGAAAATAACCGACAAGTTCCTTACGTTTTTTTCGAAGCAAACCACTACATTCTTGTTTTAACATTAACAACTATGCATATGTAAAATATTGATACTATAATAAATATTGTATACACATAAATTGATATTTTTTGTTTTAGTCCACCTCGAGTTTGTCATAATATTTGAACATTTTATCAACATTCTTAATTTTTTTTATGATACAAGTAAATTTGAATTTGTTTTTGTTTTGGCACCAAACCCAGCGCGTCCTCTTGAAACCTGATACCCACTTGTGTTTATAATAGTCATATCATTATGCGGTTTATGTTACGGGTTGCTAGATAAACAAGATTGGTTATTGTAAAAAAAAACGTGATTTATGATAGATTCGTGCTACGCCATGACGCCACTGTTTAAATATCTTTATACAAATAAAAATATTGCATTATTATTTTTACTAAAGTGGACACGTTATAATATGATCTTATGATTTCCTTAAAAAAATATTTGTTTTTCTAAAAACATTTCTCAAAATAATGTTCCTGTTGTATGCTAAACAAAAATGGCCGCTACCAGCTAAAGCCAAATAAATACTAACATATTATGTCATCAAAAGTGTTGCCCATTGTTTTATGGCTCTTAGAGCAATTACTAATACACCCAGTAAAAATTCTCTCTGATGTTTTTGTCGAGGGATTCATAGATATTAGCAGTTTTTTGACAGCTGTCTTGCCGTGTCCACGGGAACATGCTAGCATAGGGCCATAGAAGCGCATGCCGTGCACACTTGTGCACTGGAGCATGTGGGAGGTGAATCTGCTTGATGGCCTATAGAAGTTGTATTGAAAACATTCACTTGAACTTGAACACAATCAAAATGCCCCCAATCAGTCTTTTGCTAGGCAAGTTGTTGTATTATATTTTTTGATTTTCTAGAATCTGGGCAGTTTCTGAACACAGAAGGTTCTGGACTTTTTGTGTTACAAAGTGCGTGTAACCATAGCTGTGCACCAAATGCAGAATCCACTTTTCCATATGGTAACCATAGGGTTCAATTGAAAGCCTTGAAGACCATCATGCCCGGAGATGAGATTTTCATCAGCTATTTGGACGAATGTACACTTCAACGGTCTAGGCATTCAAGGCAAAAGGTATGTGTGCATTCTATTTATTCATCTTTTATTAAAGGGGATGGGGGGGGGGCAGCAACCATACATATCTATATAGATAGTTATCACCACTACCCACATTTTTGCTACCCCAGGAGCAGCTTGCAGGAGGATTGCCGGCGTTTTTTGTGGTTTTCGCGCATGTTTGAGGGTATCAATGTCATTATTAAATGACATTAATACCCTCACACATAACAATAAGTATTAACTTAAAATCCGTGTGATGGGTTCTCAATATTTCACCATTTTTGCAAGCAACATGACTGACAGCTCTATGAGTGAGGGTTAGGTTACTGGCGAATGCGCGTGGACTTCTTTTATTGTCATGTCATTATGAGATCTTATAATTAGATCGAAATCCATGACACCACACCGTATCATGTGTTGTAAATGGAATGGAAAGTTTATAGACTGATTCATAAAAAGATGAAAGAATGACTTTGCTTGAACAGTCATGTCAATGTCAATCAAAGTCACATTGACACATTGACCCACATCTCCACACTTGAAAAATACAGGCTGATTGGAAACCCCGGATGTATTTCAATACCACTGTATTTGACTGACTTCTTATTTAATCAAATAAAATTTGAAAACAAAATTTTTGAACGATTCGGAACTCGAACCCACGACATCTCGCGATCCGTGTGAGTGCCCTCCCAACGTGTCAATGTCACGTCCAACGAGGTCGTGGGTTCGAGTTCCGCATCATTCATAAAATTTTGTTTTCAAATTTTATAAAGTTAAATCACTTTAAAAACATTATAACTTCTTGTTTACTTTCAGGAGTTGGCAGAGAATTATCTATTTATGTGCTGGTGTGAACGGTGCACTTCAGAAACTACCCAGCCGGATGTGACCAGCGAAGAAGAGATGAGTGATGAAGATTGTGATTGTGACTGATGTTCCAACATCCTGTCCTTCTGTTTGCTGGGCCTCTGAACTTTACTGTGCTTTGAATGTAAATATATTCTAATTGAATAGCGAAAATAACTCTTTGTCTCTCATGTTGAATTTTGGCACCTATATTACTGTAGGAAAAATTAATTGGATAATTATGTTTCACTTCACTTTGCTATGTAGGATTTAATTGCGTGTAGCTTATTATGACATTGTCTGTTTTGTTTTAAATAATTATTCTATGAGCGGGTCGCATTATCGTCACATGGGAGCTTTGAATTTAATAAATAAATCATATATACCTCTTAGGTTTTTAAGAGAATCTGTTTCTAGAATTGCACCATTGCTTGTGAACAACCGTATTAAACATTAAACTATTACTTGATGAATTCACAGTGGACGAACTCGCTCCTGAAAAAGCTATCGCTCATAGCCTTTTAATGTAAATGTTTTGCGTAAATAGTTCGCAACCAGAAGAACGTGGTAGCAAGAGACAAAAGAGTATATGCATTCTCTTCCCATAGACACACATTGTAGAAGTAAGAGTATGTCACGACAAATATTTAAAATAAGTTTAAATTTACTTATTAATTTATTGTAGCGGTCAATTATGGTGTTGTAAAGTTCTATTTAGAAGCTTAGAAGTTTACATGATGTTTAGCAAGTGTTTGTTATGTTATTGTCACTCCCTATGGTAAATAGATATGCCTATGCCTTCTACCATATATAGATTATAACTATTTTCAGATATTTTTATAATAAAAATAATTGATTAATATGTACTTAGTAGAGATTACACAATGTCATCCTATTGAGCATTTTGCTGATCATATACAGTTCACATAATTGAGAATACTTATTTAAAGGGAAGGGCAATAATCCACTGATCCAACAGTACAAGTTAATTTTTTATTAGAATCAATACAAAATAGTTTAATTTAGTGCATCTAGATGTTTGTAATACTAGTTTACGGCTTTGAGATAAAGTTTGTACTAATTAATTAATGTATGTCATACTAATTAATTCTCAAAAAATATAAAGTGTAATGTGTGTATAAATAGTCTATAGCTTAAGGAAATGTGAATTAAAAATATAAATATTTATCTTAAGGGCTTTGTTTTTAATTTGTAATAACCTTTATGCCGATTTTAATATGATGAGATCTCTAATTAATTCGTTGGTGAATCAATCCTGAATCTGCATTTCTATGTACAGAGCAAAATTTCACAGATAACACATTAGATTTTGACGTTTGGCTATAGAGATAGTACATTTAGAATGAATTATCGAGAATGGAAACCGAATTTTTATTTTGTTTAGTGCTAGGCACCGACTTCAAACCTACCGCATATAAATAATAATATAAACATTAAAGGTTTGCACAAGAGGTGTACAAAACTATATCAATATTACATTACTTTATACCTACTATTTCGTTTTTGAAGGTGGTTTTATTAAAGAAGTTTTTTTTTACTTTGTAGTGTCCATAATACGTTGTTCTGTAAACAACATTAGGTTTTAGACTACATCAGGTCAACTACAACATTTCGTAGCTATTTATTAAATAGTCATTTCTTTAAGTAGCTTTGGGTAAGTCAACGAAAAGTGCCGCGCTTCTCGCAATATACATCCCAAGAAAAGGGAACGGAAAAAAGGAATTGACTCCGAAAAAATGATTTTCGAAACTATTTCACGTTCTTGTGAGGCAGTGAAATATCGTGAAGAACGTTTGATAGCTATGAGTGACAGGTAGCCTAAAACGTATATAGATTACTTTATTTCCGATTAAGATAATAATTATCCGTCATCATATATTGTGCTTAATACTGAGAATGGGTGTAACTAACTAATACAATAACAAAATGACAGCTTACAATTAATACACTGACCGAGCTTTTTTAATATACAAAGTAGCAACTAATTATTGGGTTGGTAATTCTTTGGTACGAGTTAAATACTTTTGATAAGCTTACAAGTATTCTTTGAGTTATTTTGATATTGTAATTATTATCATTTCGTATCTTACTCAACAGTTTATTAAATTGGAATAACGAACTTCGCTCCTGACGACTTACTAACTCGACTTAGCCGAGTAGTAGGCATTATAAGTTTATGTCTGTTCCTGGTGTTAACATTATGGTTATGACAGTTTCTAGCAAATTTACTTATGTGACTATGAACATACATTACATTATCAAGAATATATTGAGAAGCAACAGTCAAGATGTTAATTTAATTGAATTTTGCAGTCAATGATTCTTTAGGACCTAGGTTATAAATAGCGCGAATAGCCCTCTTCTGCAGCACAAATATTTTATTAAAGTGGGGCAACCCACAGCAATATACCATAGGACATAATACTATGGAAATAACTAAAATATACTTGTCGCGCCGTATCTATGTCAGTTAATTGTCTAATCTTTTTAACCGCGTATGCTGCAGAACTAAGTCTGTTCGCTAATCCTTCAATATGGGGGCCCCATTGTAATTTGGAATCTAGAGTTATGCCAAGAAATATAGTAGATTCCACTGGTTCTATCATCTCTTCGTTTAACAAAACACTTGCATTTTTAACAATTGGTTCGGTAAATTTAATATATTTAGTTTTCTCGCTATTTAACAATAGGCTATTAGCGCTAAACCTGTACACGATGTCAGATAGAATATCGTTCACTACGTCATACATTGCTTGGTTTCTTTTCACTTTGAAAATGAGTAAAGTATCGTCCGCTAACAATACTACCTTATGTTTTCATTAACTTTAAATTCGTCTCCTTGCGTATGAACTAGTGATTTAGTATCTTGTGATCCTTCAGTTTCGTTATTAAGGGAATCCGGAAGAAAGAGTGCCCACTCGTACAAGTTCTCTCTCTTTGATTCCTCAAAATGGGCTCCTAAATATAAACTTATGTTTAGAATGTCATTGCTGGTTTATGAACGTCATTGATAACCAGCGCATTGTGTGTTTTAGCGCCGACGAGGTTAGTCCTTAAACTTAATATATAACTTAGTGCGGCGGTCATTTTCTATTTTTATTAATAAGGAGGGGCAAATTGCAAGAGTCTCGGGCAAAAAAAGAATTCTGAGAGAGTTTCTTGCGCCTCTTCCTCTCTCTCTGAGCGCCATTTGAATCCGAAGCGGTGGTAGCGTTAGAAATCGGAATTTAGAATGAACTTTAGGAAAAAATAAATGGCCTTTTAATGGGAAGTTTCCAGCCTTTGTGTTGGGAGTATACACTAAGCTTGAAGGTCTCTTAGTTGAATTGGTTTGGAAAAAATGCAGCCGATAGTTGAGTCTACAGAATATTTCAAAAAATATCCCAAATTCCTTATCTGCCACCTCGAGAACTTTGAAAAGAATATCCTGTAGGTATATAATATAGTCCACGTCTAAACTCACTGATTTTCGCAGTTAAATAATAATATAAGTATAATATTGCCGTTTTGAATACGAGTTCCGACGCGGAACTAGCGCGGCAGAAACAGTTCGCAATATCAATGTTGCGTTTGGAGAGGGGACTGCCAATGAACGTACCGTGCGATGTTGGTTTAAATGCTTTCTTGATGGAAGCTTTGATTTGAAGAACGAACCACTTGGCATACTACCTACACAGATGAATTACAATGAATTGAAAGAAATGGTGGAGGCCGATCCGAGCCAAACCACCCAGGAATTAGCGGCATGGTTTAACGTTAACCTACTAACAATATTGACTGATATGCAGAAAGAAACGTGTGTTGCCTTGTTGAATCGATATAGAAATGAAGGAATGTTGGATCGAATTGTAACTTACATGTGATGAAAGGTGCCTGACCCCAGGTCAAACACCGTAGTGTCGTAAAGCGAAGCTTACTAATAAAAAGATATTGGTAAACCTGTTTGCTAATCTCAGCATGGTTTTATTCACTTTTGGTTTCTCCGATCTGTTCGAGCAATAACAGATAAGAACTTCAAACAATGATAGCAACTAGCAGTGAAACAGCCCCGACTCATGCATAGCTGATCTTCATTATTGCTCCATGATAACATGAGACCTCATACAGTACGCGAAACCATTTTAGCTACAGGAACTGCAATTAGAAACCATTCGTCACCCTTCGTATTCGGCAGACCTTGCTCCAATGGTATACCCTTTTTTTCGTGATTTGGACAATTTTCTACGTGATAAAAACTTTTCTTCTCAGGAGGCATTACAAAATGCTTTCACACAGCTTGTCGAATATAGATCACCACAGTTCTATCGCAAAGGCGTAAATGAGATTCCTTCCTATTACATGGCAGCAATGTATAGATAATAATGGTTATTATTTTGATTTAATAAATAAAACGAATTTCAATTGTTCAGTACAAATCGGCAATTTCATACTTGAACCCCTAATATTAATAATAATATTGACACACTTTTACATAAATAATCTTGCCCCAAACTAGGTAGCCTGTGTGAGGTAACTAAATAGCCTGTACTATAGATTTGCAAAACAACGATACATTTAATACGATTTATGTACTTACTTAAATATACATATATACACACATTCATCATATAAATGTTAGCAACTATTACCGGGATTCGAACCCGGGACCTCTAGCTCAGTAGGCAGGGTCACTAACCACTGTGCTATATGGGTCGTCAAAAGAGGCTTACGGTTTACGGCCAGATGACAAGCGATCACTGCCGCCCATATGCTGACACAATACCAGACGAATAACAATTTTACATAAAGGCCAACAATGTTAATTGTTAAAAATGAATAGAATAAATTTAAAAAAAAGCGACTTCATAAACTGAAAAGTATAAAATAACTTAATAAATAATTCGTTTGAAGGCAATAGGTTGTTCTGTGAACTGCAGTAGGATTTTTCTAGATTAAATCAGGTAAACTATAAGTTTTCGTTGCTTTAAGTCAACGTTGCAATTAGTCATATATTAAATAGCTTTTTTTAAGTAACTATGGGTAGGCCTGCGAAAGGTGACCCCCGATTTAAACAATATGTAACCGAAGAATCGGGAACGGAAAAAAGGAATCGACTCCGAAAAAATGCTGTTCGAAACTCTATTTCACTCATTGTGAGACACTGAATAATGGTGACGAACGTTTGTTAGCTTTGAATGGCCGGTAGCCTAAGACCCACCTATCGGGACACGGGTTAATACTTTATTATAAAAGATAATCAACCTAAATGAAAATTCCTAAAAAAGCTGTACACAAACTATAATGATATAATCCGCGTAATCAAAAATATTCATAAAAAACGTTCATAAAATGAAAACTACTGGGCCATACTGTGTAAAATTTTTATGGCACGAAATGGCAAACATTCCGCATCAAATTAGAGATGAATCACGTAAATCGGATCGCAAATCTCAGCGTAATCGGTGTACATAGTCGGTTAATAAAATTTAAATTTGCCCCAAATATGTTTTTAGAATGTATCGTCATATTGTAATTCAAAGGTTTATTGAAGTTACTTATTTCTTTAGGCGCGTTATGAAAAAATGATGAGAGTGAAATTTTAAGACGCACGCAGACTGTAACACAAAAGTAACAGGTTGAAGTTGGTTCTTAAAATTTTCTGACGTTTGCGTCATTCGATTTTTTTTTGGGCTTCTTTGTCCATGATAAGGATATTAAAAAATTTCAGGCACATTAAGCCATATTCATTACTTTATAATTAAATTTCAAAGCAATCTGTGCAAGAATTTTTCTTTCTTAAAATGTAGAATAGCACGAGGGATAAATCATTTTAATGATTTTGAGAAGCATAACTTCTTGCGTGCATACATAAGTACCTACACACACACTTTTTTAATTTATTATTTCAATGTATAAATATTGTATAAATAGTGAAAAATAAGGTAGGGAAGTTCAATCTTACATAACGCGTTACGATTGGTTGAAACGAAATGCGACGTCAAATGAATTGGATTTATCAGTATCGATAATTATACTGTGCTATTAGTGTTTGTAAGAAAAATAGTTAAAACTGTATTCCTGTATAAATAGCAGAAAAAGTCGTACAATCTCTAGTTAAATTCATTGCAATACACATCACATAAATTAATCCATAATCGTTTAAATATGAAGTCAGATTTAGTCTTAGTAGGTAAATGGTAAATTGTTTGTAAATTAAATACTTTTTTGTAGAACCTATAAACGAGCATACTGGTCAAGTAATGGCGAATGATTATAGTAAGATTCACTGGAGCGTTTTCGGCCTTTGAGCAAGATAGGTAGGAGCTATCTACAGGTAAGCTATTCTATTAATGAAACCCATAACGTATAAATCTAGAAACACGGTGCTAGGGAATTTATTCCATTATTGTTTTTTTTTTGTTCACACATCATAAATACAGTCTTGCCCCATATTAAGCATAGTCTGTACTATGGGTATGAGACAACGACATACATAATACAATACATATATATATAAACATGACTCGAATACAAGCATTTATATTCATCACACAAACGTTTGGATCTACCGGGATTCGAAGCCAGGATCCCTAGCCCAGTATTCACGGTCACTAACCACTGTCGCTAATTATGAGTCGTCGAATTATATATGGAAGAACGATCCATGAGAAAAAGGATATTTGATACTCTGTTCTGAGGTGCGATGTCAAACTATGTCGGAGGAATTAGGTAACACAGCTCTTCAACTGTTTGTCCTGCTCAGTATATAGTGTAATGACGTCACTACGCAACGCAAAGCGATCAAGCCGAGTGGTCTAGCACCTCTACGTGGCACGCGGTCAAATGACTCGAGCTGATACTGGGCTGTACAATACTAGAGGTGAGAGCATTACCGAGACACATTTATGGCTAGACCTGTGCCTTATAGTGTGTGAGCGGCTAAAGATTGCATTTTATGCTTGTTCCAGCGCAAAAAAATTATTCAAAGAGCAACATTTAAAAACGGCCGAACCATCGAACGCGGTCGGATAGTGGACCATATTCGATGGTATGTGGCATTGTCCCTCGCATAAAATTATTACAAAAAAAAAAAACCGTGCGGACTACACCGTGTACGACGCCGCGAATTGATGCGAAGCGCCTACCGGTCCGTCCGATGATCCGGCCGTACTAAATCCGACCATGTGCTTAGACTATTATAGACCCATCAAAAAACTCCTACCAAACATTTTTAATCGCTTCTAATTTGCATACTGAGAATAAGGGCTAACCAAGTTATTTAAACCTTAGTACAACTCTCTCCTCTACTTTACGAAATATTTCGACTGGTACGCAGTTGTACATGTTTAAAGATTACGGAAAATGCTAACAAAAAAGCATTATACCCAATATGACATACAAGAAACGAGATATCAAGTTTTTATTAATATAAGAAAATGAATCACCTGCTCAAAAAAAATAACCAATACTATTCTGAAAATAAATCTGTATGCATCATAATATTATCCAGATCTACTGCTACTTGATTACAAATATTTATTAAACAATTCAAAAGTATTAGGCACCTACGTCAGGCCCAATTAATGAAAAGTGAATGTCTATTTTCACAAGATTGATTTAAATGGAGTTTTGTGTGTATGTGTAGTGCTTACGTTTTGAGAGGATGACTGAAAATTAAAAACAACGAGAGTATCATCAAAATAATGTTATAAAAGACTAAATTAACAGGAGCTCCATTACCAAAATCGAAATACGAAGTTTCGGTTGACGGATCGTAAATTTTCCTATTACGAAAGTGTTTCGGGTCCGAAGATCGATACGAAGTTCGCGATTAGACATTTTGTCTTTTGTTTACCTTAGGTATGCTCTTAACATTGACTTTATCGTTGTTTGAGATTAATAAGGTTGTAACTACAACTTCACTTTTATGGTTATGTCTATCGTTCCGAAACGAAATCCGTCCGTACTTTTCGGATACGAAGGACTTAATTTGAAGTTCGTCGTTCTTTCGTTTCGGACGAAACTTCGGCTATCGATTTTGGTAATAGACCTCCAGTATGTTCTGCAGTCACTTGTACCTACTGGTACTATTATGTATAATTATATATGGAAGAAAATGTGTAGTAATTTACATAATACTTATTCCTAATACAGAAGCTGCCTAAATTGTTAAAATTAAATTATAAAAAGTTTTTATTGCGTTTTCATCTAGAAAAAACATTGAATTATAAATGAAATTGGTCTGCCTTCGTAGCAGAAATAAAAAATTATTGTACATTCCCAGTGATCCAGAGGAATTAGATAGAAACCCCACAAAGGAGGGCTGTGTTATGTCAAAAGTGCAAATTCGCAGACGCAAAATTGAATTGTAAAAACAAACGGCGCTTCGGGAAACGTCCTAAAGTACTCTAACTCTATTATCCATGGGACATCAAGTCACATTAAATTCTTTATTCATTTTTATTTCTGCGGCCTTACGGAACGGAATTCCTGCGATGTCTTTGATCTGAGTCAAACAAGAAAAAAAGATGGGCGAAAATGCACTTCAGCTGTCTTCATAAAAGGGGAAAAATATAATTTATTCACGAGATAATTTTCTCCTCCCTTTTAAGGAGACGCTTGAAGTGGGGTGGGAACGAATGAATGTTTGTACTGCGACGGTTTCTTCCTAATGGTTGTACTCTGACCTGTAGTGCGAATGTTTTTCTTTTTACTGCCGGTCTGTTTATGAATAAAGGTCGGGATCACTCACATCCTGTTAGCGTTATGAAATATGGAAGATTTTTTACTAAATAAATAAAATATTTGATGAACAGAATTTCTTTGGCTTTCTTTGTTTTTTGATGTTTTCAATATGTATTACTTTGAATTATTTTAACGATTTTGGTCTGTTATTGATTATTACTACGCTCTGAATATTTTTATTGAAATATAAACTTAAAAAAATCTACCAAGCTACCTTTAATTAATAAATGAAGTGATAGTAATCACGACCATCATGTTCACGAAGCATCCTTACCTACACTAACAATGAATTCAAGCTCTGTAGGTATAGGCATACAATCCATACTAATATTATAAATGCGAAAGTAACTCTGTCTGTCTGTCTGTCTGTCTGTCTGTTCCTCTTTCACGCCTAAACGGCTGAACGGATTTTGATGAAATTTGGTATGGTGATAGATGATAACCTAGAAATGGTCATAGGCTATAAATAATCACGCCATCGTTCTTAGGGGGTAGGCAGTAGGCAGACAGATCTTGATGAAATTTAGTAAGGTAAATACTAATTGATGAAATTTAGCGAGCGAAGAGGCGGTGCGGCGCGAGGGGAGGGCCGTGCCCAACTGTGCCTACCCAAGCGGGCAGACGCACGAGGGCAGACGTCGTCGTCGCACGTATGCGAATATTGAAATATTGCGTTACGAAACTCTATTCGTTGCGTATTTTTGGTTAGGTTTGTCAGGTGCATAGTTGTTTAGGTTCAATACGTTATTGATTGATTTAGATATTTAGGTTATAAGTAAAAAGGTTTGCTTTATCGAAGTTTTTATAAAAAATTGTCTTACGTTGTAGTTTTTAAAACTACCGATTTTAAAAATCTTTAATTATTGTTTTATTGTTTTCGATATGCCACGCAAACGTAAATCCAATCTAAGCCGTAGTTCTAGCAGAGCTCGAATTTATTGCGGCAGAGACTGACGAAGATTCACAAAGACGACGTCTTTTAAATGCTGAACGGCAGGCAGAAAGAAGACGTACGTTTTCAATGAGTACGTGGGAGGCATTTAATGGTGCCGCTTTTGAGTATGACCCTTTGATCGACTATGTTAATCACCGATTGGTTATCATTGGGAGAATGGATAAAAAATGCAGATATTGTGAAGCACTGAAATGGAAAGAAGAAACTCCAGGTATGTGCTGTTCTGGTGGAAAGGTTAAAATTCCATTACTTGGCGAGCCAGAGGAACCTCTTAAATCTTTACTTTTATACGACAGTAACGAATCGCGCCGGTTTTTAAGCAGGATTAGAAAGTATAATTCTTGCTTTCAGATGACGTCATTTGGTGTAGATAAGGAGGTCGTAATGCCTGGATTTTCACCTACTTTTACCATCCAAGGACAGGTGTATCACAGGATTGGTTCCTTACTTCCCGCATATAATGAACAACCAAAGTTTTTGCAACTTTATTTCATGGGCGATGAAAAAAACGAAGCTGATCGCAGGTGTCAAAATATACAAGGAATCGAAAGGGATACTGTTTTAAAAATCCAGAGAATGTTGCATGAACATAATCGCCTTATCAATACTTTCAAAACAGCACTAGAAAGAATGCCGGGAGAGGATTATAGGTTGGTGATGCACCCCGATCGCACACCAAGTGGGGAACATGAAAGGCGGTATAATGCACCGTTAATAAATGAAGTCGCAGCCTTGGTTACAGGCGAAAAGTTTGCTTTCCGTGATATAGTTTTACAGGCCCGAGATGACACATTAACCAGGGTGCCTGATACTCATAAATTTTATGATGCGTTGAAATATCCGATCATATTTAGTAAGGGACAAGAGGGGTACCACTTTCAAGTTCCTCAAATTAATCCTGTAACAGGTCTTCCCTTGCATAACAAAAAGGTTTCATGCATGGATTTTTATGCCTACAACATGATGATACGAGAAAACAACTATAACATTGTACAAAGATGCAAGCAACTGGCCAATCAGTTTTACGTTGACATGTACTTACACGAATATACTCAGGACGCGTTTGTTTATGTGCGTACACATGGTCGCCCTGACTTATTCGTCACCTTTACTTGCAACCCAGCCTGGCCCGAAATAGTCAATCAGTTGATGCCGGGGCAAAGCGCAATAGATAGACATGATGTAGTCGCAAGAGTTTTTAAACTAAAAGTTAAAAAACTAATGGATGTGATTAATAAAGGCCGAGTGTTCAGAGAGGCGCGCTGCTTTATGTACTCTGTCGAATGGCAGAAACGTGGACTGCCACATGTCCATATACTATTGTGGTTAAAAGATAAGTTACGACCCGATCAAATAGATAACATAATCAGCGCTGAAATACCGTATCCTAACATTGACAAGACTCTCCATGACATTATTGTAAAAAATATGATTCACGGTCCATGCGGACCCGAAAATCCACAGTGCCACTGCATGAAAGACGGAAAATGCACAAAAAAATTTCCTCGCAAGTTAGTGAAAGAGACCGTTCACAACGACCACGGATACCCGCAGTATCGTAGAAGAGCGCCAGCAGACGGAGGTCGAACAGCAACCGTGAAGCTCCGAAATGGTAGCTACGTTACGGTTGATAATAGTTGGGTAGTCCCCTATTCACCAATTTTATCAAAAATGTTTAACGCCCACATAAATGTTGAGGCATGCAGTTCAGTACGCGCCATCAAATATATTTGCAAATATATAAACAAGGGTAGTGATCAAGCTATTTTCAATTTTAGAAATACTGATCTTGCGAATCCCGTAGATGAGGTACAAACTTATCAGTCTGGTCGGTATGTCAGCAGCAACGAAGCCGTGTGGCGTCTGTTAGCATTTCCGTTGCACGAAAGGCATCCCACCGTGACACATCTCAGTGTGCATTTAGAAAATGGTGAACGCGTTTATTTTAATGAACACAATTTCCACGAACGAATAACTACTCCGCCAAAAACCACACTCACTGCTTTTTTTGATCTTTGTATCAGAGATGAGTTTGCAAAAACTCTTCTTTATGTCGAGGTGCCGAGGTATTATACTTGGGATGCAAGTAGGAAAACTTGGAAACGCCGCATTCAAGGTACTTCAGTTCACGATTGGCCTGGCGTCAAATCTGGAGATGCTTTAGGACGAGTTTATACAGTTCATGTTAGTAACATGGAATGTTTTTGTCTACGCATGCTTTTACACCATGTGCGCGGACCTACCTCTTTCAATGATCTAAAAAAATACAACACACAAGATTATCCTACATTTCGAGAGGCATGTGAGGCAAGAGGATTACTGGAGAATGACAACCATTGGGATGTGACACTGGAAGAAGCTGCTCAATGTAGATCAGCAGGCAAGATGAGAGAGCTATTTGCTGTATTAGTAGCGACATGTGGTCTTTCAAATCCTCAACAATTGTGGGATAAATACAAAAATGATATGACCGACGATATATTGCACAGATTACAAGAGCAAAATCCCAATGTCACGTACAGTGATTTAATTTACAATGAGGGTCTGACAAAAATTGAAGACCAGGTTAAAACAATTTCTGGAAAGGATTTATCAGATTATGGAATGATCAGACCACAGAGAACCGAGGAAATCAGTAGCGATTTAATACGGGAACTAGATTACGATACTGCTTCCTTACAACAACAATTGACAGAGTCTGTTCCACGTTTGATCCCAGAACAAAGGTTACTATTTGACAATGTTTTCAAAAAAATCGAAGATGGCGAAGGTGGTTTGTTATTTTTGGATGCTCCCGGAGGCACGGGAAAAACCTTTCTTTTAAACTTGCTTTTAGCGCAAATCCGAAAAGATAAAGGAATTGCTGTAGCAGTTGCCTCTTCCGGAATAGCCGCCACTCTGCTCAATGGTGGTCGAACGGCACATTCGGTGCTTAAACTGCCATTAAACTTAGCCCATGAAGAAATGCCAGTCTGTAATATAAGTAAAAACAGTGAGCGTGGACGTATGTTGCAGCAATGTAAATTATTAGTTTGGGATGAGTGTACTATGTCCCATAAAAGAGCAATTGAAGCTCTAGATCGGACTTTGAAAGACATCAAGAGTAATCCAAATATCATGGGGGTGATGGTGGTACTTTTAGCGGGCGATTTTAGACAGACTTTGCCGGTTATCACTAAAGGCACCCCTGCAGATGAAATAAATGCGTGTTTAAAAGCGTCAACGTTATGGGTGCACGTAAAAACGTTTAGTCTGTCTACAAATATGAGAGTGCAACTACACAATGATGTACAATCTGGACAATATGCTGCTGCTCTTCTTAAAATTGGAGAAGATCGTATGGCAAAGGATGGTAATGGCATGATTACATTGGATCGTGAATTCTGCAATGTTGTGCATAATCCAGATGATCTAAATAACTTCGTCTATAGCGAACTGCTAACTAATATGAGGAATAGAGACTGGTTATGTGAAAGAGCAATTTTAGCGCCGACGAATGAAATGGTGGGACAGATAAACGAGCAAATTATGTCACGCGTGGAAGGTGATATTGTTGAGTTTCTCTCTGTAGACACTGTAATGGATACTGAACAAGTAACATCATACCCTGTAGAATTTCTTAATTCTTTAGAACTGTCGGGAGTACCTTCACACAAACTGAGGCTGAAAGTAGGCGTTCCTGTCCTTTTAATGCGGAATTTAGATGCACCAAGACTGTGTAATGGCACACGGTTGCAAGTGACACACCTCGGTCGCAATATTGTAAAAGCAATCATTATGACTGGAATGGCAAAAGGAGAGAACGTTTTAATCCCCCTTATACCCATAATTCCGACAGATTTGCCATTCCAGTTTAAGAGATTACAGTTTCCGCTGAAAATCGCATTCGCTATGATGATAAATAAAGCTCAGGGGCAAACATTAAAAGTAGCCGGCATTAATTTAGAAAAGAGTTGTTTTTCTCACGGACAATTATACGTGGCTTGCTCACGTGTTTCAAGTCCACAGAATCTCCATGTGTTGGCCAGAGAGGGAAAAACAAAGAACATAGTTTACAAAAATGTACTACAGTAATAAGGCCTCTTATTTTTAGCTTCCTACATTATTATACTACTTACATTAAGTTAGTACTTCCTACGCAGATGATGTTACGGATGTCACACTGTCTAACATCGGGGGTTGGCTGGTAGGTAGTTAGTAGTATTTTAAACCGATTTACATTATTTACTTTTTATATTTACTAAGGAAACATTCGGAGCTATCCATTATGTAGCTTAGGTTGCTTTTGAACAAATTTTGATGTGAAGTTGAGGACTGGAACACGATAGTGGGACATTGTTGCAGGGGGACTTATAGCCGGGAGAAAACAAAAATACTTATGCGGACGAAGTCGCGGGTAAAAGCTAGTATAGGATAATTTATATTTATACAGTTAATTATTTAATACTTTTTATGAAATATTTGATATTTAAAACACTTTTACGTTTGAATACGATTCTTATATTGTCTGCAGCACCTTACAAACTTATTTTTTTTGTATATTACAGCTATTTTATAATACTCTATTGATTGAAAAGAGTGGTCGTTGAGTCTCTTGTAGGTATGTTCTTCTCACGAGCTCTACCTTTTCCGAACATATGTTAGATTCAGTAATTTTAAAGGAATATTTATTGTGACGATTCAAAAGCGATTAGCTGACCTAAGCCTAATTGAATAATGTTTATTTGACTTTGAATCACTTGATTCAAGAAATACCTAGTACATTATGCGACAAAATAAACAATTATCTGTGTTATAAGTCTGCGGCAAAGCCTTCACGAACGAGCTAGCTATGTCGCAAATTTCGTTGAAATATTATGAACAACAAAAAAGGTTTTATTGCGGTAAATATCTCGTTTATGAGCTATTTTATTTGCATAAACTGCAAATGGCTAATAAAATTACATTATTTGTGATATAATGTCTATGAAAGTCGCGTTTTATGTCTTTCGTATTTTAGTCATTTATTTTTAAAATACGCAGATTCAAATGTTAAAATTCGCCAGTTGTTGTGGTTTTTTTTTATAACAACATTAAGACTTAAGGACACATTTTCAAAATAGAATTTCGCGGTATAGGGGTAGCGTCGTAATTTCTTTTATCTACACACATGCTTTAAATCCTCTATTAAAGATTCTAAAACAGTTAGCTTATTGCCAACATTAAAACACCCAATGTCCTAATAACCATTAATTCATCCAAACGAGTGTTGTAATGAAATTCAGTGCAACATTATATCATCCGTTTTCATAATAATTCACTCCTTTGGATGATATATATAGGTTACTAGGACTTGCTTTTATAGCGGATTCATATTATAGGTGTAGATAAAGTCTTGTATACAACTGTTGATAATTAGGTATTAAAACAATCATGTGATACATATTATATGATAAACCCACAGATAAACCCACATTCGTGTTTTAATACCCCTTATTAAACAAAAGTTGCATAAATAACTATAACACGGATACTAGGTAAAAAGGGATGAAAACTTTACAACACCATCAACCAGTAATCGAAGCAGTCGGGAGTAATTCTTACCGGTACGCCTGCAAATCACATATAATATTAACTGTGGACTGATAACTTCATTCAAAGAATAATTAATTGAATGTTTTATACTTTAAAATAATTATATTGTACTTTCTTTTTTATACAATATTTATCAATTATTTTTCGTTCGTTCACACACACGTGGGATAAAATTTCGAAGGATGGACTTACAACTTCTTACAGTCGTAAATACCACACGTACTTATTTTAACTGCTAATGAAAATTTCTCTACAATGTACCAACTAGAGTTTTTTTTTAAATGTTATATAAATATATAATAGAGAAATTTGTATTGTGTTATTTTAAATGGAAGTGTAAGTTTTTTAAGTGAAAATTTCTTTAGCATCGTTGTGATTTGAAAGTCGATGAAACAAAAAGCGACAGTAAAAAGAGACAAGGGCAAAGCCAAATTGGCTTCAAAGAAACTGGGCGTCATTAATAGAGCACGGCAATACTTCAAGCCGGCCCACATTAGAATGTGTACGCTGTAATGTGTGTGCGCTGTACAAAGCGCAGGTCCGGCCACACATGGAGTATTGCTGTCATCTCTGGTCTGGCGCACCCCAGTATCAGCTCGATCCATTTGACCGCGTGCAACGCAGAGCAGCTCGAATTGTCGGGGACCCAGTACTCTGTGAACGGCTGGATCACTTGGCGTTGCGTAGAGACGTCTCTTCATTGTGTGTCTTCTACCGAATTTATCACGGGGAGTGTCCCGAAGAGCTGTTTTACCTAATTCCTGCCGCCGAATTCCACCTTCGCACGACACGCCACAAGTTAGGATATCATCCTTATCATCTGGATGTGTGGCGGTCCTCCATAGTGCGGTTTACAAGGAGCTTTCTGCCACGTACTACAAAGCTGTGGAATGAACTTCCTTGTGTGGTGTTTCCGGGACGATACGACATGGGTACCTTCAAAAAAAGCGCGTACACCTTCCTTAAAGGCCGGCAACGCTCCTGTGATTCCTCTGGTGTTGCAAGAGAGTGTGGGCGGCGGTGATCACTTAACAACAGGTGACTCGTACGCTCGTTTGTCCTCCTATTCCATAAAAAAAAAACAGGCACATAAATTTATAAGATTTAACTTGGGAGAAAATGAGATAGGAAGCATTATACAGTGTTGGTACCAGGCGATCATAGTTGAAGAAGATATTGTCTTATATATGACTTGAGTATACCTTAATATATTCTGACTTCACGCGTACGACGCATTTTTTAAACCTACATAGACATCAGGATAACATAAATATGGTGGAGGTGATAGTAATGTCTTTCATAGCGGTTGAGATCATATGTCATCCTAGCAACATGTACCAGGACTTCATATGTTGTTTAGAGATTCATGCACAATGCATATTTCACTTCTGATATGTGTACTTTGTCCGCACGCATTTTTTTACATGGTAGCATGTTTGTTTCTTTAAGCGTATCAACGCTTTCACCTCTCATCTACTTAACCGATCAAGGTCAATCTCAAATCAGAGATCGTCTTATTTTTTCGCATCCGTATCGTGTACATAAGAGGATACTTAGGGGGTACATTTCAATGACTTTAATAATTTTAATGAATTCCTAATGAAGTGCCCATGATATAACATCGAATGATATAGGTACAGCGTGGCGCTGCAATGGCGAATTTTAATAAAAACACGGGTCAAGCTTCTTAACCTATAATTTAAAAATAAAAATACATCATTCACCTAAATAAATCAATTTTCCATAATATCATTTTGTAACACCCTGTAAGTAATCTAGTAGCCGCGCGCTAGCGTAGGCATTGACACCTACTTTGTGCCATCTTGTGCGACGAAAGGGGTGATTAAAATTAAAACTAGAATATGTCCTTATCGTCCTACAGCAAGGAAGTGTTATCTATATCTGACACTTTTCACTGTCGTTCTTTGTATGACTAATGCGAACGAAATCGAGGGCAAAAGCTATATTAAAACAACTAGTCTTGACTCAATACTATGAATTCACTAACTTTGATGAAGTACGACAATGAAAGAATACAAACCCTTATTGAGGGGATTGAAATGGATGTGCGCTCGACTAGGTAAATGTGCTAATATCGAGCATAACTGCCTACTAAGGGCCAGATTTAAATTAAAATCGTCCCTTTGAAGGAATACCGACAGGGTTCTATTCTAATTGTGAACCGTTCTGAATATTGGCCAACGAGTGGTTTTCGAATAATTGGAGAAATTTTATATTCGGATGCCTTTTATCGGTGGTTATTGAATTAGGATCTTGGAAGAATATTGGTTTGCAGATGGAAAAATGGAGGCAATTGGATTAGGATCTACTAAGTAAGTAAAAGCATCATAGAAATAAGCCCCTCAAGATCTAGAACAAGGATGTAATTTTAAAGATAATATTGAGAAAGTATTATTGGATAATGGACAGTATTTTGTATGTACAAACTAACTACAAGCAACTCCATCATCATCTAGGTAAATGTTGTCTATTCTTAGCTTGCAGGTAAATGATGAGAAAAAAAATAAGATATTTAATTTAAATTAATCTTACTTAGTGGATATTCAAAGTTACCATTTGCATAGTTCTTCTACGATTGTTCGTCCTAAGACATTCAGGATTCAGTTTGAAGATTAAGTTGAAGACAGATATGACTTCATGACTGGGGATATAAAATTACGTGTTGATTAGCGCTTCATCATGATCATCATCAGCCGGAAGACGTCCACTGCTGGACAAAGGCCTCCCCCAAATATTTCCACGACGATCGGTCCTGCGCTGCCCTCATCCAACGTATTTCGGCGATCTTGACCAGATCGTCGGTCCATCTTGTTGGGGGCCTACCACCACTTTACTGCGCTAACTGCAATCTGTCCGTCGAACTATGTGGTGTGCCCACTACCACTTCAGTTTCGCTATCATTTGGACTATGTCTGTAACTGCGTTCTCCTACGGATTTGCTCATTTCTGATTCGATCGTAGGGAAACTCCGAGCATAGCCCTCTCCATTAGCGCTTAAACTTAATATGTTTCAAGTAGACTTTTGAAAAACTGATGTGAAAAATGTCTAAAATATGGTCGAGGGAGGTGATAGTTGGTCCATGAGTCATGCTTAGGAACGAGCCTATTATGTTCGGAAAATTGTACAAATATTAGGCAAAGCCTAAGGCTATATGAAAAAGGTTTATGTGACTTTGACTAAGAAATAACATTTGACATATTTTATAGTTATTTGTGTTATATTAATATTGAAATACACCAAAATTTCAGCTACTCTACAATAATATATTAAATATATGATGACCTCTATAGCCCAGTGGTTAGTAACCCTGCCTACTGTGCTAGAGGTCCCGGGTTAGAATCCCAGTAGGTGGCAATCCTTTATACGATGAATATGAATTTTTGTTTCCGAGTCATGGATGTTTATATGTATTTATGTATGTTTAAGTAAGTATATTGTATTAAATAAGTCGTTGTCTTGTACCCATAGTACAGGCTATGCCTAGTTTGGGGCGAGATAATTTGTGTAAGACCGATTTTGATGCTTTTTTTTATGTTCCAGTGAATTTGATATTGGTTTAGATAATTCTCCTACGTATGTCACTGACCTACCCCTTACGCTGGACCGATTTTTAAAATTAAACACGTGCTGTTGTGTACAGGACAACGTCTGTAGTAGTGTGACAAGACTGCTTCCATGTTTTATATACGTTTTGTATTATATTCAGTTAGGTTGTACAAGCGCCACTAGAATAATTTGACAGATAAATACATCAGATGTTAATAACCGCAAAGCGAAAATAAAACAACTTTAAAATTAGTTTTCCCTACATGAATAAAAATAAGAGGATTTCTATTCGGCGTTAATTTCCAGTAAATCACACGCAGCTCGCAGTCTATCACGACAGACTAAGCTGATCATGTCAGCTCCAAATTCCAATTTGATTATTCATGGGCCCAATCGATTCGGACAAGTACGCGCGAATATAACGATTTTCTGTACCATCTTGTTTATTTAACAAGATTTAATTACATTTAGGAAAAATCGAAGCTATTAACTAGAAAACGTGTTACTGTGCCGAAATTTAAATTATATACTCAAGACCTATTACTTTTAAGAGGCGTAGGTAGGAAGGGCTCGTCCTCTGCTTTGAGTGAAGGTATTTTAAAACACCCTAGCCTGATTCTGGCAATTTTTTCGCATTCCAGAAGGATGTGTTTGGGGTCTTCAGCGGCTTCGCAGCAGAATCTGCACAGGATTGATTCACTGAGAATTAATAATATTTACCATTTATAAGTCTGGAACACATAAGTATGGAACGTCTTATTCTCGGTCTATAATATCATGGTAGTGGTTGTCCAGAAGATTTTGGAGGCCTCTTACAAAGAGGCCATTCGAGTGCACTGCTGTGCGGACCGCTGACAGCAGATTTGATTTAGTTAGCCCATCGCATGACTGTAAAAGGGGAATGTGGTATATTGCACTATAGAAGATAAACGCTGTTTGATATTTGGTTCCTGGAGTATTGAAATTCGGCTCAAAATACACGAAGTAACCTTCTCCAGCATCACATTTCTAGAGCGTCTATATTCTTGTTTTCAGCCTCTGGCAAGCAAAAAAAATATGGGTAAGATCTGTTCGCGTGAGCCTAGTCATTGTGGCTTTTATGATGTTTCTGATTCTTCATAATTCTTCGCATATCTGGATTATGTTTTTTTTATAAAAATAAAGGACCAGACGTTCAGCTGATGGTAATTGATACGCCCTACACATTACAAATCAGAGCCAGGATTCTTGTAAAACCCAAAAATTCTGAGCGGCACTACAACTGCGCTCGTCACCTTGAGACATAAGTCTCATTTGCCCAGTTATTTCACTAGCTACCCTTCAGACCGAAACACAGTAATGTTTACACATTACTGCTTCACGGCAGAAATAGGCGCCGTTGTGGTACCCATAATCTAGCCGACATCCTGTGCAAAGTCTGTGTGAATATGTGTCAACATCTTAGGGACAAAGAAAATGTTTCTAGAACAGGAACCCAAAATATAAAAAAAAAATCATCTGTTGCGATTTCAAAATAGTTTGTGTTTAAATAAATAACATAAACGATACTTCATCTTTGCACTAGAGCGACAGGCTACAAAAAGGCCTGAGGAATTACTTTTAAGAATTTAATTTGTAGATTAATGGTAGGCATAAAGTTTAAGTAAGAGATTAAAATATTGAATAATATATAAACATCTTAAAGAATTAAGTATATAGAGTGCATACAAATATACATTATAATTTATATGAACAGAATGGCAGACATTAAGGTATAACAAAATACAAATCTGGAACTGGAATTTCACTTAAGAAAATCATTTACATTTCCATCCCTCACTTTTCCACTAAAACAACTTTTACTGTAATAGCTGTTACTAGAAACTATTTTCGAAGAAGGTTCGTGCAGTAAATTGAAAAGCGTACATACGTATGTAGCCGGGAAAACTTGTGTAAGGAATAAACATAAGGAAATGAAAATAGGTTAAGCGGACCCTAGGGTGTGGAATGACTGTTGTTTTTGGATCACTGTCCTTAGAAGTCCCTTCTTTTAATTCACTAAGGGATACATAGAAGTTTTAGTGAAATGTTTGTCTTTTAATTTTTATTGCTTATCTCTCGTGTACCCATAATATTTTCAGCCATTTTCAGTATTCAATCGTTCAAAAAAGATTATTTAATTCAGATCATGTCATCAGTCAATCGATTGTGTACAATATTTAAAATAATTATACTAATTCTGGCCATAAATACTGTTACAATTAAAAATAAATAAAATATTACATTTGAATTTGGAATCTGTCATTGTATGTCTATTATTTTTTATTATTATTGTCTATATACTATATTATTCATCGAGTTTTCTCATTTTGGCGCCAATACATTGTACAATATTTTGCGATTTTAAAATGGAGTGGGGTGATAAAGAGAACCGAATCGCTGTGTTTGTATTACACATAGGAGGTATGGAGCCAAACGCAATTTTTTTTAAAACTCTCCATACGCTTTCTTAACTCAGCCAATACTATTTCTTCTATTTATACGTCTAAATAGAGTCTCTTGCTGTTAGACAACTGATAAAAACAGGCCAGAAACATTATATTAGTGTGCGTGACAAGCTACATCTTACACTCGCGATTTGTATGACACTTGGTAGTGTGCGTGAATTGCTCAAAATAGAGGTTAGTTCCAAATTTTATTTTTTTTCGACATTTCACAGCTGTCATAGTCAATCTAGACTTATAAATTATCTAAGCTATTTTACAGGTTCTCTGGTGTAGGTGAGGTGGAACAATAGACATTAACTGCCAAGCTCGTTTAAAACAGATTTTAATTCGTTCACAATACGACACGTCAGTGAAATGATTAAAACGGCAGCATCATTATCAATAAGAACTTATAATAATAATAATAAATCTTTATTTGTTGCAAAAAGAAAATACAATCTTACTTAAAATTACCCTCGACCCCCAAACTAGGATAGCCCGTGACATGAGGGTCAGGGACAGTTGTGCAAAAACGTCAAAGAAAACAAACATCAACATATTTTAAGGTTATCAATTACGTGTTATCAATTGTACCTTCTACGATGAAATAAATATTAATGTAAATAACTTATGCCGTTATAAGATAATCTTAATTCCGATTAAGTCTCAACTTTAAAAGGCAACATAAATTCTACCCAACGTAAATTACAAATGAAACAATATAAGTCAAATTAGGTGAGACCAAACAGTTGTGCGTGAACTAAACGAGGGCGTGTCTTAATTAGGAGGCTAGAAGCGCGTCGTGTTGCTTAATTACTTTGATTTGAGGCTTAAACTTACCTACCAGTGACCTTATTTCATTTAATCCCACATTGTTTTGTTAAAATGGCTCGTTTTGACACGGTTTTTCAATGAGGTTTCCTGTTACGAGGGTAACACTGAAAATGTTTAGAACTGGCCAGTTAGAAACATTGCTAATGAAAATTTTTTTTTAATTTCAGTTTTAGAACTCTTTGGTAACCTAATGTAGTACATTGCATTTATTTGTCATTTGTTTTTGTGAATTGGCGGCAAATCTAAAACTCTTGTTACACGTGAAAATGAACCTAACGCGAGAAAATTTTCGGACAATGATTTACTATGACTTTCATTGTGGACTTACTCAACAACAAAGCTATGATAGGCTGCCATTAGCATTTCTTAATGAAACCGCATCTCGTGCCACTGTTTTCAATTGGTTTAACGAGCTAAGTGTAGCAATCTCAATGATGATCCGCGTGAGGGACGTCCTTTAACAGCGACTACTGAAGATAGCATCAGTGCTGTGCGACGCATGATAGAGGAAGATAAGAGAGTGACCTATCAGCAGATACGGGCAAGCTAAGCATTGGTATGAGTCAAGTTAAAAAAATATTACAAGAACATTTAGGCGTCAGGAAGCTTTGTACCAGATGGATTCCCCATACTTTGACCGACGACCAGAAACACCTTCGCATGGACTGGTGTCGCCAAATGTTAGATACTTATCTAACGGCGGTGACTCAAATGCTGTATTTGACATCGTCACAGGTGATGAAAACTGGATATATTGCTACGAACCCGACACCAAAAGAAAATCAGCTCAGTGGGTGTTTCCTTTCGAAGATCGGCCACCTAAGGCAAAGAAAGGAAGAAGATGATTGCCTCATTCTTTGGTTGGAAAGGTCATTTCGCGACAGTTGTGCTAGACGATAACGCCGCGCTACCGCACGCACGCTGGCGGTCGCGTCCCACTACACAGATTGGTCGACATATGACAGACTTTTTGATGACCTTGACATTTTCTTTTCAACAAAACCAAAATTTAAAAAGCAAGTAAATGATATTTTAAGTGAACAGGATTAATATATATATTTATCGTTTTTTTTATATATATATAAGATCTCATTAGGTAACTCTTTTGTTTAAATATAAAGTAAATTTTGTAAATAACTTAGTTTTAAGACATCTAATTTTATATTTCTTTCCTCTTTATGTTTGTACATATTACTTTAATTAATGTTAAACTTTGTTATTCATCATGTAAGATACTAGTAACTATAAAATTAACCTGTGGATAACGGTGTGGGTTCTCACTAAAATTAATTTAATATCTACTTTAATTTGAAATTGTAAAATGTATTGTGTGAACTGTTTGTTGTCCCTAAGAAATAAAATAAAATAAATATGGAAGGACAGTAACTGCAGACTGGTATGTCAATCGCTGTTTGGCTGTTATCTTGGAAAAAATTCGACAGCAGCGAAAGCCCTCGAAGCAGGATCCTCCTTCACCACGACAATGCTTCAGCGAACTCCGCAAATATTTGACTATGGCAGGTGTCGAGATGAGAGATGACGAATGAGTCATCCGCCATACATTCCTGACCTGGCGCCCTGCTGCTTTTATTTATTACCAAGAACTAAAGATAAATTTTGAGGTATTCGCTTTATGAGCCCTGAAGATGCGGCGAAAGCGTACGAAAATGCCATAGACGAGACCCCTAAGGAAGAATGGGTCCACTGCTTTCCTCAGTAATTCCATCGAATGCGCCGATGTGTAGAGAGGAACGGAGATTACTTCGAAAAACAATAAAAGAATTTGCAACTTTCTACATTAAGCCGTTTTTCATTTTCTAAATATTTTCAGTGTTACCTAGGTATGTTTGAAAGTTGTGAAATATCGAAAAACCGATAGTCTGTTGTTAGTATTCAAGTTTTAGAAACTTTATTTATCTCAAAAAGAATTACAAAATTCACTCACTGAGAAAATACTATTCTAGTAACAGACAAAAAAACACATATGATACATAAACATTATAATAGAACATAAATTAAAAATAATAAAATAGCATTTCTACTATCTAAGTGATTGAAAGTACCTACTTAGAGGCACCCACATATATTTTTTTATTAATAACCCAAAAAATAATATTATTCACTAAAATGACACAATTTAGTTATCTGTGTTTATGAAAGATCTTTTAAAATGTGTGTTCTTAACGATTTTTTAAAGGTATTTAATGACTTGGCTTCTTGTATATCTTTGACTAATTTTGTACTTTACCTAGTATTATTCATATGTGAAGGTACAGTGAACTTTTTATGATGAGCCTAGTCCACCTATCAAAGTTAAAGTCAAATAAACTTAATTTAATTAGGCTTAAACTAAACGCTTTTCTTTGTTATTTCTTTTAAATTACTGAATCTACCATATTTTCGGAAAAAGTAGAACATACAATAAACTAAACGGCTACTCTTTCAATCAATAGAGTATTTTACAATGGCTGTTATATACAAAACAAATTAGTTTGTAAGGTGCTGCATCCATTAAATGAATCGTGTTCAATGTTAAAAGCGTTTTAAACATCAAATATTTTATAAAAAATAATAAAGAACACTGGTAAAATTACTATAACTAATGGTTCTAATAGTGAATACGCAGATCTCTGCTATTTATTGGTTATAATGGTTACTCAGACCGCCCCCGTATTGCTTATAAACGAATGGGACCGGCCTGATAAATCGGTAAACGTGTACTTACTGCCTTAACTTAAGCAACTATATATTAAACCGTTCGTTAAAACAAAAAAAACCAACTTCAAACAATATTAAACATTTAAAAATATGTGTAGTAGTATAGTATAGTAAAGGTATAATAGTTAGTAAGTATATTAATATACTTTAATAAGTTAATTATTATTATTCTTAGGTTGGGTAATTAAAAGTCATTTATCAATTGCCAAATATAATTAAGCCCAAACCTATAAATATTAATTGCTTATACGAGTATAGTACAAGTAATAAGAACGAATAGTTATTGTAGCGCAGGAAAATATAAAAATGATAATGAGAGCGTATTCCCCAAGCGTTTTAAACACTTTGTTGTTTGAGATGATGTACTGAACTGTTGAATGTTGTGATTGCAGCCACTAGGCTGCTTCCACTAGGAATAATAATAATAATCAACAATTCCACTAGGAATTAACGTATCCATATAACATAATTACGCAAAGAATTTGTATCATTATATAAAGCATATTTTTTAAATTTATAATATGGAGGCCCTAATGTAATTGGGAATCAATAGTAATGCCAATAAATATAGTAGATTCCACTGGTCTTACCATTTTTCCGTTTAACAAAATACTCGAATTTACATTATGGTATTTAATAATTGGTTATATGCGCTGAACCAGCTCTCGATGTTAGATAGGACATTGTTTACTTCATCATAGATAACTTGGTTGCTTTTCACTGTGAATATGAGTGAAGTGTCATCCGCAAACAATACTATGAATAAGGAAGAGGTACGGTACAAAAATATACCCTTGTGGCACCCCATACTGACAGGAGTCCCAGGAGATGTTTTAATGTGAAGTCAGAAGATCGAGAGCAGTTCCTTTTATGATAGTGATAGTGATAGCTGCCTGACCAACGTTGAATGTTGAACATAATCAATAGCCACACAAGTGCATCCTGTGATTCCTCCCGAGATTCTTCCCGAAAGATTCTTCTGTTTTTGAAAAAACTGAAAATGCTAGATGTATTCTTATAAAATATAAGGAATTCTTTCAACAATAATTAAATCAGTCCATGAGGGATAGGGGAATATACGAGGAAACAAACATAAACAAATATGCAAAAAAAGTCGGTTATAAAAGATATTGTTTCTATTTTTTATTTATTTTTAATTTCATTACAACAACGCATAAAAATCGGATACCACCATTATCTAAACCACCATCTAATATTCATCGCCCCTGCATAAAAATTTGCCTTAGTGTGTCTCTTGAACCCTGAAATCTCATTCAATTAATCTAAATTATTTTCCTTTATCTCACGTACTGCTAATTTGTATTAAAATTCACTTTGAAACTCGTATTCACAGACAAACAAATCACGAAAAAGATCCAATCATTATGAAACGTATTTAATTAAAATTCACCCTCCGAGTGTAAGGGTCTTATTATCACATTCCGTTACAAATAACGTCTTTGATTCCTTTCACGTACGATACAAATGAGCTTCTATGGAGCTAGGGTCAAGAATTAAATTCATGCAATGGGTATTTATACTGACCCTTTAAGCTTTGGGTAAATAAATAGTGATAATGTAGGAAGCTGTCGCACTGTAGGGTTGTGTGAAAATATAAAAAAGAATAGGAATATGTGCCACGGCAATTTTTATGGTACAATTTTTTCCAAAACCGAAGGGTAAAAATCTGCTCCAAAATACGAATAAAACTACCGTAAAGAACATTACAACAGCGATTGTGGTAAGCAGCAGGACAAACAAATAAGTTTTACTTAGTTCCTACATGCGTTTCGAATGTGCTGTTGTGATGTTGTTGACACAAGATGGCGTTTAGCACACATCTTGTATATAATATTATCACAGAGTTGGGATGGATACTTGTATTACTCAGGGCTAGCTATCCATTGTGTGTATCTCATGAACCCCGTTAGATACCGCTAGATACCTAGCTGAAATTTTGACAGAGTGTATAGTAGTACTGTCGCTCTCACAATAATAATAATAAAAAACCAAGATGGAGAACTCCAAAATGGCGGCCATGTAAATAAAAAATGTTTATTATACAAGTTTTTAAATCGTACATTGTTTCTTTGACGATGGTACGAGGGTTATCAAAAAAAGGTTGCGAAAAAGAATAATATTTTATCCAAGACGCCACCAACTTAAACGCGTCAATCCTATTTACGTGTCAATTTAAAGGCTTCGTATAGCAACATATTACTCGATAAATATCCATGTAATATAGTTTGAAGTGGATTAAATTAAAAATATTTATTTACCAAGTGACACTGACTATACTTACGAACAGGTTAATATGGTAAACAGGCGGTAGAGTAATATAGGCTTGTTTTCAAAATAGATTTTAATTTTTATACTGCGGCTACAAAGCCGCGATAAGTAAACGATATGCATTGTCGCGAAACGTCCTAGACGCGCAATTAGAACAGCTTGGAACTTATATTTGTTTTCTAAACTGTAATACTGTAATACAAACACCTGAGAGTATGACTCGTACTTATAAAAATCTAAATCTGCTAAGAATATTGAATACCTATCTTTTATAAATTAAAATAGTTCAACATGTAGCAATTTAAACTTCGCCTACGAATTATTAACGAAGGCTTGAAGGATACAAGGTGATACTAAGCTGAATACATTCCCTTGTTAATTTTCTCTGACATAGTTTCGTTAAATTTTATGTAGGGTACATGTTAATGTTTTAGGTTAATGCTACAATTCTGAGACTGACATGACACGGTAAATATTATTAAAGGTGCCGTTAATTAATGTAACGACACTTATGTTTTAATAAGGAGCGAAGGTTTTAAATGGGATTGGAATGCTAAGCTAGGTGCTTCTAGTCAAGACCAATTTGAAGTAAATAATTTTGAGTAAGTAGACCATATGCATGCACTTACAGATAATATTTAAGGATGACCCACGATAATCAATTTTTAATCCTTTACTTTTAACAAGAAATATTGGCTTCTTTACGAAGCGGTTTTAAGCAATACCATATTAATCCTTATTCAATTAAATAATTAAATACATTATGCATTTAATATGGCCCTTTACAGCATCTAATTTAAATGATTTTTTCGGAGGTTTGAAACACCTGATATGAAATGCAGTTGAGACATAAGTATTGAGATCACTTGGAAATACCGACGTTATTTTTATTGATTCTTACTATTTACTGTTAGCAGAACGGAGTCGGTCCGGGCAGCTAGTATATTAACCAAACTAAAACACTATTTCAACAAAGCACAGTATAATATACACATTGAACTTTTCACTAAATCCATTCAATTTCACTTATAAGATATACACATTACTTCTGGTGTACAGAACATGTCACATATTCTGCTGTAACGATTTCGGTGACGCGAACTCACGAGATTGCACCCATCCCAAAAGTGTATGACTGTATATACTTATATTTTTAATTATTTATTTATCGGGTGCGCTAATCATAAGCATGTCTGTGACTCGAACCCATAAGATTTCCCCCTACCAAAAAATGCCCAACGCGCCAAAAGAAGTTTTCACTTCAAAAAATACTGGAATAGGCTGAAAGAGATCTATTCAGAACAAACGGGCATTTAGATTTTTAGTCATTAGTACATAATGTTATTTAAATTAGACTTAAAGAAACCTGTAGATATCCCGAATAAAAGGCTGTATACATAGAATAATAACGCTCAGAACGATAGTTTCATTCAAAATTCCCGTCAATATAGAAGTAACATTATAATTAATGTGTGCGTGAGCGTCACGTACTAATTCGCCAACAAGCACACAGACAGCCAAATAATGTGAATAGACATTTCCCCAAATCACTAAATTGTAAAAAATACTAGGTTATATGTAATAAGAAAGAAGAAATAAAATATAAATTAAGAATTTAATAAAAACAGCACGTATTTAATTATTGTTGCATCAATTTTTGAATTGCAAGTGAAGATGTTCTTTAAAATCGTTGTTTTTTGAAATTCGATGAAACGAAAAAGCGAGACGATAGAGGCGCCATTACATGCTATATCCGAGGATTTCTAGGGCGCAGAGAATGAATTTGAGAAAATTTTTGAAATCCAATATGGCCGCCGTGCAAAATTATGATTTCAACAATATGGAAATCGTATCCGAGGTTCTCGAGGGTGCAGAGAATGAATTTGGATCATTTTTGAAATCCAAGATGGCCGCCGTGCAAAATTATGATTTCAACAATATGGATATCGTATCCGAGGTTCACGAGGGTGCAAAGAAAATCGTAATGATTTGCTATGAAATTACTCTCATACGTCGATAAAGAAGTTTCACTTCAAAAACATACCGACGTATTGAGAATTTTACAAAATTGATTTTTTGAAGTCGGTTAAAAGGCGTGGCCGTTAATGTTCTCACGAGCTCATTTTTTTCCGAACATATGGTAAATTCAGTAATTTAAGAGAAATATTTATTTTTATTCTTAAGCTAAGCGCTTTGAATAGTGACTAATCTAGTTTAATCTAATGACTTTTCTAAGTTTAAGCCTAATTGAATTAAGATTATTTGATTTTGACTTTGAATACTTATATCATCATGTGGCGTAGTACATTATAGCCTCCTATCAATATCTACCAATAAACACAAAAAGCTATCCCAGAGGAGGAACTCGGGGTAAATAGTACTTTCACAGCTGGCAACATATTTTTTTAGTGGCGTCTGTATTGTTTACAAAATATTTTGCTGTTTTGACGAACGTATTAGCTTAAATTATTAAAAGTTGTGTTATAGTATTTAGGTATGTGATTTTCTGAAGATAATTTTTATTATAAGGCGCTTTGTGACTCCTTTTCACTGCACAGTTACTAATTTTTCAATAAAATTCTCGCACTGATTGACCTGGAAGTTGACAGAATGACACTGACGCGGCGGGAAACTTATGTGGTCATTACCGACCACAATGAAAGTGCTTCATTTCGCTTGGGCCTACTCACGTTCTAAGCTTTATAATAATAGAATTAATAGAATATTAAGGCTGTATATTTATTATTTATTATCATTATTATGTTATGTATCAAATAATATCATAAAATCGTAGAATTTCAGAATCTATAACGACTTAGATAATTTTCATGCATATTGTTAGATCCGATTACCAGATACGTGTGTAAAATTCTCTACAAAAGATAATTTTGAATAAAGAAGACAAAAGAGACTTAGGCGTTTAGTAAGAGAGGTGTCAGGTGCTGAACAGTCTGCCAATAATAAAATTGTGCTAATAATATACCTAGTCTTGCCATAATTACGGAAACAAAGAAAAATAAAATCTTTCTATTGCACATAACATTTATTACTTTCACTCCATTTTAATATCACTCCATTAAATTATTGTAAAATGTATTGGCGCCAAAATGAAAAAAACTCAATGAAGAATCATATAAAAATGACAGATTCCAAATTCAAATGCAATAATTTAATTAATTCTTTATTTTAGCATTATTTGGTAAGCATAAAAATTTTGGAGAGGTAATAGCAATAGGCAAGTGAACGTGTTTGTAGAGTACTGATAATTTGAAAGAAACTGCCCTGTACTTTCCCCGGGGCGTAAAAAGAATAGGGGAGTCCCAGACCCATGGGTGTCTTAAGAGGCGACTAAGGGCTTTTTAGAAGTGGGAAAGTCACGCTGCCGTCTTATGACGTCAGCACAATCGGGCCGGACTCGTCCGGTTTAATTACCACACTCGCACAGAATACCGGCGTAAAGTAGCGGCCTAGTGCCGCTATGTTTCGCATAGGTTAGTGTCGAGGACCGGAGGCCATCCCTTACCTCTCCCCCCTCCCCCCAAAAAAACCATGAGAGCGGTCTTAAAAAAGAAATTACCCCAGGAGAGTACCGGCTCTACCAGAGCCGGAGAATCCCTCCCCGAGCACTCTCGCTCGGGCTGCCCTTTGTATTCTGGGGAGGGCACAGAACCGCGCATGACCGAGGACAAACGAGGTAGTGTTACTGCCTGCCACGGCACCCCGCTCCACGCTCAACGTGGTCTTTTGAAATATCAGGGGAATTCACAGCAATTTAAACGCCGTCCATCACCAACTTGAGGTGTCTTTAGACTTGTCGCCGTCTCAGCAATTTTGAGAGTAGGAGCCGGTCTACTCTCTGGCTCCGCGTAGATTTAGAGGACCGCGTCCGCATCTATGCGTGCGTCTACAGGTCCCATAGTGGTGATGCAGAAACCGATCATCTCAGGGGCTGCGTTCAAGCGGCAATTGACTACGTGCTTGCACAGATCCCCTTCGCTGAAATCGTATTCTTGGCTGATTTCAACGGGCACAATGCCGAATGGCTTGGATCACGCACCACAGACTGCGCAGCGTTTGGTTACCCCATTACGCGACCTGACCTGACATTGAACCTTTTCCAATTTTACGCCATTTGTCGTATCACCGCTCTTCAACAGCACCACCCTTAAAGCCTCGACTAGTATCGGAATACTGGGTCTCGAAATCTCGAGCGATTGCCAATTTCGTGGTCATCTGGAGGGCAAAGCCAAATTGGCTTCGAAGCAACTGGGCGTTATTAATAGAGCACGGCAATACTTCAAGCCGGCCCACATTCTAGCGCTCTACAAAGCGCAGGTCCGGCCACACATGGAGTATTGCTGTCATCTCTGGTCTGATGCACCCCAGTATCGGCTCGATCCATTTGAGCGCGTGCAATGTAGAGCAGCTCGAATTGTCGAGGACGCAGTGCTCTGTGTATGGCTGGATCACTTGGCGTTGCGTAGAGATGTCGCTTCATTGTGTGCCTTCTACTGCATTTATCACGGGGAGTGTTCCGAAGAGCTGTTTAACCTAATTCCTGCCGCCGAATCCCACCTTCGCACGACACGCCACGAGTTAGGATATCATCCCCACCATCTGCGGCCACAGTGCGGTTTTCAAGGAGCTTTCTTCCACCTACTACAAAGCTGTAGAATGAACTACCTTGTGCGGTATTTCCGGGACGATACGACATGGGTACCTTAAAGGCCGGCAACGCTCCTGTGATTCCTCTGGTGTTGCAAGTTATTGCGGGCGGCGGTGATCACTTAACAACAGGTGACCCGTACGCTCGTTTGTCCTCCTATTCCATAAAAAAAGAAACGAAAGAAGCTTTGGATAATCCCGTCAGGTAGAAAATGTATAATAGAAATCTAAATAAAAAGCTACTAGAAATGACACAGATAATAGTCTATAAGACTGTGGGTAAGCCGGGTGTAATATTAAGGAAACAACAATAAAATATGGTATAGTAAACAATGAGTAAATATAGCTTATCAGTATTCAGTATATCAGACAGACAGATGGCTGGTAGACCCCCACAAGATTGACCAACGATCTGGTCAAGATCGACGGAATAGGTTGGACGAGGGCAGCGAAGGACCGATCGTCATTTCGATCTTAGGTCCTTTGTACAGCAGGAGGTCTTACGGCTGAAATGATTATTCTATTATATTATTATATTCTGAATTATTATTCAGTATATCTATCTGCAGAAACACTTTCACAACCTGCGTGTGTAACGCAAAATATTACATTTCATCAGTATTTTATTTTAATTTACTGTTTAAAATAATATTGTATTTTTAATAAATACCACCATAGCGTTCATTTTTTACTATGAACTTCTAAGTTCATTGTTATTTTCGTCATTTTGTATATCATTGCAAGACCCTCAATATCCGTAGAGTTGAAAGCGTCCGTAGTTGTGTATTGTAGCGCGTGATTCCTCCCGCGGGATCGCGGGATCGTTATCCAATAAAACATTCTGAATCTTTTAATACGTATATTCTTCTATTATATTTTATTATATCACAATACTTTATTTAATATAAAATATTAGGCCGAAGGGTGACCGTTCTTACTTTACTTCATGATCTAATCTCACTTATTCGCTTGTCTTCTCATCCGCGTCAATATTTTAAATTATAAAAGAATATTATATTCTTTAATTTGACCGCCAACCATAGAGCAATTAGTTCTTATATGCGGATAAGAACTCCTTGTTACAAAACTTACTTGTTGTAAAAGGTAAACAACCACAAGAATATACACTTTACGTATAAAATCTCTATTTTATATCAATCGTATGTATGCCGCCGCCGCTGTTTGTAATTATTCCTTAATATTTAACCAAGCAAAGTACCTCGTAAACCCGACAATATTATTGCTGAAACGGCTCGTTACTGTACATATACTCGGGAAAAATCAGGCTTGCCAAATGGGCGTGTATTTTTCATGATTTTTCATTAGCATGCGGAAATTTTTTATCTCGCTAACGCAGTATTTATTTAATCTGATTTTTGTTATAATAAGGTTATTTCTCTTTGTTAAATGTTAGGGTTATATTCTGTTCCGTTTTTATTTGATAGTATTTGTTTTGGTTACACGAATGTGTGTTAGTGTTAAAAAACTTTTATTTTGAGTATCGAGAAGTGTGACATTTTGCAATCGGAAAGTGCCACCGAGTCCTCACAAAATTAGTGGTGAGACTTATAATATTTAGTACCTATATAATATAATATAAGACTATATCTACCAGATGATCTGACAGACAGATCTACCAGTGGGAGGCTTCTTTGCACAGGAAGCCGGCTAGATTATGCGTACCACAACGGCGCGTAATTCTGCCGTGAAGCAGTAACGTGTAAACAATACTGTGTATCCGTCTGAAGGGCGCCGTAACTAGTGAAATTACTAGGCAAATGAGATAATGTGCTATGACTCAAGGCGCAGTTATTGTAGTGCCGCTCATAACTTTTGGGTTTTTCAAATAATTCTGAGTGTCACTGCATTGCATGGGTAGGGTGTATCAATTACCATCAGCTGCTCGTCTCGTCCCTTATTTTAACAAAAGAAAGATAGTTTGTTATTAATTTTGATTTGTGTGTGTCTTAGCTAGTATAAATAAGCTAGCTAGCTATAAATACTAAAGCCGCGTGTTCACTAGGGGACTGGTCGCAGAGACATATCACTCGACATTCACTTAGTTACCTCTGCAAAAGTTGTGGGACAATGTCCCGCGACATAATATGACTCGTTCACATTGGCCAGTCGTGATCAAAACAACAAATGACGCCTAGTGAAAACGTGGCTTAAGTAGTGAACTCCAAGCGCGGCTGACTGTTTACGACTTGTCAATCAAAACAGGTTACAGTAACAATAAATTCGCCTTCCTTTTCTATCTTGCTTAATCTTCCTTAGAGATGATCTTCTCTGACGCACGCTGTTTGTCTGTACACTAGAATATTAATTTGAAATTCTCTTGTGGTGACACTTTTAATAATGAACAGACAAAACACTAACTAAGTAATACTAAAATACTAAATTTCATTTAAACGTTATAAATGTGAATGAAACCTTTGGATTTTGTTTACTAAATGCGCTAAACTTGGGGAACAATATTTGATAATTTACCCCATACAAGACAATTAACTGCATTTTATTAACAAAATTTTAATACCGTTTACATATTATTATGCTTCATTTCCATCTGACATCTAATGACTTCATCTTGAGAAATCTGCACACTGCCAATAATTACAATAGCACCCAAATTAAAACCGGGGACAACGTAAATAACAAAAAAAAATCAGTGAACAGTAAAACATAGCTTGAATACATGGTTCTTGTAAGGAGTTCCTATGCTTGCCATCACCGGATTTTTCGAGCTATTTTCATATTATTATCTATAAATATTATAAGAACATTAATCAAAGATCTGTCCATCTTATATCGCTTCCAAATGAAAGACAAAATAAAACTCAATATGCGCCACGATTTGTTATTCTAGAAGTGTATAATGGTATCAATTTCAGCCTTCAGGTAAATACGGTCGGAAAATAAAATTATAGAGTGGCTTTTTTCTCCGGCGGTACATTTACTTTGTGGGTAGAATACTGATCGAGTATTCCCGTATCGATTCCGGACGACCGCGAGCTGTCTTAATATAATGTGACGCTAACAATGGCTTGTTTTGGGTTTATTCGTGTTGACATATCATAATGTATACGGCAAAGTGTTTAGGAAGCTGTAGTATATAATTGAGAATATATCTATTATATAATATAATACTAGCTGACCCAGCAACCGTCGTATTGCTATATAACATATAAAAAAAATCAATTATTAAAATTTTGATGCAACCGATTCTCAGACCTACCTAATATATCGTACGATAATTATTGTATTCGATTGCCATCTTGCAACCCTATATCGGTTTGGTGGATGGAACGGAATAATATAAAAATCGTGATACAAAAATAGTTGTAGATCGTAGAAGGGCGAAAATTTAAATTTGTATGTATTTTTCAATGTTGAATCATAATAAAATAAAAATAAAAAATTGTCATAAAAAAATTGGGGTACTACTTGGGGACTACCCTTAATATTTAGGGGGATGAAAAATATATAGTAGCTGATTCTCAGACCTACTGAATATGCATATAAAATTTGGTAAACATCAGTAGAGACGTTTCGGAGGAGTAAGGTAACTAACATTGTGACACGAGAATTTTATATATAAGATTTAGAGTTTGACACGTTTGTCACCAATTTCTATACTTGTCATCTAAACCTACTAATCGTTACAAAGTAAACACTGTAAATGTAATATTTTTCAAAGAACAAGTATTCTCTGTGTTTCTACAATCAATATTGATTTTAAAAAGTTTGTCTGTTTAAATGTTTGTCCGTTTGTGTGTATGTATGTCCGGGTAAAGTCCGTGTAAGGGTAAATTTAACCGAATACATACACAGAGTACGATTTGACATATAAATATATCACGCTAAGTATTTCTGCTATCAAAGTATTTCTTTCTTCTTATAGACCGTACGTACCTTATACACGAAGTTTTTCATACACCACACACTAACAATCAATGTTGGGGTTTTCCTAATCTCAATAAAAATTAATATGCTCATTGGCTTATTTGGTTAATTTTTTTGCTGTTTTGTAAATTTTACGATGAATACTTATGTGTTATGAATAAAAGCTTATTAACATAGTATAAATAAGAGAATAAACACTCCATCTAAGTATAGAATTAAGATAAATTTAAGAATTTTGAACAGTTCAATAGGGAACAATTATGAAACTGAAATAACGCAGCAAAGTGGCCACATATTTCGTAATGTTTAGAAAAATCTCGATGCGATTTTATATAGTATGATTATCGTGAGTATTCAGATAAAATACTGTGCTTTTTCTATTTATATTATCTAATCAAATATAAAAATCTTTATTCCAATTATATCTTACAAAAAGGAAAAGCAAGATCTGTATACAAATAAATAATATAACAAATATAATAATTAATACAAATAAATAATAAATTTATATACATGTATATATATATATATAAAAGAGAATGTATGTTTGTATGTTACCTAATAACTCTTAAACTATTCGACCGATCTCAATGAAATCTTTTGTAATAGATTCGTTGAAGCTCGAGGAAGGTTTACATAAGCATAAATAATTTATATGGCATAACAACGTTTGCCAGGTCAGCTAGTATAAAATATAAAGCAGCTAGACTTTTTTTCATTTCTTTCTTTTTTTCCAATCTATTAGAAATCACTTGACGTTTCTCATCATTAGCATCGAGCTCTCTCTTATAGATGACCTTAAATTGGAATCACAATTGAGTGGGTAGCAGATAGAAAGAGCAAAGGTAACCCTCTGACCAAACACTCAAGGATGTCCACTTATCGTCTTCAAGAGGAAAATAACCTTCCAAATTATCCGCCTTCACAAGAATCGAAATAGACGAATCTCTTCTTAATAGTGAATTTATTAATACAAGTGGTCGGCCAGTGATTAGGCCGTTATTTAGGGATTTTATTCATAGAGAAAAATATTATAGTTGAATTTGGTAAACAATATCTGTCCTATTAATAACCGCGATGTTAAGTTACTCCAAGTTTAAAATTACTTCTCCTTGTAATTTTGTAGTGACAAAGGTAAGATAAAGACAAAATGTTTTAAATTTGGAGTAACTTTACCTCGAGTTTATTAATAACACAGTAAATGTCTTCTTTTTGTTTTAATCACGCCATACCTACATTTCATAGTACGGATCAGTAGGATCTCTTTGTAGATATATATTTTTGAAGTGAAATTTGAATCTAGAACTAGAATTGTTGTGGTTTGAAACTCAATGAAACGAAAAATCGAGACGATAGAGGCACAAACAAGTAAATGTATAGGATTCAGCCGGCGAGAGAATGAGACAGACACATAAATTCATAAGATTAAACGTGGTAGAAAATGAGACAAGAAGCATTATATATATATACAGTATTTTGGTAACAAGCGATCGTAGTTGGAGAAGAGATTGTCTTATTTATGACCGGTCGCTTTTATTTATATATCTATTTATCGTTGTCCTGCTTATCATAGTTAGGATTTTTATCCTAATTTGGTCTTGAATGTAGTGAAAAGTACATTGGAAATCTGGACAGATGCTATAGTGAAGGTAATATAAAATGTAGGAAAAGTAATTGTTTTAACTGAAATGCTATAATTAAATGAACAACAAACCAGTGAATGCTCCTTTAAATGGAATTTAAATCCATTTAATTTGAAATGCAACTGAACAACGAAACAATTTAATTTCAAAATAAATTTCAAATAGAACACGATCTCGAAATGGCAATCTGAATATCTGTGTAGGCTCGGCTCGGATATAAACGTTGTTCAACACCTGCGACCAAAAAATAACTCAAGTTTTACGTTAAAATTTACGATGGCTATACTAAAATATATTTCTTTTTAAAATTTTGCTGAACCGAGTAGATGTTGTTTTTATTATTATGCCTATTATGCCAATTAGCCCGGTTATCACGGGCTACTTGCACTCGGATCCGCAACTCGACGAGTATGGTGCGCTTATTTTGCGTGGTTTAGGTGGGCGGCTAATCTTGTCATCCCAGCTCCTCAAGTTAGTTAATCAAACCTCTGATGTCACCCATGATCTCGGGGAGAATCCTCGGTGACCCCAGGTGTTTGGCCCGGTATGTGGCCATACTCCTACACTCCAAAATGATATATGCGGCTGTCTCTTCTGCCTACATGCAGGCTCTGCACAGCGGGCTGTTGGTGACACCTATACTAAACAGATGTTTGTTAAAAGGGCCGTGACCCGTTATTAGATGGGTAAATTTAAATAATCTTTGGCGTGGGAGTTTTAGTAGCTTGTGAGAGAGCCTGAAGTCTATTTAGAGTAGGGCCTCTTTTGCTTGTTTACACCCACTCTCTTCCGTCCAGTATTTACTTTGTAACTCCTTGGTATGTTCTCGTACGACCGTTACAGGCCATCTAGAAAGGGAGAGGGACGATTGGATCTAGTCCTAATGCTGTCATCTCCGAGCCTCTCCTGGCCAGTTCATCCGCAGCATCGTTGCCGCGTGAGTCTCTGTGACCCTTTATCCATTGAAGACTTACTTTGTTGTTATTAAAATTGCATTTTTTCTGATTGATTTAGAAGCATGGGTTCCTGCATAAAATAGTGAAGTAGGTATGCATACCTTATGCGTACAGTAGAGTTTATTCCGTGCTAGTGCAAGAGTGTCAAGAAAAAAAAATTCACTGTCATATTGTATACTGTTATATTTATAAAATTAAATGTGTTAATCAGAAGAAAATAGTTATCAGGTTTCTATTAAAGATTTTGGTTTGTACGTTTGGTTAGAGTTAATTAATAATTTAAAAACTTAACCTTTTGTAGTCAGACTCTCGCCTCAAGATGATGTTCATTAAATTAAATTCAAGATTTTACGATGCAACTTATTTTATAAGAAAGAGTGGCAGAACAAGCTAGACGTTCACCTAAAGTGATACGCCCTGTTAATTACAATGCCGTGCCGCTAAGTGATCTTGAAAAAGCGAAAATTAAGAAAGCCATTGCAATTGCGCGTATCACTTTTAGGCATATTATGATGTTAAGTCTCATTAGCCCAGTAATTTCACTAGCTTTTCAAACCAGAACACAAATAGTATTTGCACAATACTGCTTGTCTTGACCCATCATTTCAGGGTCCTGTGCAAACGCTTCCCACTGATAGAGTCAAAGTACGTAAAATATATATACAATGACAGTGTCATAGCCTATATAAAACTTTTAGGATATTTACAAGATTTCTTTGAATTGATATAAACCTATTCCAGCGTTACCAGGCTAATCTTCCTATTTTTTTTTATGAAAATAAGAGACGAGACGAGCAGGACGTTCAGCTGATGGTAATTGATACGCCCTATCCATTACAATGCAGTGCCGCTCAGGATTCTTGAAAAACCCAATAATTCTAAGTGGCACTACAATTCATAATAATAATAATAATAATATTGACACACTACACAAATGATCTTACCCTAAGTTAAGCATCTATAGCCTGTGTTATGGGTTACAAGACAATGATATATTTAATACATTTTAAGATGTCATGTCTCATTTGCCCAGTAATTTCACTAGCTACGGCGCTCTTCAGACCTAAACATAGTAATGGTAACACATTACTGCTTCACGGCAGAAAGGCCGTTGTGGTATCCATAATCTAGCCGGCTTCTTGTGCAAAGGAACCTCCCACTGGTAAAAGTCCTTCCCATCCCTTGCAAATATATACTCATAATGCAGTGTATTAATATCCTCTTACATTAACAATACAATGTATAAAACGCACCGAAGCAGAACACGACAATCGAAGCCGCTTCTAATGGGGTTACTGAAGATACATGGTTGTGGTCTAATAATTTATTGCCTGTTTTTTGTACGAGGTTAACGGACGTAATGGCGTATTTATGTAACAATTAATGCCCTCTTCCCTTTGACCGTAATTTGTTGGAGATCAATGCGGTGGAACCGATATGTTTAAGCTATTATAGGAGGTTGGTTGCTACTGGTAGCGTTATATATATACATCCCAGGACTATTTGTATATTTAACAAATTACGATAACATACAACATAATAATAGTAAACGATAATATTTAAATTAAAATATACAATTTTTTTTAAGTACGACCAACGTAGTACGTATCACCTGATTTTTTAAGTGATCACCGCCGCCCACATTCTCTTGGAATACCACAGGAGAGTTGCCTTCCCTTTAGATCGTATACGCGCTTTTTTGATTTTGTTCGATATAAGTAATATCGTATTGTAATGAATTTATGATTATTTATTATTGTTTTACAAATTAGTGAGTTAAATCAAGTTAATTTTTATTATTTATATATAATTATCGATATCAGTATGTTGTTCGATTCGTAATGCCGTTATGTGGGTAGTTTATGAAAAACGAAAGGTATATATTCGATTATTTTGAAAATGTGGTGGCACATCTGATCTAGCGTCTAGTCGGAGACAGACGTTGAATATTAAGCTCTGTTATTGTTAATAATTGTGTAACAAGTATAAGTAATAAGCAAGAATGATAAAAATAATATAATTGTTGTCAAGAAGCAAGCAGTTTTATTATACACTAGTATTTGATTGTGGGAATTCGTCACAGTATCGTGCCGGAAACACGTTACAAGAAAACTGCACTAAATTAATTTATGAAAACTTAATTAAAAGCAAAAGCAAAACTCACTCAGCACTCAGAAATCATTTATAAAGTGAATTAGGGAGGTTATCATTCGCAGTCTGATAGCAGAACGGCAAAATTGTGCTTAGAGACACTGTAAGCATACCTTAAGTACACTTTAGTCGTGTGTTAACTGTCACTGTCCGAATCAAATCTGAACTGAATAACGGCCGTTTTCAAAAACCTATCTATCCTTAGTTTAACTTACGGATACATTGCTGTCACCGTTTAATGACAAGAAAGATCTTGACATAACTATGGATAGATAAGAATCTATCCATAGTTATGTCCAGTATAGTTATAGTCCAATGCTATCTCTCAATAGGTTTGTCTACCTCTAGTAAGTTAAACTAAGGATGGAAAGGTTATTGAAAACGGCCGTAAATGTCTATCTATCTATCTAATCTATGCGTGTGTCTACAGGTCCCGTAGTGGTAATGCAGAAACCGATCAAATCATGGGCTGCGTTCAAACAGCAATTGACGACGTGCTTGCACTGATCCCCTCCGCTGAAATCGTAGTCTTGGGTGATTACAACGGGGACAATGCTGAATAGCTTGGATCACGTACCACAGACTACGCAGGGCGATCTGTGCATAGTTTCGCATTGGCGTATGGGCTGTCCTAATTGGTTGAGTCGCCAACGCGGCTCCCGGATGTGGATAGCCATATGCCGTCCTTATTGGATCTTCTGCTGAAAACATATCCCGATAGTTACCAGGTCTCTGTCAACACCCCTCTCGGAACGTCCGACCATTGCCTGGTCAGGAGTGTAGTAGCTATCCGATGCCAACGTCACAGACCACCAGTGACCCGCCGCGTTTGGCACTACAAGTCAGCAGATTGGGATAGGATGCGTTCCTTTTTTGTATCCTACCCCCAAGGCAAGGTTTGTTTCCCTTCCGATGATCCTAGTGCCTGCGCCGTTGCAGTAGCCGATGTGATACTGCAGGGCATGGATATTTTTATACCAAGCTCTGTAGTATCGATCGGTGGCAGATGACAGCCCTGATTCGATGCATCGGTTAAAGCAGCATCTGACTGCAAAAAGCAAACGTATCGAACTTGAGTTGCGGCGCTGGGCTCAAAGGATCCGAACTGCAAAGTTCTAAAGAGGAAATATAACCGTGCCTCCAGATTTTTTAAGTGGCAAATCGCCCGTGCGAAGCCAAAGCACGTCGTCAAAATCAGCGAGCAGCTTTCAGATTACCCGACTGGAACACGCAAGTTCTGGTCGTTGTTGAAAGCTGCTCTTGGTAAGTTCATGCCGCCGTTGCACATGAGAAATGACACCCTGGCCCATACGGCAAAAAAGAAAGTTTATTCTGGCACTCTTATTCCAAAGGCGTAGTCCCTGACTCATGGAAGTCAGCCCTTCTCCATCCGATCCAAAAAAAAGGAGACAGTTCAGATCCGGCGAACTACAGGCCTATTGCTATTACCTCTCTGCTCTCCAAAATCATGGAGAGCATAATTAGTCGCCAGCTCTTGGTATACCTAGAGGGTCACCAGTTGATCAATAACCGACAGTCCGGCTTTCGCCATGGTCGGTCGGCAGGTGATCTTCTGGTATACCTAACACATAGATGTGCTGCGGCTATTGATAGATAGGGCTTCCCCCTATGCCTTGCCTGGCAGTTAGCCTGGATATAGCGAAGGCCTTTGATCGTGTATGGAACAAGGTGCTCCTCTCAAAACTTCCATCGTTTGGGCTTCCCAAGAGCTTATGCAAGTGGACCTCCAGCTTCCACACTGGGCGCAGCATACAGGTCGTTGTCGACGGATATCGCTGGAACCCGAAGCCCGTGAATGCTGGAGTGCCCCAAGGCTGTGTGCTATCTCCCACGCTGTTTCTTCTGCATATCAATGATATGTTGGACACCTCCAATAACCAATTCCACCTTCTTGGCGTTGCGTACAGATGTCGCTTCATTGTGTGTCTTCTACCACATTTATCATGGGGAGTGTTCCGAAGACCTGTTCAACCTGGTTCCAGCCGCCGAATTCTACTTTCGCACGACACGCCACAAGTAAGGATATCATTACCACCAACTGCATGTGTGGCGGTCCACCACAGTGCGGTTTTCAAGGAGCTTTCTTCCACGTACTACAAAGCTGTGGAATGAGATTCCTTATGCGGTGTTTCCGCGACGATACGACATGTGTACCTTCAAAAAAAGCGCATACTCCTTCCTTAAAGGCCGGCAACGCTCCTGTGATTCCTCTGGTTTTGCAAGAGATTGTGAGTGGCGGTGATCACTTAACACCAGGTGACCCGTACGTTTGTTTGACCTCCTATTGCATAAAAAAAAATATATTGGTACTTATTGACAAAAAAAAAATTAACAAAAAAAAAACAAACGTCTTCAGAAACAATAGATATTGCACTAAAAAGTAACAAAAATAATTGCGTATTGTTATACTATCTAATTAGTTGATCTAAGTAGTAATTAATTATTCTAGTTACGATTATTGTTATTTTTGGAATCGGTGTCCTTCCGCCGCGAGCCGCTCTCGCCTCTCGCCTCCTCACGACTCAAGCACATCTCACCAATAACTATGCATGTAGTACAAACCTATTTTGGAAGACACCGACTCCAAAAATTACAATAATCTTTAAGATTAATAAGACTCTCATGGTTTTCTCATGGATGCCACTGTTAGATCTGGACCAAATTACAATGGGACCACACGGTAAGCACCACCACTTTCAAATAAAAAAAGAATTATCAAAATCGGTCCACCCAGTCGAAAATTTTCAGGTTACAAACATAAAAAAACAACACCGATGAATTGAGAACCTCCTCCTTTTTTGAAGTCGGTTAAAATATTTAAAACAACTGGAGTAAATGCAGCTATGTATAGATATTAAAGCAGTCGAAGCTTATTATTGTGTAATTTGTGGCATGTTCCATATTTGGGCTTTGTTTTTATACGACGTGATATGTCTATAGTATAGAACGCTATTTTCATGATACCAACACTGAGCTTATTTTCAGCAGCCCCTGGTGGTCCATGGAGAAACATATTATTATACATAGGTAGGTGCAAGCATTTATATGATGACTATGGATGTTTGTTTCCGGGTCATGGATGTTTATATGTATGTGTGTGTTTAAGTAAGTATATTGTATTAAATATATCATTGTCTTGCAACCCATAGCACAGGCTTTATGCCCAACTTGGGGCAAGATAATTTGTGTAAAAAGTGTGTCAATATTATTATTATTATCAGACATAAACAAAAAGAAAGAAGAACCTCCTTGGATTTTCAGGAATCATTACTGTTGTTTGCGGCAACAAATCTAAAGACCCATAAACTTCCGTGTTTAAAATTTACGTCCTAAGATGAAATGGTCCGAAATTAAGCCGCACCTGCGTGCGTCTTCTGATTTCCCTCGAGGCAGCTTCATTAAGAATTCAGCTTGGTTCATACCATGCTCATAATTAAGTTGGATGCACCAAGTTTAAGATACGACTGATCTATGTGCTGTACAGTTTACTTAGTTATACTTAATTCCTTTGGGATTGTCGCCGTTTATAAACGGGAAAGTCGTGACGATGTATTAGTTTATGTTATCATTAAAGTTAGTTAGTTTCGAATTTTCCAATAGTCTCTGTTAATATAAATATTGACTACTATAGTTTTATGGACATTTAATTAAATGGATAGACAATATTAATATACATGTCGTAGTCAAGAAGAAGCGAGTACAAAGATGAATCGGCATTCGTCTTAGCTGGGGAGTAATCGGCATGCGATGCGAGTGCGGACGAGAGCTGGCGCCGGGCGAGCACCGATCAGCTCACGCACGTAACAGAAGATCAATTAGGAAATAGCACATACTCAGGAGTAATAGTATACATAGTTCAGTGTGCTTTTTATACGTACACAAACATACCTACTACGAAGAAAATACCAAACAATTTATGATAATTTGAACAAATAAAATGAGTGTGAAGTACATTTGAAAAATAAAAAAAAAATACAACCGGCTTCAAATACACTATTCCAAAATAATAGATACCTATAATATGCACTAAAAAGTATAAAAATAATTGCGTATTTTTATACAATCTATTTAATTAATCTAATTCTAGTTACGATTATTGTTATTTCTGGAATCGTTGTCCTTCCGCCGCGATCCGCTCTCGCCTCCTCACGACTCAAGCACATCTCACCTATAACTACGTATGTAGTTACAAAACCTATCATGGATGACACCGACTCCAAATATGACAATAAGAAGAATCATCGAAATCGGTTGGCATGATATTGAGTTATTCGTAAATTTATCATCCACATACGAATATCAAATTTAAGACTTTTATGATTTTCTCATGGATGCCATTGTCAGATCTGGAACAAATTACAATGGGACCACACGGGAAATACTAGCTTTAAAATAAAAAAAATCATCAAAATCGGTTCACCCAGTCGAAAGTTTTTGAGGTAACAAACATAAAAAAATACCGACGAATTGAGATTCTCTTTCTTTTTTAAAGTCGGTTAAAAAATAACTGTCGTCTATAGTTTGCAAAATTTTAAATGTCTGTTATCGTTTTCTGTCAAAATATTCAATAGAGAAATCAAAACAGATCAGTAAATACGTGAGTAATGCTCATAAAACTCGTCTGTCCATATATTTACGCGTAATAAATGATGCACTTTCGGTCCAGATGACACATTAATAGACTTTTCGAGAAACTGTACCATAATATAGGGTTATCGACAGGCGAAAGTTAGCGATAACTACGAGGTTTTAATTTATAGGCATGAGACGAAACTCAGGGCCTCGATACACCCATGTTAGTAAATCGCACTTTTCAAATATATTATTGTTTCAAAGTACACCTCCGTGGAAAATAAGTCAGAAAATATTCTATCAATATTACACATTAAATGTTGATATATGCACTTTTTGGAAGGTTAAATATATTGTAAAATGAGAGAAGTGAAGTGAAGAAGTGAAGAAGAGTGGGAGGATGTCTATTAAAGGCGATGTCTAACTGGTGTCACCCTAATCATTTCATTTCATCTTCATCATCATCTTTTCTCCTTCCCACAAGCACACAGCCGGGTCGAGGTTCGTGTCTGCTTAGGAGACGCTCCGCGACAGTTGTTGCGTAGTCTTTGCGGCCTCCACGGCCCACGTCCTATGTCGCTGTACAAGCCTTCAGGGCTGACAGCATAGAGGAGGTTTTTAGTCGGTAGGGGGTTCATATGTGGCCCCTTTTCGGGCTCTTCACTACGTAAATGTATTTTCCTCCTCTCCAAAAAAAGAAAGCGTCGTTCTCTATTGCGCGTCAGCCGTTATCAAAGTACTGTATTTCTCTGTCCGATTACTGTTTTAATTATTTTTATTACTGTTTATTCATCATATATTGTACTCGAATTGTAGTCGAATATCGTGTATTGTAGTCGAAACACATTGGCAGAATTGGCGAGAGACTTCCACGATTTCCCTCGGGAATTCGTGCGTTCTGGTCGCTCGCCAAGGCTGTTCAAGGAAACTTCTGCCAGCCAGCCATTCCGCCACTGCACAGGGATGATGACTCGCTGGCTCACGACGCGAAAGAGAAAGCTGATCTCCTGGGCTCCCTCTTCGCGTCCAACTCGACGCTGGATGACCAAGGTGCACCACCACCGCATATTCCGCGGTGCAAGTCAATAAGTGATTTTAATTTTTTTTTTTTTTTTTTTGGACATTCACAAATCGAGCGGGCCCGATGGCATTCCCCCGATAGTGCTGCGGACATGTGCTCCGGAACTGGCGCCGGTCCTTACCCGTCTTTTCCAGCTCTCCTACTCATCAGGCGTAGTCCCGAAATTATGGAAGGCGGCTTTAGTGCATCCGATCCCTAAAAAAGGTGTACGCTCAGATCCGTCCAACTACCGCCCCATTGCCATTACCTCCATTTTCTCCAAAGTAATGGAGTCGATCATCAACCGCCAGCTCTTGGGATACCTAGAGGGGCACCAGCTGATCAGCGACTGCCAGTACGGTTTCCATCAGGGTCGCTCAGCTAGTGATCTTCTTGCATACCTCACCCATAAATGGGCGCAAGCGGTTGAGTCGAAGGGAGAGGCCTAGGCGATGAGTTTGGACATAGCGAAGGCCTTCGATCGGGTGTGGCATAAAGCGCTTATAGCGAACTGCCATCCTATGGGCTTCCCGAGAAGTTGTGCAAATGGGTCACTAGCTTTTTGGTTGATCGGAGCATCAAGGTTGTTATCAACGGTGCATGCTCCGACTTAAAACCCATAAACGCTGGTGTCCCGCAAGGCTGCGTGCTATCTACCCTACGCTGTTTTTTCTGCATATCAATGATATGATGCAAATCAGCAATATTCATTGCTATGCGGACGACAGCACAGGGTATGCTTCATACACCGGCCGTGCCAACATGTCCCGGGATAGCGACGAGAACCGGAACAAACTTGTGTCTGAAATCGAGACTATGCTTTGCAAAGTCTCGGAATGGGGCCGACAAAATATAGTCCAATTCAACCCCAAGAAGACACAAGTTTGTGCGTTCACCACTAAAAAGTCTCCCTTTGTCGTATCCCCTCGATTCGAGATCACTCCTCTAACTGCCACAGCCTGTATTGGCATACTTGGCGTCGATTTATCGAGCGACGTTCAGTTCCGTGGTCACTTAGAAGAGAAGGCCAAACTGGCCTCAAAAAAGCTTGGTGTACTCAGTAAGGCGAGACAGTACTTCACTAAAAGCCACCGCCTGCAACTTTATAAGGCGCAAATTCGGCCTCACATGGAGTACTGTTCTCACCTCTGGGCGGGTGCTCCCCTGTACCAGCTTCTTCCATTTGACCGCATACAACTAAGAGCGGCTCGAATCATCGATGATCAAGTCATCTCCGATCGGCTTGATTCAATTCAATTGACAAGCTTAGAGCCCTGTTTAAAGACCGTCAACGCGTCTCTTGACTACTGGTGTGGCAGATGTCCATGGGCGGTTGCCTCACCACTCCCCATTCCGTGAACTTCTTGCCCGCTTACCCCCTCTTATACAAAAAAAGCGATGACATGAATTTATAAGATTATCTATCAACAAAATAGAAAAAAGACTAAAACGTTTAAAAAAAATTTCACAGCAAAATAATGCACGCGGTCACATCTCTAGTGCATTACTTAAAAAAAGAAAATCAAACGACTCCAAAAACACTATTTCAAAACAATAGATATAATATGCACTAAAAAGTATATAAAAAATTGCGTATTTTTATACGATATCATTAATTAATCTAATTCTAGTTACGATTATTGACCATTATTTCGATTCAACCCCACTGGGTGAACAGAATTATCAAATTCGGTTCGCCCAGTCGAAAGTTTTGAAATAACAGACATAAAAAACAACATACCGACGAATTGAGAACCTCCTCCTTTCTTGAAGTCGGTTAAAAATAAGATATTTTCAGACACAGTATAAACGAACGAAGGTTGTAATGTTGACAATGTTATCATTACAATCAATTAAGTTGAAACAAAATTTAATAACATTTTAAGTAAGTGAATCGAAATTAATTTACAGTAAAATTTAAACAAATACCATTTCACACATTAACATGATATTAATCACCAATTTATTAACCAATTACAAATATTAATGCATCAAACAAAACAATACTGCAAACCTATTTATTAAACTTAAACATAAAAACAGGCTACGCAAATTTTCATTTTAAAATCTGCACTTCACAATGGATTGTATTCAATTTGTATGTATGTAACAATGCGAGACAATTTGTCATAAATATTGGACAATGTCTCCAAAGAACGGCGTCAGGTGTAGAATTGCACTCACGTAGGTTCTGCCGGTAAGTAATGTTCGGCGGATTTATCAGATGCGGAAGGAAAAATGAAAATTTCAGATGACAAGTTCCTTTTGTCGCAATAGCATATGCAGGACTACTACAGAATATGTCTTCTTTGTATTTTTATCGTTTATTGTTATGTATGTTCCAACATACAACATACAAATGGTTACAACCAATTGTTGAAATGCAAATATTTTATTGCATTTTGTAAAAGCTTAAGGCGTAAGACAATAAAATGGGTAGACTTTTTGACATATTTTGAGCTAGTTAAACGAATTAGTTATATTGATCATAAACCTAGTGGAATCGGAGGACACAGAAACAGGTTTTCCTATTTAGACCACTTTTAATTTATTACCTTAGATTAGATTAAATCCTTAGATTAAGGATTGATCTCCGCTGCGCTACAACTAGATACCGCATTACCTAGGAAGAATAGCTTTTTTGCTATGGCAACTATAAGATGCTTGTATGCGTCGGATCTATAGAAATAGTAGTATTAGTTGCCGCACTGTGCGACTACGCCTGCGGTATCTAGTTGGAGCGCAGCGGAGACCAATTCTTAATCTAAGTGGCTATTGTAATATTTTTTTATTGTCCTTTAATAATAATGTACAAAAATAGAATATTAAATAAATGATAGGTACCACATAGAAAAAGATTCACCTTAAAGCATCGGTTTTAACATAGAAGAGGTGAAACTCCTTCGTGTTAATCAAAACATATCTATTGAAGATCTATATCACTACATACTATAAACCAAAGTACGGCGCCGCGTCTGTCTGTCTGTTCGCGATAAACTCAAAAACTACTGCACCGATTTTAATACTGGTTCAACCAATGAATAGCGTGGTTCTCGAGGAAGGTTGTTATATATAATTTGTTAAGTTTTTGTAAAGGTTTTTGTATATATTAAAGATATTCGTTGGAGGCGTTTGGGACCTTTCAACGAAAAGTTGCAACGCTGTCTAAACCCTTTGAGATACAACAGAATGAAGTGTTGAGGAATTGTGTATCTTATATAGGTCTAAAGAAAAGTTTTTGATGGCATATGTCTATCTCCTAAGGATAACATAATATATCCATTTTAATACAATAAAAATTTGCAATTCTAAAGCGGACACAAAGCTGTTTACACAAATACGATATTAATCCTTATCATTCTTTTATACTACATATTATAAAATCATTCAGATTTTTTTTTTAATGAGAGGGGGCAAACGGGAAAGAGGCTCACAGGATGGGAAGAGGTGAGGCAACCGCCCATGGACATCCGCAACAACAGGTGTGTCAAGAAATGCGTTGCCGGCCTTTAAGGTGGGAGTATGCTTTTTTCTTAAAGGTCCCTAAGTCGTATCTGTTCGGGAAGACCGCTGCCGGTAGTTGATTCCACAAAGTGGCTGTGCGAGGCAAGAAATTTTGAAGAAAACGCGCGGTTGTGGAATGCCAGACGTCTACGTGATGCGGATGGTACTTTGCACGTAATGTCCGATGGTGGAATTCGGCCGCTGGAATCAACCCGAACAGCTCCTCTGAGCACTCCCCGTGATAAATGCGGTAGAAGATGCAGAGAGAACCCACATCTCTACGCAATGCTAGAGAATCAAGCCGATCGGAGATGACTTGATTGTCGATGATTCAAGCCGCTTTTCGTTGTATGCGGTCAAATGGAAGAAGCTGGTACTGGGGAGCACCCGCCCAGAGGTGAGAACAATACTCCATGTGAGGCCGAATTTGCGCCTTATAAAGTTGCAGGCGGTGGCTTTTAGTGAAGTACTGTCTCGACTTACTGAGTACACCAAGCTTTTTAGAGGCCAGTTTGGCCTTCTCTTCCAAGTGACCACGGAACTGAACGTCGCTCGATATATCGACGCCAAGTATGCCAATACAGGCTGTGGCAGTTAGAGGAGTGATCTCGAATTGAGGGGATACGACAAAGGGAGACTTTTTAGTGGTGAGCGCACAAACTTGTGTCTTCTTGGGGTTGAATTGGACTATATTTTGTCGGCCCGATTCCGAGACTTTGCAAAGCATAGTCTCGATTTCAGACACAAGTTTGTTCCGGTTCTCGTCGACTCTATCCCGGGACATGTTGGCACGGCCGGTGTAGGAAGCATACCCCGTGCTGTCGGCTGCATAGCAATGAATATTGCTGATTTGCAGCATATCATTGATATGCAGAAGAAATTGATATGCTTTCGGCGAGAGGCCATTTTGCAGGAGCGGTCAAACCATGGTTGGGACCTGCCACCGATAGGCACAGAGGAGGATGGAATGAAGAGTTCCATACCTTGCAGTACCACATCAGCAGCAGCGTCAGCAGCGGTATCTGGATCTCCCAGCGAAAAGCAGATCTGCCTCCACGGGTAGGATGCAAAAAAGCACCGCATCTCGTCCCACTCTGCTGACTTATAGTGCCACACGCGGCGACAGCCTAAGAAGCGGGCCGTGTTAGGCGCGTGATCGGCACGGTGCTCCGGATCAGGCAGTGGTCCGACGATCCCAGAGGAGGGTCAACGGAAACTAGGTAGCCGTCCGGATGTGAGGTAAACAGAAGGTCCAACAGTGAAGGTGTATGATCTTGCACATCTGGGATTCGCGTTGGCGCAATAACCAGTTGCGTCAGACCATATGCTAAGGCGAAGTCGTGAACAGATCTCCCTGCATGATCGGTGGTACGTGAGCCTAGCCATTCGGCGTGGTGGGCGTTAAAATTGCCAAGAAACACGATCTCTGCAGTGGGGATCTGCTCCAACACGGAATCTGTAGCCATTTGGATGTGTTCGAGGAGCCGGTCAGTCTCTGCGTTACCGCTATGGGACCTATACAGGCATGCGTAGATTCGCGGATGGTCATCGCAGTCTACACACAGCCAGATGATGGATAGGTCCTGTCCTTCAAGAAAACTCAGGCGTCGAGAACAGACATCCTCCCTGACGTAAACGCACACGCCAGCCCGTGGTATAAAGGAGTGTTCCAAATTATACCCCGAGTAGGAAAGGTAAGATGAATCAGCCAGGGAGGATATCTGTGTCTCGGTTAAAAAGAGCAGGGCCGGCTTCGCCGTCTCCAGGTGAAAGTGGACGGCATTTAAATTTGAGCGAAGCCCCCTGATGTTGCAAAAGTCCACAGCGAGTGTGGAGGAGCGTGGATTGAGCCTCCTGCTCTGTATGCCCCGAGTCAGCGCAGATTTGCCCCCTCCAGAATACGCGGGGCAGCCTGGGCAACCACTGTTAGGTACAGGCCCTAATTGTGGACGCCCAGGGACGGATTCTCCAGGGCTGCATAGCCTGGTACCGTCCTGGAGTAGTCTCTTTTTAGTCTGTGCTGCCATTTGTATTGGGAGGGAGGGTGGGTGTAGGCCTCCGGATACCCCACTCACCGGACGAAACACAGCGGCATAGCCGCTATTTCACGAATACATTTTTGTTTCATTTTTAACTCATTTACACATTTCTGATAGCTTTAGACTACATTATTCCTGAATTTTTACTTCATTTTTCTATTGACAGAACAGCGTTTGTCGAGTCAGCTAGACATTTAAATATTAATTGTATTTTCATTACTTTTCGGAACAAATTTGTAAGAGAACTATCTAAACAACTTGTTATGTTCTTAAAATGATAACCCTCACTTCTAGGATTAATACACAAATAAAATTTCAAAAACAAAATTTTATGAACGAACTCGAACAAAAGCAACAACCTGAGAGTTGAACAAAGCAAGTAACTAAGCGACTCCAAAAATTACAATAATCGTATCTAGAATTAGATTAATAAATTAGATTGTATAAAAATACGCAATTATTTTTATAGTGCACATTATATCTATTGTTTTGGGATAGTGTTTTTGAAGTCGGTCGTTTGTTGTTAAAAAAATATTTATTTTATGATTTTTAGTGAATTTGAAGTAACTAACAATTTGTCTAAATATGTGTAGATATACAAAATTTTTCAATGCAGCAATAAACGTAAGTGCTTTGCAATTTGACTACAGACAGAAATTCTGCCACAGATCGCACCCTTACTGTAAGTCGTTAAGGAGTCCCATTGATCATCATATTTGACTACGACAATTACTTGACCATAACTATGTTATGGTAGATGACTTAAATATCCGGATAGCATAAAAAAGATTCGGCCGAGTATCGTTAATTTGCTCCTAAGAATTGAAGAGTTCCGTTACTTTGTCCTGAATTCCATAATCAGAACCTAACCAAACTCTCACCAAACTATCTTTAAAGTATATTCTTTCCAATAAAAAAAGAATCATCGAAATCGGTTGGCGCGATATTGAGTTATTCGTAAATTTATCATCCACTTTGCTATACGTATGTATAGCAAATTTAAGACTTTTATGGTGTTTCATGGATGCCATTGTCAGATCATTTGACCAAATTATAATGAGACCACACGAAAAGCACCAGCTTTCAAATAAAAAAAGAATTATCAAAATCGGTTCACCCAGTCGTAAGTTTTGAGGTAACAAACATAAAAAAAAGAACATACCGACGAATTGAGAACTTCCTCCTTTTTTGAAGTCGGTTAAAAAAAGAGAACTATGTTTAAAAACACATAGAAATCTTTAAATATTTTATCAACATGAATGAACCCCAGGGTGACTTACAGTCGTTGTGAAATACCATGATCCAAATGAAATATTCTACAAATCTGAAACAAATTTCCTCATCCAGTAGTAACATTAATACTCGTAAGCATGAAACATCTCATCTTGTTATTAACTCCCGCATTGATTAGATTGAGGGCGGGAAGTACCTGAGGCACCCTCAAATTTTATTGGAAGTCCTCATTGCTCCAACCCTAATAGATACCCGATAAAGATGGAGGAACGGAGTTCGTATAACAAGGTAAGTGGCCTATTGATCTGATTAGTAATGGAAATACTCATCGTTTGTGTATAAATTGTGCTTTTCAATTTCCTTGCAAGCTACAAGAAGCACAGTTCACCCGATATTTACTAATATTTTAATTTTTGTAGTAAAAGCTTCTTATGGCAGGGTTAACCCTTTAGTAACGTTACGCGTTACATTCACACTTCCACAGTCTGTCTCGCCTCCTTATCCTTCCTTCTCTTTCACTTTAATGAATTGTTACTAAATTTATACTTATAATGTACATTCACAAAATTCCTTCTTGGTTGATTCTTGATTGAAGCCGAAATGTAGTGTGGTATTGCAATTAGTCCAGTCATTACAGTGTACATTACGATTCAAAGCGAAACACAAGAATGCCTCCGCGTTACTGCTGATGGTAGAAAAGGGCGCCGGATTGGCTAGCATTCTATGCAAATAAACCTACCACTCTTATGCAAATAAACTATTTTACCACAATCTATGTATATATATGTATGGATATAAACATATATATAATAGGTGCCTGCAGCCGGAACAAACAGACTGACAAAAAATAAATTTTTGAAAATTGGTTTTCAGATGGATACATAAAAGCATTTAGCTAAAATTACTATTTTGAGATGACACTTCAACATTTATGTTATTTTTAACCTTGCTAAGACAGCAACTTTTTTTTTAAATAATAAATAATAAATAATACAATAAGTGAAATTATTTTTACATTAACAGATCTTCAATACGATTACGTATTGTACACTACAATAATTATTAAGTACAATTAATTCAAACTTTTAAAAATGTCAAACAAAATAAGCATCGGCACGGACAAAGTAATTAAAAGTATGCTCGATGTTAAAAGAGTAACAGTAATTAATCAATGGGTACTCTAAGGGCTGCCCTTTTTTCCGCATAGGGTGGGTTGAAAGGGTTCCCTCATTAGTCCAGCTTCCGTAATGATTAGTTTGGATTAGAGACTTAATAACATTCTGAACGGAATTAATTACATCCTTATATGCCATTTATAGACTGGAGTAGCAATTGAAGGGTTAGTACTTGGCTGTTCCATTTATGGATCAATGCACCCAATTCGAAAAAAAAATAACTTAAAATTGATAAGACTTTTATGCATTACTCAAAACTCAAAAACAACTCAAAATCTTTTGACATCTTATCGTATAAATAAAATTGGGGTTTTGTTTATATCAAAACACACTACAATCTACGTTAAAATGCTTAAGTGGCCAATTTGCCAATGCCAATTTTTAGGGTTTGAGTGTACGTCCGGAGTGACCTGTTTTAATCAGCAGATTGTTAGCAGCTAACTGATGTAAATGCATGCGTATTTATATCCTAGGTCATATAAGTGATTAATCTATTAAATAATCTCAAAAATATTATAACTATAAAAATAATATTATTTATCTATCATAAGCATAATTTATTTCTACCTTCTACTTTAGCTACACAGTACACTACACTTGCAGTTGACAACATTGCCTACGATCACGTTACCTGAATTTAAGTAGTTGTTTGTGCCTATGACGTTCTATGTTCTACAGGCTGGTTTTTTGAGAAGGGCGGTCCAAGTCGAAATCTAGTCGAATTCAAGAGAAAAGTCGTGAAATGAGTCATGCCCTCGATTTATAAGAAACCAATAACTGCATATTTAGTTTTTTAAAATTTATTGAAATTTTGACGGAAATCGACCCGGAAGTTTTTTCCAAAAAAATTACATCCTCTATTATTGCACCAATAGACTCTGTTGCTGATGAGGATCAATCTTTGCAAAGATATGTATTACTAAAATGTATATATACTTTATAAGACTTTATTTTATTTCAATGACTTATAAAAAATATAAAACATTTTGAATAATGGAAAGTGAATTGAATATAGTTATAGAAAGTGATACAGTGACAGAATTGGTGATTGGTAATTGTATAAAGTCACCAAATAGGTGCTATGTAAAAAAATTAAAAATTAATTTAAACAATTTCACAAATAAGCAACATGTGTTTTTTTATTTGGCTATATGTATGATTACCACGTGTTTTATTTTTGTGGTTGTATGTGTATAATTTATTTACGATATTTTATGTTGACATCTATTGTTATTGCTTGACCGGACATGAGGAAGAATTGAACCCTGAAGTGACCCCCAAAAAGTTACCATAACTTTTCTATAGATAAACTTCACTTTAGGGCAGTGTAGTACTGTTTGACCTGGAGTCAGTCATTGGGGTATTCCCTTGCGATTATCATATATAATCGATTTTTCATCAAACTTCACATTCACCCAAATAAAATTCTTCTTATTCTTCAAATGAAGAGATTTTACTCTTCATTTCTCTACTTCTTCTTCAAGCTTTAAAATTGAATATGGTACATATGCTTACATCAAACCATGCTGCCAATTCATTGGTAGATTGGTGCCAATTGGCTTCCAGCATCGCTTGTTTTCCAAGAATCATGTGTATTGAGACAAATTTTTTAGTCGCCTCTTACGACACCCTTGTACCTGGGACTGGAAATTTGTCACAGGAACGTAGGACTTCAGGTCAATCGGTTGATGAAAAACAGATTCAAGGTGCAGTTGCAAGATTTGACCCACATATTTGAGAAACAAAAACTTGTAAAAGCGACGTTACACACAGTCAATTTGAAATCATTTTCAATGCTTAAAAAATCAAAGATGAGATTTTTTTTTTAAAGAACCAATTAAAAATGTTAAATCAAAAATGGTAGCTTTTTCCGGAAATTGAATAAGCATTTGAGATTATGTCGGACAGTTCTGCAGCCGCTTCTATTTTCCATAAAAACTACAAATAGAATGATATCTTAGTCGATATTAATTGATGATTGATGTATATGGTGCATTCAAAGCCATAAATTGATAATTTTCGCATGTTTCAGTTAATGGGTGTTGTGCTGCAAATGCTTAATTGATTTCGATTGGTGATTTATTATGACGATAAAAATGTCAAGAATTATAGACTGAATAACAAATTTTCTAACAGGAACCAGTAATGATTCCTTTTTATATATTTTTATATATTTGTGATTCTTCATTAATATTTTTATTAATGGTAATTAACACAAAAAAAAACACGATGCATACACATAATTTATGTGTTAGTTATTGCCAACTAATGGCAAGATAACATCAATTATAAGCCAATTGGCTTCCAGCATAGCATTGCACGTACCTCAGTAACGAGTGGCATATATAAAATGTATATTTTGTAGTCTCACAAACAATCATATTCATGATATAAATGTTTGCACCAGGATTCGAAGTGGCCGGGGCATCAGCTAGCTATCTACTAACAACTAGGCCACGGTTCGTCGAAAATTATAATAGTCCTACAGAAGCCACAAATACAGTGGCCCATATTGTAAGAATAACATTTAAGCAGGAAAATGTAAGATTCTCTGCGTTATTTTTGTTTCGCAAGACACGAGCCGGAATTTTTAAGATATTTAATGTGTCGTAATATATTCGACCCCTCCCCCTACTTACCCCTCTGTATAAGACAATTTGTATTCGCTAGGGAGAGGTACTGCATGCATTTGTTAGTTGCATACCGCAGATTCGAGGGATATTTTTAGCCCCGAAAATTCGCATAAACATTCACGTCGCGTTTTCCAAGATTCATGTGTATTGAGACAAATTTCTTAGACTTGTACGAGTGGAATAATAGTGCAATGCTTCGTGAAGTTTGAATTATGAATGGAATTCTCAAAATGCAGGTTGCAGTTCATGTTTACCTAGTCTTGCCATAAATACTGAAACTAAGAAAAAAAAACATTTCTATTGCAAATAACATTTATTACTTTTACAGTGTGTTAGTTTAATACATACCTACATATAAAACAATTAAAAATATAAAAAGCTTATTCAAAGTGGTCTCCATTGGCTCCTACACAGTCTTTTAAACGTTGAGGCCAGTTATCAATAGACTCACGCATTCTTTCCGTGAGAAATTCTTCACTGCCAATCGAACGGATTGTTTTAGGGACTCCAAATTATCATGGCGATTAGAACAAGCCGTACTCTCTAAAGTTGACCATAAATCATAATCTTTCGGATTAAGATCGGGACTAGACAACGACCAGTCTTCAGCTCTGATGAAGTCCGAAACGATCGTTTCCAACCAAGACTGCGTAGACCGAGCTTTATTACCCGGCGCCGAGTCTTGCTGGAAGGACCATTCTTATAATTGGTTATTGAACATGTTGTTGCTAAGCTTCTCAAGAATGGTAAGAATCACAAATATACTCGCCATATTACGTGTAATTATGAGATTTATCGTTTTGTATACATTAAATACTTTGGTCCAAGGTTACATAGTAGGAAAACATTAATGGTTTCTGTTAGAAAATTTGTTATTCAGCCAACAATACTCGGCATTTTCATCGAAATAAATAATTAATCACGAATCGAAATCAGCTGAGCGTTTCCATCACAACAACCAGTAACTGAAACATGCGAATGATAAATTTTACACTTAACTTAAACTTTAATTTAAATGCGCCATATACATCAATTAACATCGACTATAATATCAATCCATTTGTAGGTAATTCTTATGAAAATATGAAGAACATGAGTTACTGAATATGTGCACTGCAATTCCTCTGAAAGCGACACATATGGGTATATGACTGGGTAGTCACCACACACAATCGAGTAAACCCCTTACATACGGTAGAGGAATTCAATATCTCGGGTTCGTTATTAATACTAAAGCTAATATCGAAAGTGATATTCAAAGTAGAATAAAAGCAGGATGGCTAAAGTGGAGATCTATTACCGGAGTTCTTTGTGACCCAAAAATGCCAATTAAAACTAAGGGCACCGTGTACAAACGAGCATTGCTCTATGGATCGGATTGCTGGGGAGTGAGAAAGTGTGACGAACAAAAAATGCATCTCACCGAAAAGAAAATGTTTCGTTGGTCTGGAGGTGTTACTCGGTCAGAAATAATTTGGAATAAGTACATCCGAGGCACCTTCATAATTGCAGCTTTAAATCATAAAGTGCAGGAGGGCCGATTACGCTGGGCATGTAATGCGTTGGGACGAACACCACATGATGGGACGAGTCATGAATATGGAGGCAGAGGCCACCCACCAACTACCTGGACTAGAACCATTAACAATGACATGACGATGCTAGGCCTAACACCAGCAATGACCCAAGATCGCAAACAGTGGCGATCTAGTATCAGGAGCGCCGAACCCAAATAGGGAATACGCTAGGGGAATGTATGTTGAAACATGAAGTGGCCGCAGAACTGTCTGACAGAATGTTAAACTCTTATTCAATTTCCGGACAAAGCTACCATTTTCGATGGTGGTTCATAAAAAAAATATTTTCAAAACAAACTTTGCATAAATGTTTCAAAATTCTTAAAAGCAGATTGCGCAAATAAAAAGTGGGGAACTAAATACATTTCTGTCGCGTTACAAGATTTGATTTTTTATAAAATTTAATTTACACTTTAATTTTTTTACTAAAATAATCAATGAATATTAAACACATAGTTAATAATCACTAGATGTTTGAAGTACCATTTTAATTACGCTAAAACCATTTCATATAATCTTTCCAGCTTTTTTAAAGATTTTCAACTAAGAAGTTGAAAATCTTTATTTAATTAAATTTCAAACTTTCCTCAATTGAAGAGTAATAGCTAATTAAGTGCTGTTGTTTCTTTTAAGAGTTATTGTTGAGATCAGTGTTGTGAAGCAGTCCTTAAACAACTTAATAGCATCACTTTTAATTGTACTTCAAACTTCTGTTATACTAACATTGAGACCCGACTAAGATAAGAGAAGCCCAATTCTGTAGTCAAATTTGGTTAAATTACTTTTCCGTTTATTGTTTTTGTTTTTTGTTATTTTATTTGTCTGTATAATATGTATAAAGAGCTTTTCTTAAAGGGTTTTAAATAGAGACCGGATTATATGCAACATTAAATGATAAGTTTTAGGAATAAAAAGAAAGAAAAAGTTATTTTTATTTCAAAATCAGCATATAATTAGTACAACTATCCATTAATAGATGTTCCAAAAAATAGAAAACAGAAAAAAATAGAGTTCCAAATAGAAATAGAAGATAGTACCAAATGTTCAGTACAAAGATTGTGTCTTCGATCATTCAAAATATTTTTATTAGTCGAAAATAAACGCTCCACATCCACTGAGATTTGAACTTTGAGAAGAATTTGAACTTGGGTGCGATGTTAGCACTTATATTTTCTGGCAAAAGTTCTGCCGTCCCATTAATAAAACTATTATTTTTACTATCGTACCAAAACAAACGACGCGCGGCTACTGAATGCGACGAAAATATTGTAAATATATCAATAATATGCATCTTATCTAGATTTTAAGAAAAATATGCAATTAGCGCTGAAGATGGTTTAAATATGCAAATGCATATGGAAATATGCAAATGCACATAGTCCAGTCTCTAGTTATAAGATCGTCCCTCCGTTCTAGTAACAAACTAATTTTTTTTTATATACGATGTCGCAAACGGGCAAGAGGTTCACAGAAGTAAATTTTGTTCAGACGGGTAAAGCACGTCTTAGTCGAGATTTTAATTATATATTTACGTTATTTGCTTTAAAAAGAAAGAAGAAACGTTTATAAGATTGTTTAAGTATTTGTTTGTGCGTCACATATTGTCTCTGATTGCTATCATAATATATATGTTTCTTTGATGTATCCCGAAAACTTATGATTACAATCAGCCTTGTGCCGTTTGTAAATTGAAATGCACGTTTTAAGCAACTATTCGATTTCAACTTAGCCGGATTTTACTTCGTCGACATTCGCCATACTATAATTACTGCTATTTCAAACCTATATCAAATCACTCCTCGTTTCATACTAAACTAAATATAATTTTTTACTTAGGCTGTCCTGCCTCTTACTGCGTAGTATTTAAATCTTCTATGATTACTATCAAGAAGCACAATATCCCATATCTCAGACATGTGCTCAGACACAATGCCTATAAGCTGCTTCACCTCATGATAGGTGAATGAAAAAGTCGGTCTGGGAGAAAAAGAAAACCATGGCTACGGAATATTTGGGACTACCTGCGTCGAAAAATAATACCATTATTTAATAATAATAATAATATTGACACACTTTTTACACAAATTATCTTACCCCAAGTTAAGCATATATAGCCTGTGTTATGGGTTACAAGACAATGATATATTTAATACAATATACTTACTTACCCATACATAAATTTATATAAACATACATAAATACCTACCGGGATTCGAACCCGGGACCTCTAGCTTAGTAGGTAGGATTGCTAACCACTCGGCTATACAGATCGTCATTATATTTATTTATCGCGTGAACTTAATGCACGTGTGTTACTTTTTTTGCCATACTCGTTTTTATTATGAAAATTAGGGACGAGACGGTCAAGACTGTCAGCTGATAGTAATTGATACTCCCTGCCCATTACAATGCAGAGCCGCTCAGGATTCTTGAAAAACCCAAAAATTCTGAGCGGCACTACAATTGCGCTCGTCACCTTGAGACATAAAATGTTAAGTCGCATTTGCCCAGTAATTTCACTAGCTACGGCGCCCTTCAGACCGAAACACAGCAATGTTTCCACATTACTGCTTCACGGCAGAAATAGGTGTCGTTGTGATACCCATAATCTAGCCGGCATCCTGTGCAAAGGAGCCTTCCACTGGTAATACGCTCGAGTAAAGCGTTGACTATTTGACTTCGAGTATTTTGGTTACGTCACTTAACGTATATTGTAATTGAAAAATGGAAAATGATGAAGCTTAAATGTTGATTTAAAAGACTGACAATGAGTTTTATGCCACTTTTTCTCATAAAAGCCCAACGTTTTCCGATGTGGTGATAAATGTGAAAATATAAGAAAACTTTTGAAATTCATTACTGTAATTTCCTTGCCAACATAAATAAAGTGATTTTGACTTGATTTAAGCTTGCAGGCAAAGTGTCGAAAAAATGGAAAACTCGTGATTTGATTCATATCATCTCGCCGGTGCAACCGTATTTATGTTGAATCGTATGCAAAAACCTAACAGCCAATCTTCGTGATGAGGAGGAAATTTAAGAAAAAGAAAATGTATTTAATCTAATACTCAAAGAAAATGCTTCTTCTATATTAAAAAATAGTTTCATTTTTAAACATACATTTACACATGGATTAAGGAATGGTCTCGGCTGCTCTCCAAACTAGATACCGCAGGCGTAGTTGCAAAGTGCGTCAACTAAACAACGTCCAAACGTGGGCGTACTAAAGCCAGTCTCTAACAATGTGTATTAAACTTTGCTAATAATTGAAACTAAAAACTTGTAAAAATAATGCTGCAAGAAATAAGAAAGACACTGGGATCACATATCATCAGTAAGTATTTTGTATTTTATTAATTTTAATGTACAATAACACGAAGCGTATGTTACAAAATTTGAAAAATGCCGTTGAGTGTCAAGGTGCCACACACAAACATCTAATAGTTACCGTAATAAAAAAGCTATTTTTCTTAGGTAGTGCTGTATGTAGTTTTTTTTTAATTTATTAAATCATAAATATATGCACATTTCGTACATATATGTTACATCTCGCCAAACTGTTGCAACAGTACAAACTGTACAAGACGTCCAGCTCAAAAGTGCACTTGTGACCACATTAAAAGAGTTAACGCAATGAGATATCTTGGAATAGTCGTAGACGAAACATTAAGTTTCAGAGATCACGTTGCTGCTGTCTCAACTCGTTTACGAAAATTGGTATACACCATTAAATTGCTTCGAGAGTCCGCTGAGCTTTCATTATTAAAAAGCATCTATTTAGCCCTCGGACAAACAATCATAAATTACTGCATTCTAGCCTGGGGAGGTACAAATTCCACCAACCTATATTGGAACCATAAAATAGAACCCATAAAATTGGAAAGAGCGCCAAGAGCTGTGTTAAAGGTCGCTTTGAGGAAACCGATTAGATACCCAACGAATGATTTGTACAGCGACGCTCAGGTACTCAGTGTTCGAAAGCTGTACCTGATAAGAGTGGCGATGCATGTCCACAAAACAGCTCTGAACTCAAAAGAATACAACACATTGCTTAAAAACCGAGTTTACAAATTGCCTGTTACTAATGTCAAAACTGCATTTGCATGTCGCTTTCCAACCTTTTTGTACCCCCGGATATATAATAAACTGGTCCAGCTATGTAAATTTAAAGAACACTCCATCTTCAAGGCTAAAGAGCTTCTATCAAAATATTTAATACAACTATCCTATATGGAAACTGAAAATCTTCTTAAGGTACAATTCTAAAAAATACACACAATACATATACACAATACACACACTTTCATACACACAACACATATACACACAATTAATACTTGTATAGTTATTACTGTTACTTTATTTCTTTATATGATTAGTAAAATTTTAGTAATCAGCTTGTTGTCACTAGCCGCTTGTATATCTTTATTTTCTGTTAATTCTACTATTTCCCCCACGAGACAGGCAACGCCTAGTGTGGGGGTCAGTATAAAATGTTAATTTGTATATGAAAAGTGCGAAATAAATGATTTTGTATTTTTGTATTTGTAGTTTGTTGGCGAGTTTACGCTCTTAGACTATACTATACTATTGTGTATCTATAATAAATTATACCTAATTTGTTCGTTATATACATTATTACTAATATACATATGACATTACAGACATATCATTACTTAGTTATCAATTCATAATATTCCTAAAAACATAGTAAAATCTTACCTGTATACATATTATTACTAAATTATACTACTTTAAATATTAAGACTTACGTGGAGACGTTAAGGAGGTGTTCTTTTAATTTTTTCTTAAGTACTACTTTACAGTCATTTTTATCCTCTCTTAACCATTCTATACTGTTAAAAATTTTAGGCACAACATATTCTCTTAATCTGTCTTCGTAGTAGTTCCATATTTTTTGGTATAATATATATATTTCCTGATATTGTTTCTCCCAAATTGTCCCTTAGGGTTTATCTCTAGTTACGGATACATTGCTGTCACCGTTTAACGACAAGATCTTATCTATCCATAGTTATGTGTAATATAGTTATAGTCCAATGCTTTATGTCGATAGGTTATTGAAATGTAAATAATCGTAAATGGATAGATTTGTCTAACTCTAGTAACTTAAACTATGGATAGATAGGTTATTGAAAACGGCCGTTAGAAGCTTGTTTTTTTGACAGCTTTAAGAGGCTTGATGTTAATTGCAATTACAAAAACAGTAAACTGAAATCATTTTTGGAATAATGCTAAAAATAAAAAAGATGGACTGATACTTAATTATTTGACTAATTCTTTTGCATTTACGGAAACATATTTAAAACTTCGTTGTGTCTTATGGCCTCCCGCGGTTTAATGGGCAGGTGTTAGTTTGCAAATAGCAATTTTATTTGATTTTGGAACGTCAATGTTACGTCACTAAGATGGCGGTTTGCCCCATGTTTCACCTGCATGCGCTAACTTTTATTCTATTTTTTTGTATGTGACCATTGCGGCTTTTATAATATACTTATCACTCATCTAATACCAGAGAGATCATAAGAGCGTTGCCAACTTTATAAAGCGTCAATTAAACACAGATATATTTGAATTCAGTAATAGAAAAACGAAAACCCTTTGACGTGAACGGGCGAGGATCGAACCAGGGAGAATCAACAGCTATCTATACCTATTGCGCCTCCGACACTTAGCTAACTCTATTATTATCTGGAAAACTTAAAAATATAGAATTAGAATATAATAGAAAAGACGAAACAAACAAGTAATTTTACTTAATAGCCTTTTTCTTTATGAGTGTATTCAGCAAGTAACCTACATCTGAATTTACCTGAAGAATGTAACAATACATGGAAATGGGAACAGCATTAAAAACCACCGAATGTGAAAGAAAACAATAAACCGTGTTCCATACATAAGTTTAGTTTAGGAGCTGTATTCGCTTTGAAATGCGTTGTTTTACAATAATGGCTGGTTTGTTTATGTCCTTTTTCTAGACATTGAGTATAAAAAGATAAATTTCATTAAGTTTAAATATAGATCTTTAATAAAGTCAGTATAAAATGCTGTTTTATTGCATGGACATGGCAGACAATCACTGCTAAAAGAATTATTAAAATGTGATCGCATAAATTATTTCTTTATCTTTTTTGTAATTTTCATCCGTAATAACCCAGGAGCAAGAATGGAGAAGACTGGGAACTACTAAATATGTTCATGTAGGCTGTATAACTAAGTAATACAATTCTTACAAATATTATTTTAATATGTTATCATAACATTCCTCAAAATATAATATTATACCTTTCGGCTTTTTTTTAATGGAATAGGAGGACAAACGAGCGTACGGGTCACCTGGTGTCAAGTGATCACCGCCACCCACATTCTCAACACCAGAGGAATCACAAGAGCGTTGCCGGCCTTTAAGGAAGGTGTAAGTGCTTTTTTTGTAGGTACCCATGTTGTATCGTCCCGGAAACACCGCACAAGGAAGCACATTCCACAGATTTGTAGTACGAGGAAGAAAGCACCTTGAAAACCGCACTGTGGAGGACCGCCACACATCCAGATGTTGGGGATGATATCGTAACTTGTGGCGTGTCGTGCGAAGGTGGAATTCGGCGGCAGAAAGCAGGTTAAGCGGCTCTTCGGAACACTCCCTATGATAAATGCGGTAGAAGACACACAATGAAGCGACGTCTCTACGCAACGCCAAGTGATCCAGCCGTTCGTGCCGATTCGAGCAAAAACCGTCGACAGCGACTTGTATGCTGCGCCCAGTGAGGAAGCTGGAGGTCCACTTGTACAAGCTCTCGGGAAGCCCAAATGATGGAAGGTTTGAGAGGAGCGCCTTGTGCCATACACGATCAAAGGCCTTCGCTATATCCAGGCTAACTGCCAGGCCTTCCCCCTTGCTTTCAATAGCCGCCGCCCATCTATGTGTTAGGTATACCAGAAGATCACCTGCCGACCGACCATGGCGAAAGCCGTATTGTCGGTCGTTGATCAACTGGTGACCCTCTGGCTTATATCGCTGTTCTTCAATAAAATATATTCTTTCTCCAAAAACTGTCATACTCAGTGATTTATTTAAATCTAGTATACTTAGTCTGGCCATAAAATATACTGTTACAATTAAAAGTAAACAAAATATGTCATTTGAATTTGGAACCTGTAATTTTTATATGATTGTTCATTGAGCTTTCTCATTTTCGCGCCAACACATTGTACAATATTTTGCGATAGTAAAATGGACTGTGGTGATAAAGAGAACCGAATCGCTGTGATTGCATTACACAAAGAATAGCATAGACTGGCATACGCTTGGTATTAGTAAAATGTTTATATACCGGGCTATTTATAGATACCATCTCCTATACCTCCTCGGTTTGTGATACTAAAAGATCTGGCCGTCCACGTAGTATTCGTACGAAAAAGGTGGTCAAAGGAGTATTGGAAATAATTCGAAGAAATACTGTCCGAAAGCAAAAGATTTTATCTCGGGAGATGAAGATAGCGCCCACAACCATGTCGCGTATTTTAAAAGATGACTTAGGACTTGAAGCCTATAAGAAACGTACTGATTATTTCTTAACTGATAGTTTCAAAACGAATAGGGTGGTAAAATCGAAACAACTACCGCAGCGGTACGCAAAGGGGAGTCACAGAAAAAAAATTGTTTACGGATGAGATTTATTTTACAATTGAGCAACATTTTAACAGACAATATTTATGCTCAAAGCTCTAAGGAAGCTTCCCAGTTAGTCGACAAAGTGCAACGTGGGCACTATCCAACTTCAGTGATGGTTTGGTGGGGTATTAGCTATGAAGGAGTCTGACATCTGCACAAGTGTATCAAGATACCATTTTTGAGAAGGTAGTGAAGCCCTTTAACAACACCATGTTCAATAACCATGAATGGTCCTTCCAGCAAAAATCAGCGCTCATCAGTCTTGGTTGGAAACGAACGTTTCGGACTTCATCAGAGCTGATGTCTGGCCATCGTCTAGCCCCGATCTTAATCCGTTGGATTATGATTTATGGTCAGTGTTAGAGAGTACGGCTTGCTCTAAACGCCATTATAATTTGGAGTCCTTAAAACAATCCATACGATTGGCAGTGAAGAATTTTCCCATGGAAAGAGTGCGTGATAGGAAGGGAAAGGACTGTATTCATTCTTTAAGGTTTCATCTACAAGATATCCTTAACAGTTACGTCAGCTACGAAGTTGACGTCACTCGAACGGTTGAATCAATGGAAGAACGCTCGCACGGAACGTGGTCCGCGTCGAGGTCGCGGGTTCGAGTCCCGCATCGTTCATAAAGTTTGTTTTCAAATTTAATTTATGTAATTAATCCCATAAATGAGGGTTATCACTTTAAAAAAATAACAAATTGTTTAAAGTTATTCATATATATTACACAATTCTTTCAATAACGTTTACATTAAATCATCATTGAATTTCTGAAATGTATATTTGAATTATTTAAAATCTGTTGCTGACTCTAAAGCTGCTCGCTACCTTACAAGGTTTTTGTATTTACGTAACTCATTACTAGTTAGTGGTTGCGAAGGCTCTCACATCCCAGAACGACTTACCTTGAGGAGGCTTTTGATGTGTCTATACGAATGTAACAGGGTCAAGTACCTTCTTACACATTTGAATAAGGTAATAAAATATACGATGTTTGCTTGAAGGATGTATGATATTTTTGTTATTAATAATTTATATTTTAGGAATAGGATAATCATCACATTAATTCAGTTTGTAGCAGTCTATTTGTGGCCACAAAGCCATATTCTTTATTCGGTATGTAGCAGTTGATTAGTGGCAACAAAGCCATTTTTTTATTTCAGTTTATAGCAGTTGATTCGTGGCAACAAAGCCATATTCTTTATTCGGTATGTAGCAGTTGATTAGTGGCAACAAAGCCATTTTTTTATTTCAGTTTGTAGCAGTTGATTCGTGGCAACAAAGCCATATTCTTAATTCGATATATGGCAGTTAATTCGTGGCAATAAAGCCATATTCTTAATTCGGTACATAGCAGTTGATTCGTGGCAACAAAGCCATATTCTTAATTCAGTATATAGCAGTTGATTCGTGGCAACAAAGCCATATTCTTACTTCAGTATATAGTAGTTGATTCGTGGGAACAAAGCCATATTCTTAATTCCGTTTGTAGCAGTCGATTCATGCCAATAAAGCCATATTCTTAATTCGGTATATAGTAGTTGATTCGTAGGAATAAAGCCATATTCTTAATTCAGTATGTAGCAGTTGAATTATGGCAACAAAGCCCTACTCTAAATTTGGTATATAGTAGTTGATTCATGGCAACAAAGCCGTATTCTTTATTTGGTATATAGTAGTTGATTCGTGGGAACAAAGCCATATTCTTAATTTGGTATATAGTAGTTGATTCGTGGGAACAAAGCCATATTCTTAATTTGGTATATAGTAGTTGATTCGTGGGAACAAAGCCATATTCTTAATTTGGTATATTGTAGTTGATTCGTTGCAACAAAGCCATATTATTAATTTGGTATATAGTAGTTGATTCGTGGGAACAAAGCCATATTCTTAATTTGGTATATAGTAGTTGATTCGTGGGAACAAAGCCATATTCTTAATTTGGTATATAGTAGTTGATTCGTGGGAACAAAGCCATATTCTTAATTTGGTATATAGTAGTTGATTCGTGGGAACAAAGCCATATTCTTAATTTGGTATATAGTAGTTGATTCGTGGGAACAAAGCCATATTCTTAATTTGGTATATAGTAGTTGATTCGTTATAACAAAGCCATATTCTTAATTTGGTATATAGTAGTAGATTCGTGGCAACAAAGCCATATTCTTAATTCGGTATATGGCAGTTAATTCGTGTGAACAAAGCCATATTGTTAATTCGATATATGGCAGTTAATTCGTGGCAATAAAGCCATATTCTTAATTCGGTACATAGCAGTTGATTCGTGGCAACAAAGCCATATTCTTAATTCGGTATATAGCAGTTGATTGGTGGGAACAAAGCCATATTCTTAATTTGGTATATAGTTATTGATTCGTTGCAACAAAGCCATATTCTTAATTTGGTATATAGTAGTTGAATTATGGCAACAAAGCCATATTCTTAATTTGGTATATAGTAGTTGATTCGTGGGAACAAAGCCATATTCTTAATTTGGTATATAGTAGTTGATTCGTTGCAACAAAGCCATATTCTTAATTTGGTATATAGTAGTTGATTCGTGGCAACAAAGCCATATTCGTTTGAGTTTACCTTTTTCTTGGACACCTTACCTGCAAGAAGTGAGAGTGTGTTTTAGAAAGAAGAGTGTAAAATAATTTACCAATACAATAAGTTTTATACTCTTATGAATGTCAAAAATTGTATCACCTACCATCAGATGAACATCTTACTTGTCACTTGTTACTTTTTCGCGCAAAAAGTAACCGTTTAATGGGACACTTAAAAACTTCACAAACTAAGGCTTAAATGTACATATTAACCCTACTAATTTTATACATGCGAATGTAAGTTTGTTTGTTACGCTTTTACGCTGGAGCTACTTAACCGATTTTGATGAAATTTGGTACAGCGATAGACTAGAGCTTGGGAGAAATTATAGGCTACATTTTATCCCGGAAAAACCCATGACTCCCGCGGGATTGGTGATAAACTGAGATTCATGTCAATGTCAAACTATACTAATAGTAGCTTTATTTGCCAATCTTCCTCAAAATATATAGGTTGGGAACGGGAACGAAAATGGGAACCAGAACTGGAATTGGACATGAGATAATCTCCAACTCCAAACTTGCTTGTTATTTTTAAAAACCGTTTATCTACGCGCACGAAGTCGCGGGCATCATTAAATAAATCATAATTTGTCAAACGTCTCTTAAAGAAAAAAATTATTGAAGAATTAAAAAATATGTTCATTTCGTTCAGAGTTTTCATTTACCGAAACATATTTCGCAAACATTACTTTAATATTGATGAAATTAAAAAATACAACAACAGCGTTTTCATAATTCAAAGGCCAATTTAAAAGTAAAGTGAAATATTTATGTAAAATGAATATTTATTAAAGCACGAGTATTTTTGTATATCGAATTGCAATTTATAAATTGCAATATGTGATAGTGATGTTTTATCGCTAGAATAGTGAATTGGGTGTGTTTATTGATGGATTTTTATTCTAGTAGATTGACAGCACAACTATTTAGGTAGCATTTGTACGGAAGATCTGGAAACTTAGTACGTGATCTACGAATTTGCTGATCTACTATTGAAGTGAAAACTTCTTTAGCGGCGTTGAGCACTTTTCTTGGGATGGGTATAAAATGTTGAACTCGCGTCAGGACACGTGGCCTGATCGAAAATTTGTAAAACAGTCGTTGAAATTATGAATAAAAGATTTATACTTCGAACTCATTATAGTTCGGCTATTTCAACTTTATAATCATACGGTTTTTGGACCAGTGCTTGAATCAATGTGATTGCGAAGCCGAAACACCGCGAGTTCGAGGGATCGAATCTCAGCCGTGAAATATTTTTACAGTTTAATTATTTGATTTTTAAGCTTTGTCATTAGCGAAGCCTCTCCCTTAGGCGGTAGTTATGCTTGTATTTCTTTGTTCAAGTTTTCACTTCAGCCGGCACTCCCGGAGTGCAAATAATATTTTTTTTAATGGAAGATAAGGACAAAAGATAGTAAGGGCCATCTGATATTACGTGATCACCGCTCAAATTTTCTTGCTACATCAGAGGAATTATGATAATTAGCGGAGTGTTAACAAATCAACAAGGAACAACATAGTGGACGTAGCAATCTGAATGATTATCCGCGATAGAGGAAGGGCAAGCCTAGGCATTGAAATGAGTCAAGTTCAAAAAATATTACACGAACATTTAGGCGTCAGGAAGCTTCGTACCAGATGGATTCCCCATACTTTTACCGACGACCAGAAACACCTTCGCATGGACTGGTGTTGCCAAATGTTAGATAAGTTCAACGGCGGTGACTCAAATGCTGTATTTGACATCGTCACAGGTGATGAAAGCTGGACATATTGCTACGATCTCGAAACCAAAAGACAAGCAACTCGTACTACGCTTACAAGGGCTTGAATCCAGTGTGTTTTTATGCAGAATATAAATATGAAGCGTTACCTCTCTAGAAGACACTATATTCATTATATTTTGTGATAATTATTTAATTTTGTGCATTCAGTTCCTAGTGATAGAATTTCAAAATATTTAAAAAATACGAAATATAATTATGTTGTTATCGTAAACAAAAGTATAGGCCACCATTGAACGGTAAGATCTTAGTTTCGAAATATCAACAGTATTCCAAATTATAAAATCTAGATATGAGGCGCATTCTTACTGGCACGATACGATTGCCCTCGTACAAGATACAACACTAGGAATTACACAGTTTACACCGCTATATAATTACAAAAAATTTAAGGTATGTCAAACTATCACTATATAATCGTACTTAACTTTTTTTTTAAATATTTGACTACTATAGAATTTTAAAATGCATACACCTGCACACATGCCAACAAAAGTTTATAGTATGGAGGCTTTAGTGTGCGATCCTTCCTCGCACTTTAGTTGTCTTTTAGAAATATTCATATTTGGTTATCTTAACACAATATTTTTCGAAAAAAAATTAATTTGATTCTCAGTTTAAATATACAAATTTAATTTGAAACAAAATTCATAAATGATGCGGGACAGGAACCAGCGCCTCTCGGGTTCCGAAATGAGCCAACCGTCTATCAGACGATGTGTCTGACTGTTGCTTCTAAATATATTCTTGATAATGTATATACAAGTAGGTACATAAGTGAATTTTGCTAGAAACTGTCATAACCATAATGTTAATATCAGGAAAAGACATAAACTTATTATGACTACTACTTGGCTAAGTCGAGTTAATAAGTCTTTTGTGGGGCGATGTTTTATATGCTTTTACAACAAGATCCCAGAAAATGTTCAAAACAAAAGTATTACGTTATTCAAAAGAATAGTTAAAAAACATTTGTGTTGTAAAGGTTTACTATAACATGAATGATTTTCTTAATGATACCTTGATCTGATTCTTAATATTACTTTGTAAACATATTTTTTTGACGAAAAAAAAAGCCCGCTGAGTTTGTTGCGCCCATTCTTCTCAAGTCTGAGGCATTCGTTTTGGAATGGGTGGTAGTTTTTGACTTTTAATAACAGATGTCACGTCCTATTTTGAATAAAAATATTTGAATTTGAAATTTGAAATCCAAGAGGCACGGGTTCGAGTCCCGTATCGTACATAAATGAGAACGGCATCTGGTGTCCCTATTAAAAGAATGTTTTTGGTTTATATTTTCCCAACTTTAGTATTTCGCAACTGGCTCTTTTTCAGTTTTTCAAATATTTTTTTAAAGTAGGGGGAAGAAAATAATTAAATAAAACTTAATTTACAAAGAGAAACGGAACGCCATTATTTAAATTATTTTACAACCTTTTTCGGGGATGCCCATAGATTGTTTTAAATCTTGCAAGCCAAAAAAAGAACAACTGTCTTGTCAAAGTGAAAATCAGGGTATTTGAATTTCACATTTGCAAAAACGTGAAACTCTTTTTACTAGCTGTTTTATGTCGTGTACTGTGTGTTTTTTGAAACATTGGCTTATTTATTACTACATCTTTTCCCAACGACGTTGAGTTTGTGCTCCTTCGTTCAAAAAACTGTACAGTTTGCGAAAGGACGCTGTGCTGTGTTAATACGTCTTATTTTGTGCTGTGATTGTGGAGTCGAATCTGAACTATTGCAGCAAAAATACCGATCGTGCGTGTGGCAGAGAGCAAGTGGCAGCAAAAATTCAATTGTTGCAGATGGTACTCTTGGAGACCCTAATCTTCCGTCAGAGGAAAAGTAGTAGACTGCCTGGTGGGAGTACTAAAGTATCCTAGAACATGAGAAAATTGTGGTTTTACACGAAGAAGACCGCTGTTGCTAGTTGAGCAGTAGGTAGCATTTAACAAACTTCAAAAAAGGAGTTTTTTTTTTATGGAATAGGAGGGTAAACGAGCGTACGGGTCACCTGGTGTTAAGTGATCATCGCCGCCCACATTCTCTTGCAACACCAGAGGAATCACAAGAGCGTTACCGGCCTTTAAGGTAGGTGTACGCGCGTTTTTTGAAGGTACCCGTGTCGTATCGTCCCGGAAACACCGCACAAGGAAGCTTCTCAATTCGACGCGTATATATATTTTTTGGTTCAATTATGTTTCTTGCTTTTTTATCTGACCGTTTATTTATACATATACATATGTATGTACGTGTGTATATTAGAATGATTTTGTTTCAATTATTTGTGTAGGATCTCTAAAAGTCAAGCAAACGGGGGTCGTAACATAACCCCAAAACTTCTTAAAAAAACAAACTTAACTTATGACTCCCAACTATATAAAAAAAAGAAAATTAATACTACATATTCTATTACAATGATCTATTAAATGTAAATATTTCATGTTTCAACACGACTTTTTTTTGGTGTACGAGACTTCCACTGAAACCTGCCATTCAACATGTGTTGAGTTAATTTTGTACTAAACAGTAATTAGTTAATTTATGTTGTTCTTGTAATTACTTAATTACTGTTAAGGCAACTAATTATTATTTATCTCCTCTGAGGCTAATTTATACTTTAGCGATCGTCTTTGTTGTTGTATGCTGCTTCAGTTTTACGGTACGGTTTTATATTATGGGGTAATTCAATAATTATTTCAAACACTTGTCTGGGTAACCCAAATTAATTATATAAAGACTCTATACAATGTCGGTGTTCTAGGATAGTGTAGATTCTATTGACGAAGTACCTAGCCCTTATATATTAGAATTCAGAATGTATATTAAAAACATGGAGAAGTCTTAAAAGCATTACATTACAGCACTTCATCAAAATAACGCCTTTGTTATGTGTCTTTCATAAAATACAGTCATCCTGCTAATAACGCGGTATATTTTAATATTTCGTGATTTCAATAGGCCGTATAATGGGCGATTGCTCATATAACGCAGGGATTTCTCACATACATATAATCTGTACTGTGAAATATATAATGATGTGTACAGTTCATAATTAGCTTCTCGTACCTTTGCACGTGTGTCAATTGTGTTATTACAAAATTTTATTATTTTAATGAATTTGTGTATAAAAAACCTTAATAAAATAGTAAAACTAAGCAAACAATTGGTAAAACTTGTTATGAATTGTGATTAATTATTATTATTCTCTTTATTACAATTTCATCTTATTTTCTACATTAATATATATAACATATTTATAAAAAACAATATTACAAATATAAATATAAAAAATAGAGTACCGCCGGCGTTGGTTCACGACAATTCCGCCGGTGGTTAGGGCGACAGACTGAGGAACTTCCGCACGATGCGTGCCGTTCCCAAAACAGCTGCTTTCTGTAACTGACCCTTTATCCAGTTATTAAGTGAGAGCCTCTTGAGATGATGGTCGAGGCTCTTTGCTATAAGACCGTTAACGGAAACGACTATTGGGACAATTATTGTTGAATCAACATCCCACATGTCAGTAACCTCGTGTGCTAAGACTAAGTACTTCGACAATTTGTCTATTTCAGCTTTCACAAGGTTATCATCACACGGAACGGTGATATCAACAATAAATGCCCGACGCTCTAACCGATCTACCAACACAATATCAGGCTTATTAGCAATGATAGTTCTGTCCGTGATGATAGATACTTACAATATAGGACTTCAAAATGCACAAGATTGTATCGAAGAGCAAATTGCTGATGGATAATCCTGGCTACTTGGTTGTGTCTGTGCAAATAATACCAACCAACCAATACTCTCCATTGGCAAGACGAGAACAACCGGAAATAATATGTCTGATAGACCCATCAGGATGATGGCACGCACACCAGGTCCGTAGAGAGCACGGTAAAACCGTCTATGAAGCTCTTTTCCCCTTCATACATTCAAGCGATCTTGAGTACTGAGTATCACCGGTTTTCGCCAATTCTCTTTAAATAAAGATAGCGGAGTAAGTCCAATGTGTACTGCCACAATTTCTCGACGCACTGCCCATTCTTTACGTAGGAAATATTCCCTGAGATTATACAGCTCACGATTATGCAGGTTTTTGGCACTTAGAAACCCGCGGCCTCCACATTTCCGTGGGATGTATAATCTCATCAAAGATGAACTTGGATGGTGCATCCGGTATGTCATCAGTAGTTTACGGACCTTTAGATCTAGGGCGTCAAGCTCGGTCTGAGTCCACTTTAGACTGCCGAAAATGTATAGATATAAATGTATAGGGGCATTACCCAGATGTTGAAGCACGTACCTTGTTTCACCAGATAGGAGACTTTTTAAAACTTCAGTTAGTCGGTTTAAGAAACGTTCCGTCACCAGCTCTTTAATGTCTTATCTAAAAATCCAAGGCATTCTGATATACCAAGGTATTTGTAGGTTTTAGTCGCAGTGTGATTTGAGAAAATAATGACTCTGAGAGTTGTATATGTTCGCTATTTACAACCCTGCCTCTAAGGCATAAAGGCATAAAGGCATAAAGGCATTTATTTTCTCAAAATTGATTCCTTTAGAATTCTTTTTGATGTCATTTCTTATACTACTAGATACTACTACCGATTCGGAAACAAATGGCGCTCTGAGAGAGAAGAAGCGGCGCAAGAAACTACAACTAAGTACATGTATAGTCGCACATTTATCCACACCGAATTCCATTCCCATGTCATGACAAAATGTTTGCGTGACATTTAATAACGATATCAAGTCCTGTTAATTCCGGACATATAACTTTAGATCATCCATATATACGAGGTGAGAAATTGTTTCTCCTCGCTTACGAAACTGAAACCCTAACGTAGTATTCCTTAGTAGAACACCTAAGGGATTCAGAGCTAGGCAAAACCACAAAGGACTTAGACTATCGCCCTGATTCCCTGCCGCATCATGGAGACATAGAGCTGTGGCCCACTGCCTCATACATGAGCCAAGAAAGGCAGACAGAACCTTATCTACTTTGTACAGTTCTAGTACTCGTCTCAACCACGTATGAGGCAACGAATCATAGGCCTTCTTATAATCAATCCAACCGGCAGAGAGGTTCTTCTTATTTCGACGAACCTGTTGGTTAACAGCCATGTCAATGAGGAGGAGCTCCTTTGTACCACGGGACCCAACCTTACATCCATTTTGAGCAGGGTCTAAAATTTTATTTTCACAAAATTTTTTATTTAATTTTGATGTCAATATGGATGTAAGGAGCTTATAGATTGTGGGTAACCATGTTATTGGTCGAAAGTCTCTTGGTTCCATGGCACTACCCGATTTATGGAGCAGAAAGGTGATACCTGTAGTCATAAAAGAAGGGAGGGATTCTGATTTAATGGCTTCCTGATATTGTTTATCTAAGCACCCGTGTGAAGAGCGCAACCATTTCAACCAAAAATTTTGTGATACATCTGGCCCTGGGCTTTTCCAGTTGTGGGTTAAACTAATTGCGTTTGTGACATCAAGAGGACTAATAACAACAGGCGCCATAGGTTGTAACTGTTCACATGAGCGCTCAACGGTATTAATTATTTATTATAATAACGAATTACGAGGTGGTAAAAACCCGTTATACGGAAGGACTCGTGTAAGTCCTATAACGCGGAAACACTCAAATCTCGCTTTATAGAAAGGATTACCTGTACTAGAAAGATGCCTATAACTTTAATGTAGAAACAATAAAATTTATGACAAGTAGATAAATGCTTCTATAGTTTGATGGAATTCAAGCCCTGAATGTTATTTTTTTTAAAGTATCTATTTGATTGTGGTACTTAATGAAACGATTTCTTAATGATATTATTGAAAAATAACTTTATAATGTACGTTTAATAAGGTAAAAATATATTGAAATTTATAGGCGAATTCATTGGTGAATTGTGCTGTGCAACTACCAATTTTAAGAACTACTCGTATTAAATTTATGAACGATGCCGGAGTCGAACCCGCAACCTCCCACGTTCCGTGCGAGCGATCTTCCACTGAGCCAACTGTTCGAGTGACGCATCGTTGATAAATCTCCGAGATCGAATCAGAAATGAAGAGGAGAAATGGCAGTGGGCAGAGCAGTTGGGGCAGTAAAGTCCTTGAATAGCGACCACGTACCGGAAGACGCAGTGTGGAGAGCCCCCACCAGATGAACCGACGATCTGATCAAGCTCGCCGGAATAGGTTGGATTAGGGTAGCGCAGGAACAATTTCGTGGAGATCTTTGGGGGTGGTCTTTGTCCAGCAGCGGACGTCTTCCGGCTAATGTGATGATGTGAAGATTTAAATATATTTTTTTGTTTTCGGCATTCATCGCTAAAGATTCATCTTAAGTCTAAAATAAATTTTGTTATTCACAATGATCTTCTCCTCGTTATTCAATCTCAAGGTCAAATAAATGTATTGTATTAATGTATATGTAATATAAGTATAGATTTAACAATTTTATATTCGTCAACCTAACACTTGTAAAATTCGTCTAATAGTCCACTTATGATCCAAAATTTTATATAAATTACAAAGGTTATTTATTTAAATGCTCCGATTAAACTTCTTATCAAATATTGCTTTAGTTTTGGGGATTAATAAAGCCAGCATTAGATAATAATTTCCCTCGAGCGTTTTGTCTTGTTTTCACTAATTAATCGTATTTCGAAACTCCCGTAGGGCTAAGTCGCAATCATTAAGTTACATACCTTAAAACTTTGTATATTATCAAAACAACTTAGTTACACAAAGTCGATTTGCTGTCGAGTCCTAAGAAACTTCGTGTACGTATTTATCGTAATTGATATTTTAAATTCTTTATTTGACAGGTTTTGAAGTGAAACGTGCGTAATCGTGTAATATAATATAATCTACCACCAAAAATACCGGCATCGCATCATCTGAACCCTGGTATTGCAGCCGTCCATGGTTGGTTGACTCACCACATTCGTTCACCTGAGCCTCTTGCCCGTTTGCCCCTTTTATATAAAAAAAATACGTGAATATAAAGTACACATGTCAGAAGTGAAGCCTGCATTGTGAATGAACCTCTAAACTACGTATTATGAAGTCTTGGTTGGTACATGTTGCTAGGATGACATTTGATTTCAACCACTATGTATGACATTACTATCACCGCTACCATATATGTTGTCCTTATGTCTATGTAGTAATACGTTGTGTGCATAACGTCAGAATATATTAAGATATACTCGCGTCATACGTAAGACAATCTCTTCTACAACTATGATCGCCTGGTACCAAAACACAAGTCTCAATTTATTCCACGTTAATCTTATGTATTTATGTGTCTGTCTCTTTTTACTGTCGCGCATTTTCGTTTCATCAAATTTCAAATCACAACGATGCTAAAAAAGTTTTCACTTCAAAAATATACGGGCTCTTACGCGAACTCTACATAATCGAGTTCGAGTACACTATTGCATGGAGAGCTACTGCATTTTGAATATTCAAACATCTTCACATATTTGTAGTACTCGAAATATTTATGAAGAAGAAGAGAAGACAGAGAAATGTAAAAATATTTTGTACACTTTTAACAGAAATGTTCATCATATTTAAAAAATTTTAAGTGAAAACTACTTTAGACGCGCTGAGCACTATATTTTGTTATTATTTAATAAGATTGAGCCATCACTCTCTTAAATGTTGGCTCTAGTTAGTGGAACTAGAATGAGTTAACGACTCATGAACGAGTGTTGCCTGGTACTAGTCGATATGTTATAGTTAATAAATTGTTGTAAATATTTGATGAAATTATGCATCCAATCCAGTATACGACATTCTATATTTACACACTTTATTTTTTATTACTGAGAAATTAAAAATCTAAGATGTTAATTAATACACTTTTAAATTTGAAAATGCTTCATATTATATTGAATGCGGCACAAAAGCGATTAGTCTGAGCCTATTTGGATAAACTTTATTTGACTTTAACTTTAGTTTACACGAATACTCTATTAATGAGGTGTTATTTCATACGATTCAAATCAAATCAAATAAAAAATATTTTATTTCGTTGGTAAATCATATTACACTTGAAATGTGTCATTTTTTAACCTCTGATGATGTCATCACTTCTTTCAAGTGGTCTAAGGCACATACCTTTTTATAAATCAACATCTACAATAACTACTGTGAAAATTTAAGCAAGTTTTACGTGTATGTTCTGCAACATAGCTATCTTTGAACAGTGATTTCTTTACAAGAAACTTTTATCTTTTCTTATTTAAATCGGTGTTACTTACGATTCATCGATGTTGGTATCTACTTGTTTCCGACGTAATGCTAACTCACTACACTCACCCTGATGAAGGAATGTCAAAGTTATACTCAACAGCCACTCTTTTCAATCAAATAGAGTATTTTACAATGGCTGTAATATACATAACAAATTAGTTTGTAAGGTGCTGCATCCAATGTATGAGTCGTGTTTAAATAATATAAAATTATTTCATAAAAAGTAATAAAGAATTGACTATATAAATATTAAATATCGTATATTGGATGCATCAACCTTTAGAGCTTGAATTCATTGTTTGTGGTCTGAAACTAGTTGGTACAATCACCGATGAATCTTGAGTAAAGCCGAATTTAAGAAATCAAGTCAATAATATCTCTCGAAAGATTTGATAATATAATTAAACTGTTATCGTTTACAAGAATGTAGGTATCTATAACTACGAGTATGTTTGTAAACTATTACTCTTATATAAGGCAACTGATGTAGAAAAATTATATTGAAATACTGAATTGAAATACTGCCGTTCTACGTAGCGATATTGCTACAAAATGTGAACGTCACATTGGAAATCATCCACGTGACAATACATTAAAATATATATACGTATCAACTTTGCCGTAATAGCCGTTTATGATGTTATTTCGGTAAGTTGGTTTTCACAAACGAATAGACGAATATAATGTATGTAATGTATCATTATGAAACCAGTAGGCCTACAACAGTTACTACAACGGGCTTGTAAATATGAACATCCACACATAACGTATTTAATAGCGCGATCGCAGTCGTTCGTATTCCGAATTCATTTTCCGAATTCGAGCTTACGAACAAAGAGGATGTAAGTACTACGTAATAAGAGGCGGGACTGCCTAAGAAAAAATTTAAATTTTGTTTAGTATGAAACGTGCAGTCATTTGACATTACTTCGAAATAGTAGTAATTACAGCACCGCGATTGGCTACAAAATATAATCTGGCTAAGTTTGAAAGGGAACAGTTGCTTATTACGTAGTGAATTTTGGCTATCTCCTTTTTTACTAGATTATAGCCATCATCTGTCAATCTGTCAATAACTGTCAATGAGAGTTTCGCTAGGCTGCTTACGAATGCGTACATTTCACACAAAACGTTCCATAAGCGCACGATTTCTAACATTCGGTTCGATTATGAAATCTTGCGTTCACAATTTCGAATCGGAAATAAATAAAAGCTTGTTTCTACTCATTTCGAGAATATTATCAAATGAGAGTGGTAAATAATATCAATACCTGCCAATAGTTATTGTCATTATAAGTTTAAATCATTATTATTAATGTTTTCTTGGCGCCAAGAGGTCTGATAGCATGCCTTGATTTCCTGGTGTCGTAGGAGTGTAGGATGCTGTTTGTGTAGACATGATAGCGCTCTCTCATATTGAAAACATATCTAAGGCGAAAGGTGCAATGGTGAAACTGCCGAAAACCATAAGCGGAGGAAATATACATCACTTGGTAATGGATACTTATTTCTCCTCTTTAGGGTGGAGAGGATGGGTCTATGGGGTCATCAGCACAAAAGCTCATAAAAGAGTTTTCCACTCTCTTGTTTTGCCAGGTGAATCTGTCTGAGGATTGCCATAACAAGCCTTATTGCCAGCCTTATTAAATTTATATAAAATGGAATTATCGTAGAGCTAATTTAGGTATGAATTTATTTAATAATTATTAATATTTGCTTGTTTATTGTTATTTATTTTAAATATTTTTAATATAATATAATTGATGTAGCATTGTAATCGTATTAATAATATTTTAAACTTGGATAAGTAAATCTTAATGGTAGCCAATTTAAATTGACCAATTATAAATGAATTCATCGATGAGAGTGATGTAAACAAACTATTGACGACCTATATAGCCGAGTGGTTAGCGATCCTACCTACTAAGCTAGAGGTCCCGGGTTAGAATCCCGGTAGCTGCAAGCATTTATATGACGAATATAGATGTTTGTTTCCGAGTCATGGATGTTGATATGTATTAATGTATGTTTAGGTAAGTATATTGTATTAAATATATCGTTGTCTTGCAACCCATAACATAGGCTATATATGCCTAATTTGGGGCAAGATAATTTGTGTAAAAAGTGTGTAAATATTATATTACATTACATTATATATATTACATTATATTACATACATAAATTACATTATATTATATTATATGTATATATATATATATATATATATTATATGGCCAGATTTAGTTCAAGCTTCGTAGATTAATTGAGGACCGATGACAATACATTAATTTGATAAAATTATTTCATTTATCAATTCTGCAAAATAAGATTTTTATTAATTTATATAATTTTCATCTATCGTCGATAAGGCAGGAAATGATGTATTTTTTAAATTTCAACCATTATCTTTAACCGATTTATCTAATATTAGGAAATTTTGCAACACCAAAGAGAATTTTGTGCTTTTTATTGTGGGCGAAAATAAACCGTCGCGCTATTTTTCATGAACAACTGTAACCGTTATCGCTGGTAGATTGATTATTGTCAATATTATCACCATGCGAGTGTGATGAGAACCGTCATATGAAAAGCGTCTACATTGATTTTTAAACTATGTTACAGTAATAGCACTCCCCTGCAGTGTGCACCCATGTTATTGCCTCGAATTTATAGCAAATTATTGTAATAAATAATAGCAAATTAAGCACACTTGTACTATTATGTATGGTACATAAAACATAACTAAAATTATACATTACATAAGCTTACAAACAAATTGTTATAAAGTGATAATCTACCATCCATTCAAAGGAGAAATGTGTTAGACCTCAGCGGGACAGTTTCTTTTTTTAATATTTGAATCCCAGTTCGATGTTTCAGATTTATGTGATGTTTTTACAACAGAAAAGAATAGTGGTTAAAGTAAATCTCAAAGTCAAGGAAGAGCTTATAAATAATAAGAAGAGCATAAAAGAGCATTGTAAATTATTCTTTCCGCAGCACTATTTTTTCTGCGCGTTAATTTTTACAGTTATCGCTCCCAAAATTAATCCTAAAATTCATTTTCTTGTAATTGACAACCCTAGGTGCATGAGATGTGTTTAAATAGAGGGCTAGATATATGTAAAGGGTATACTAATAGGCATGAACACAGGATCAGACAGAACCGCAACGAGTGTGTATCGCGCGCAATGCGGTCGGTGCAGGTGAGGGGAGACGCGGCACGTGTGCCCTTCCCGCTGTGGATTGATGATGGCTCTGAGCTGTATTTATGTTTCAGTGTCTGTGATAGCTTCCGGATATGGTAAAAAACGGTGACCACACGACATCGGTGAAAACGTCATCAGGTTTGTCAATCAATGTATTTAACCGACTTCGAAAAGGAGGAGGTTTTCAATACGATTGGTATTTTTTTTGTTATATATGTACATTGATTACGCTGAGATTTATGATCCGATTTCCGTGATTCTTTTTCTTTAGTTTGATGCCGAATGTTTGCCTTTTTGTCCCAGATTTGACATAGTTCGGCATAGGGGTTTTAGATTTATGAACATTATTTATGAATATTTTTGTTTACGTGGATGATATTAATTATAGTTTGTGTACTGCTTTTTTAGGAGTTTTCATTTAATTTGATTATATAATATTATTATTATTAACCTGTATACCGAAAAGTTGAATGCACGCGGAACCTTTCGAAGGGTTAAGCCAAGCTTAATTCAATAGCACCGGTACCTACACTCGTCTCGCGTGACTTTGAATGTGCTAGCTTCGTCTAGAACCAAACAATCCAATTGGACAAGCACCGACTTAAGCCCTATCAATAGGTATCACATACAAATAATAGTATTTTATTAATATTAAAGGTATAAGATATGCATTAAATTAAATCTCTATTAAGTTATTTTATACTTTTGAGTTTTTGAAGTCGGTTTTTTGAAACAAAGATTTTTTTGTGTTCTATATTCATACATAACATTTGCAATATATTTTTATTATTGTAAGTGTGTTTTAATTATTGTGAATTATTTTGCTTTGGCTGATCGTACTCCATATAACTGAACCATCGTTACATAAGTTAATCGTAACAGGTCAGTCTCATCTGATACCCTCTCATAAAATAAAGTGCTCAGTGCTTCAAAAGAAGTTTACATTTGTTTACACTTGAAAATATTAAAAAAAAATATAAACAAAGAGGAATAGAATGCAAATAAGCATATGTTTTAAAACAAGTTTTCTAAGAAATAATAATTATTTTTCGATACATTTTCAAGTTGCTTTTAAGTTAAACAAAAACACTCAAGAATCACTGCTTTATCTCCGAGGAACATATTCTTCTTTTTGTACCAAGTGCGAAATAATAAGAACAATTGTATAATAACGTATTTATTAAAAATAGTATTAAACAATTTGCTATGTTTTTAAAGTGATAACCCTTACTTCTAGGATTATTTGCTCGAGTCCCGCATCGTTCATAAAATTTTGTTTTTAAAATTTTATTTGTGTAAGAATAGTATTAATAACAAGTTAAAAGTACTAGTTTATATTCGAAACATTAGCCCAATTATTGAAAGTTAAACTAACTATTTATGGTAGAACTATTAATCCGCCTAATACCACATTCTGAAACTTGCATATGGGGCTCATTGTCAATGGCATATGTCGGTGAAAGTGGCATTTTTGGAGTACATTAAAACTGGTGCATTGCATGAGGTGAATAGTTGGGTTTTTTTGAATAATATTTTCATTTCTATAACTGCTTATTCTTTGTTTTATTGGTTGAAACAACTTAAACTGTTAACAATATGTCGATTCCAGACAAAAATATCCCAATACAAAAAATAATAAAAATATAATATATCAAGTAACGAGTAAGAAGTATCAAGGAGGTGTTGTGAAGTGAAAGTTGGGTATGGCAGAAGAAACATGAAAGAAGAATAAATACAGTTGAGATGAGAGCGTTGAGAAGTATGATAGGAGTTAAACTGAGTGACAGTATAAGAAATAGTGAGATAAGGAAACGTTGTGGTCTGAAAGAAGATGTTGTGACAGAAATTGAGAAAGGTATGCTGAGATGGTTTGGACATGTCGATTGACGAAGAAAGTGTATAAGGCCAGTTTGAATGAAAGTGTTGGAAGGGGTAGACCTAGGCGGACGTTCAATTTAATTTCAATTTCAAGTTATTCCTTGGTCAAATACCCAAAAGGTGTTTAGTCGGTTTTGTGAATAATGCATCCTTTAATGGTAGTCTCACAAAAAACCCATTTAATTTCGAAAATTATGATATTAATACATTTTGTTTATACATAGGTCAACTGTCTTTTTAATCGTAGTAACGAATGTGATAGAGGTAATTAGTAAATTACCTGTATCACGTTCATGGAAATTTAGACAATGAGTCGCTCACCAATCATTAGTTTAATGACCAGAGATTATTAATTAGTATGGATCTGTTTAATTTAAAAAGCTAACTTTGAAACTATATGAGATATATTCAAGAACGGATCAGCGCAATCGCTCGGAAATAAATCAAAACCCCCCCATTTTGACACCAAACTTTTTTTTTAGTAGGCATAACGAACATGTGAGCCAGAACCGAGGAACCAGAACCGGCGAATCCCTACTACTGTCATTAGATAAGCCTCTCAGATGACAATTCGTCTGTTGTGTCGTCTATGGTATCTCTCTATGTTTTTTCTTTATTCAGGAATTCGTCTGCACTATAACTTGCCATAACAAAATAAAAGAAAACAGAATAGATATTTGCGGCGCATCTAGTATTTTTGAAGTGAGACGCCTAAATATAGACAGTATAGCATAAGCTAGTTTCTAAATAATCCCAAGCAGAAACTCCACATGTAAACTTATAACTACAAGATATTAGTAGCACAAAGTTTACTATCTAAAATACAAGTTGAACACGGTACCCAGTACAATTATAGCCAGTATTTCAAGCTTGAAACTTGATTTATACGTGTTGTTTCATTGTACTGATAAGATGGAAGTTTCCAGAACGTTTTATGACGGAGAGTTAACTTCGGAAAGTTTCGAGATTTGCACCGGCGATACGGTGATAATCTACTTTAGTCCTTAATAATGATAATGTTGGTAAACTTTTGATTTATTATTCAGTACATTTGAAAATGGAAATGAAGAAAAAATTTTTACGTAAACTTCCAAAAAGCATCTGTAAATAGTCATAAAATATTCATAAGTGCGCAAATGCGTCAAAAAGTAAATTACATAAGTAATTAAAAATACGTCAGTGGATGCTCCAGGGTCGCAGAGACTCGCGATATGCATGGTACCGTACTCCTAGCTTCCTTATCCTCAATATATTCCTTAATATTATAGTAACCTTTTCCCATAAAAACAGTTTTTATATCTGTCTTGAAATTTTTATCAGGCAATTCTGTTTTGGTCGTGGGGAGCTTATTATAGAATCTAACATAATTTCCCAAAAATTACTTATTTGCCTTAGTGGTTCTATTTTATACGTTTGCTGACCATCATACTATTGATAGCAGGGATGGTACCATGATGGTATGATAATTATTTTTAAATCATAAAAACAGTTTATATTATATTTGCACGAAAAAGACGTTACGATAATTGGTGGACTGTCATTGTCTAATAAAATGGTAACCGTTACTTTGGAAATGTATGTTCAAGCGAATTTCGACTTACTTGTTTATTATGACTGTTGGAAAATAACATTAAGGTGGATTACGATTCAACTTTTTCAATAGTACATCTATGAATCTATATTATATGGCTAATATAAGTAAAATAATCACGGTTTATAAGCAGAAGTCATTACTTAGGTTATCATAGTCGTTTCATCATTTCCGTCGATTAAGGCGAGTGTTACACATTTTAATAAAATAATTTTTCTGCAGTTTGCAGTCCCCCTAAAAACGTGTCCTGTAAAGATCAAGTTTTATTGAAACGTCGGGCTAAATAAATGATTGTAAAAAAAATTATATTTTTTTTATTTTGGCATCAAACAGTCGTAAAATTATAATTTTAATATAATATTATTACTAAAGAGGAGACTTATAGTGCCGAAAATTACAATGTTAAATTACATACCTAATGCTAAGTATAAGCATATAAGATAAGTAAAAAATTTAACTTTTACCATATGTAAAAAGTGCAGTTAGAATTACACGTGCTTAATCCCTTTAAAATGTATTTTATTTAAATAGATTGTTAAAAACAAGCAACATTTTTGTATAATCCAAACTTGTTTCAAAATAATAATTCATATGATTAAAAATTCTGATATAAATAATGTCAGGATCTCGTATCATACAGGTGAAATATTGAATAAAATATTAATATTTTACAGAGTAACAATTAATTAGTTAAAGTGATAAAAAATAGCTTGTAAAATTTTCCTTGAAAATCCATTTCAACAACGGCTCATAGCCTGCTAAACTTTTCATGAATTTCACAGACGGTACTTATAACATAGTTAAAAATTTTGCTTGTTATTTCAATGAGCTAGTAGATCACTCGATATCGTTAAGCTAGATTTTAAAAGGAAAATTGTTAAAAAACATTAAACTATATTAGCACCTGCTTGTACAGCATAAAGATTCCGGCAGGAAGTCTCATAAGTATCAAAGAAAAAGTATAAACCAAGAAACCTTCCTGATCTATTTATAAGTATTGAGCACTATATATATTATATTTTGTTTTGTGTATCACAGATATTGTAAAATACTCTATTGATTGAGAAGCGTGGCTGTTGAGTTTTTTATATGTTCTTCTCACGAGCTCTACTTTTTCCAAATATATGGTTCATGAATTTCAAAGAAATATTTGTATACTGTACTTATTAAGAGTGGATATTAAATATGCATTTACATATTGCGTCTAAGAAATGAAAAAAACAATGGTAAAATGGAACATTTTTCAGTACTCATAATTACTTCCCAAAAACCTAACTCGATTGAATTAATATTAAAAATAATATTTAATAATTAATTTGTAAATATTTATAAATTATGTATGTAATATGTATTATATTTATTAAGGTGATGTCCACAGCGTTCATAAAAAATATTCTGATCCCCAATTACGGAACGTTATAAAGTTACCGAGCTCATAAAGCAACTTTAGCGCGGCAAGTACAAAATGTCAGACACTAAATAGGTCAAGACGTAATACGGTAACCCTAACGATGCCCGTCGGCTATCACTAACTACGTGATGTCAACGAGCTAAGAAACTGGAACACTTATAAGATATCCATCTCTTTTTCTTAAGCTTTTGATGTTAACTTTGATAAATCAAAAAACACAAGCGCTTTAAGGATTTGGAATGAAAGATGAGTTTAGATGTAAAGCGACGGAAGATCAAGGGCCACTTGAATTTTTTATTATTAGCGTCTGGAGTGCTTTCTAATTTAATTTTATTTGTAGCCTTAGAATACTAATCATCGTCTGAGAGGACGCACACAAGCAGGTTTTTCACGATTATTCTAAATTTGAACGTGTAGTGTTATGAAAGTTATGTTATTACAGGGCGTTCGTATTTTTAACCAACTTCAAAAAAGGAGGAGGTTCTTAATTCGTCGGTATGTCTTTTTTTTCTATGTTTGTTACCTCGAAACTGTGGATTGGGTGAACCGATTTTTATAATTCTTACTCGGGGTCCTGATTATAGAATCCATGATAAAGTAACGGAACTCTTTAATTCTTAGGAGCAAATTAAAGATTCTCGAACGAATCTGTTTAAGCTATTAAGATATTTCAGTCACCTATCGTAACGTAGTTATGGTCAAATAATTGTCGTAATCGAATATGATGACCAATGGAACTCCCTAATAACTTACAGTAAGGGTGCGATCTGTGGCGGAATTTCTTACTGTCTTTAATAAAATTGCAATGCGCTTACGTTTATTGCTGCATTGAAAAATTAAGTAGATTCACACAAATTTTGACAAATTATTAGTTGGTGTGGTTCAGATTCACTAAATATCTAATAAAAATAAAAAATTAACAAAAAAACAACCGACTCCAAAAATAACAATAATCGATATTAGATTTAGATTAATTAATTAGATTGTATAAAAATACGCAATTATTTTCATACTTTTTAGTGCATATTTTATCTATTGTTTTGGAATAGTGTTTTTGAAGTCTGCTGTTTTTTGTTAAATTTTTTTTAATGTTTTCCTTTTTCTGTTTTTGTTTTTATATTGTGGGTGCATAAAATAAAATTTTACGTTATACACAGATGATATATTTTGTAAGAAGCATCACAAGTCGGGATATGAAATTGAAGACAATTTAGAAGCTGAACCTCAAGATTCCGATGACTTTGTGGTTAAAGCTGGGTATGCCTCATTTATTTTTTTATTTATTTATTTATTTCTTATTAACAAATTACATATTATAATTTTTTTTCTAACATCTGCTCTACTAAATTAAGTAGAGCTGGTATGAGATATAGGAAGCCTTATTTTCAGACCTAGTTAATGATATATATATATGATGAGCACATGTTAGAAAAAAATTAGGCAATATCACATCAAATGCAAAATAATAATAATATGTATTTTTCAAAAATTAACTAATAATAGTTAAAATCTATAATCTTTTGTGTTTTAAGATAAATAAGTCTTATTTATAAAATCAGTCAATTTTGTCACAATGTGTCAGGCAATACATTTTGCACATTTAGGGTTGATTGCAAAATTTTGGCCATTTTCAATTACATGATACTTTCATTGTTAATATTGAGGGTACTTGTAAATTATATATATAATAGAAAATATAAGTTTTTTTATGGAATAGGAGGACAAACGAGCGTACGGGTCACCTGGTGTTAAGTGATCACTGCCGCCCACATTCTCTTGCAACACCAGAGGAATCACAAGAGCATTGCCGGCATTTAAAGAAGGTGTACGCGCTTATTTTGAAGGTACCCATGTCGTATCGTCCCGGAAACACCGCACAAGGAAGCTCATTCCACAGCTTTGTAGCACGTGGAAGAAAGCTCCTTGAAAACCGCACTGTGGAGGACCGCCACACATCCAGATGGTGGGGATGATAACCTTACTTGTGGCGTGTCGTGCGAAAGTGGAATTCGACGGCAGGAATCAGGTTAAACAGCTCTTCGGAACACTCCCCGTGATAAATGCGGTAGAAGACACACAATGAAGCGAAGTCTCTTCGCAACGCCAAGTGATCCAGCCGTTCACAGAGCACTGGGTCCCGACAATTCGAGCTGCTCTGCGTTGCACGCGGTCAATTGGATTTTAAAAGTCAAACTTAAATAGAGGGTTATTGAAAGAAGTTCAAGAGCCCCTCTAGCAATTAAACGTATTAAGTGGTTATAGATTTACATTAGTAGTCTAGGATCTAGTAGGTATAGTCTAGGATCTAGTAGGTATAGTCTAGAATCATTAAGAGAAAAAATTTAAGAAAAAAACATTATGACTGTTGCATCTCAATAATATAATATATCTTGAATTATCAAGTTTATGAATATATACAACATGAACATATAGAACATTAGTTCTATGTATTCATAAACACACCAAGGAATTTGCTAGAAACTGTGACATTCATAATATTAACACGAGGAACAAACATAAATTTGTTATGCCTAGTACTTGGTTAGTCCAGTTAGTAAGTCTTTTATTGGACAATGTATAATCTTTTACAATATGATCCCAGAAAATGTACAAAACAAACGTGTAACGAAATTTAAAAGAATTGTTGAAGAATATCTGTGTGGTAAAGGTTATTATAACATAAATTATTTTCTTAATAATACCACAGACTGTAAATGGAGCGGACACCTTCAATCTCTTTAATTATATATGTTTATTGTAGGATATTACAAAAAAGAAACCCGCAAAGCACGCATTCTTCTCAGGTCTGATGTACTCTATTTTGAATGGGTGCTAGTTTTTGACGTTAAATAAGTGATTAATATTTTTAATAAAAATATTTGAATTTGAATGCTCTATGTTCTAGACTTGATGGTCCCTAACGGATATGATCGTTCAAGAATACAACAACCAGCAGATGATTCTAGAAACTGGCTGGTATGAGGCAAAAACTTGTTTTTAAAGAGAACAGAGTAGTGAAAAGCGAAGCTCACGAGACGATAAAAGAGACACTATATCTTTTTTGTTCTGTGGAAGGTTCTAGGGACTTAAAACAATAAAACGATACTTTTATTTATTTGTTTTTGTTTAGTAAAACATTTATTTTAGTAAAAGTACAAAATTTACTTTAGTAAAAGTAAATTTTATTTGTAACAAGAAATGTTGAAATAAATATTTGTATAATATGTTTGCTTCGAAATAAGTATATATAAATATCAATACAATAGAAACAGTAAATTCAAATTATTGCAAGTCATAAAGATGTTAAAATGTATTTTATAACTACATATTAAATAATACAATATAAAATATATAAACCCTGAGTTAAAATATTCTTGATAACTTCGCCTCAAAATTATTAAACTTATTAAATATTTTTCGTACCTCCTAGTCGCTAGCTTTTATGACGTGTGATGTTTCGGTGACATTATAGGCAAACGTGCCTTACCTAACCGAGGCGTAACCTGATTTAACTAACAGCGAACATGTTGCGATCCCAGACCACTACATAACATAGGGTTGGTATTATAACCTTCCAAATATTTGGGTCGTTTGGTGATCTAAAGAGGATGCCATCACAAACATAACTTTTAGCCATTTTCGACCTCCTATAACTTAAGTCAGGATAATTAAACTGAATTTTACGATATATTTGAAATATCAGTCAATTTGTACCAGCAGTTTAAGAATTGTAACTAGTCAAAGTTTCTTAGTATTTTAACTCACTCACTGACTGGCTGATAATCATCAAAAGTTAGTTAGTTAGGCACTTCTAGTAGAGATAGAAGTCAAGAAAAAACTAAAATTCTTTGCTATTTTGGTCCGTTTCCTAGATACACTAACTGCATAGTTGTTGTTTGTACGTGGCACTTTCGAGAATCACATCTAAATAATTTAGGATATATATATTTCTAATAATAGGAATTTAACCAGAACTGTTACACAAAGAGCTAGTCATATTGAGCTCCCAATGGTGAGTAGTAATTATGGAAAACAGACAATAACCTTTGAGGGAGTTCAGATATATAACGACCTGCCTGCTCAGAAATAAGAAATGCCAAAACATTAACTTCTGTTAAAGCGAGCCTTCAAAGGCATATACTCAATAATTATGAAATGTTTCAATAACATATGTAGGTTGTTTTATGTCTTATCTGTTTGCCTAACATTGAATTGCATTCTGTACCCACCATAATCATTGTTGCTACTTTAATTTGTCAAATATTAATTTCTCATGTAAGTGACAATAGGTCTTAATGAGAATAAAGTTATTTAAACCTAAATAATGTCAAATGAAATGAAACCAAATCAAAACGTTTATTGAACTCAAAACATTGATCAATAAAAGCTTAAGTTCAGTTTTACACTTAATTTCATAACAATAAACAAATAATGTCAAACAGACAAAGTTAATACCAAACAAATCAAATAAAATAAAAAACTTCAAACAATTAAAATCACATAAAAACAAGTCACACTAATTTATTTTTTTATAATTTAAATAATCCTTGGATATTGTAATAGCCTTTGCTGCTTAATTTACTTTTTGTGAAGGCTTTGAATTTGTTTATAGACATATTTGCTATCTGTTTGGGGAGTTTATTATTATAGAAACGAATACATTGACATTTAAAAGAATTAGTGACTTTATGGAGTCTTGTGACAGGCATGGCAAGTCTACCCTTATTTCTAGTATCAATACTATGTAAATTACTTACTTTTGTGAAATTATTTTTATTTCTCTGTACAAATATCAAATTCTCGTACATGTATTGTGAGACCACTGTCATAATACATATTTCTTTAAACTTATTCTTTAACGAAATTCTAGGTCCCATGTTATAAATGGCTCTAACGGCTCTCTTCTGCAACACAAATATCGTATTGATCTCAGCAGCATTACCCCATAAAAGTATACTTCATAATGCTGTGGAAGTAACTAAAATATACTATTCTGGCCGTATCTATGTCAGTCATTTCTCTTATTTTCTTAACCGCATATACTGCATAGCTTAATCTGTTTGCTAAGGCAGTTTTTTTATGGACACCCCACTGAAGTTTCTCATCTAGAATTATACCCAAGAACACTATCTTATTTACAAGATCCAACCTTCCTTCCTTCTCCATCTAATTTAATATGTGTGTTTATCTTTTTTACATTTGGTAATATGAATTTTAAGCATTTCGTTTTCTTACCATTTAAAAGAAGGTTGTTTACTTTGAACCATTGTTCTACATTAGAAATAGCGTTATGTATTTGTCAACTTTGGAAGTATCAAGGCGCAGGAATTTTAAATATGTGAATACAATAAACGAAAAAGGATTTACAGTGACGTAATGTAAAGATGACATAAACATTCATAATATGGATGAAGTATTGGCATGAATCTATTATTTTAATATTACCAACCGCCAAATATATGTACAAATATAGATAGCGTTGTGCATGTGAACCCCGACCGGGAAATTCTTAATCAGGATTCATTTTAACTCTATATTATTGGAGTAATTACTTTTAGGTTAGTATATACCGGAAGGCATAGTGTTGGTAGGCCCTCCACAAAATTAACCGATGATCTCGCAAGATCGCCGGAGTAGGTTGGATGACGGCAGCGCAGTACCGATCGTAATGGCGATCTTTGAGGGAGGCCTTTGTCCAGCAGTGGACGTCTTCCTGCTGAAATGATGATGATGAAGCATATTAAGACACAACAGTTTAGTTTTCGAAAGTTAAAAGAAACCTAGACACCTATAGCGACAATATAAACAAATTACTGTAAAGCGTGAACCGTCAACGCTAAAGTCGGGTAATTGGCGCCTGCCTATCAGGGTTAATAGCTTATGAATACATGAATATAGCGATTTTGTAGTCTCGTTAACCCTGCATAATGTACTATTAATGAACAACTACGTGTGGTGCTACGAAACATGTGCTACGTAATATAGCTACGGCAGGTGGCTACGAATATGGCGACGGTCAAGTCATTTGGAATGTTTACTATAAATTTCTGTGTCTACACAAATATCAAGAAAAATGTAGAATTATTTTTAGATTTGTTTTCAAGTCTTCTAAGGGAAACCAGAATTCAAAGGATGATACTGAAAATGATTTAGAACATTTAATATTATTGTATGAATACTTGTTTATATGTGTCTACTTGGGTAAACAACTTAGCGTTGACAAAGTGTAGAGCAGCTATTTAGAAATCGAGAGATGTTTTGACTGGAATTTAATAAAAAATGACTTCCTTACGCTTGCTTATCAGGCTGTGTAAATTGAAAATAAATAAATATTACCACGTGTCAACGCGAAACTTGCTCAATGCTCCTTTATACAGGATGCCGACTAGATTATATGATTTCAGAATATTTATTATCTCAAAAATAATACAAATTCACTTACTGAGATACTTAAACGTTAGTTTAAGTATTTTTTTATCATTAACATGATACACATATTGAGCGGCAAATCATAGTGTATATACTATATATAAATTATTATATATATATATATATAATATAAATTATTATATATATATAATATAAATTATTATATATATATAATATAAATTATTATATATATATATATATAAATTATAAATTATGTATATACTATACATAATTTAAGTCGATATATTTAAAGTTACAATAAGGTAGTATAATATATTAGGTAGATACATTAATAACGAAAAATGTGGGTAACGTTTAAAATAAATGTTTACAGTAATGAATGAATGAAACTATTTACGTGGATATTAGCATTTTTTTTCTGTGTAATCCATAAAACTACTTTTTAGTCAATATAATTTTGTCAAACGTAAAAATACACAAATAACAAATTTTAACATTTCTCTCTTACTACTTGTAAGAGAAATATGAAAAAAATTGAGCTAATGTAGTTTGAGGCGCTCTTTACTTTGACGTAAAAATCAACAAATTGACATAAGACCACTTATGCTTTTGTTCTTATCAAGGTACGACATTACATTGAGCATTGAATGTCGGAATTATTATTTACCAACTTCTTAATATTGTAGAATATTAATTTTAGTTAAAATAGTAATATTAGTAATGCCTTGTTCTAAGATCCATATTTTAAGTCAGAATATTTGAAAAATTATACTTGTACAGCTTTCAGTTTTAATCCAAAATAATTAAAACTACTTATTAGTTATACTTATGCCACTTATAAGAAGTTCTCAAATCAACAATAGTGTAAGAGAAAAATATAATTATCTATTATTTATTAACGAATGGGGATGACACTTTTCTCATTAAGTAATGTCACTTAAATGAATATAAAAATATATATAGAACAAGCTTGCAAATTTGCATCAGCAGAAATATAAAATTAATATTTTAACAAACAATTCAATCACCCTTCCAAGCAACTACCAAATATGTCAGCGGAAAAGCACAACAGAAGGAAATTATAAAACATGCATTCACACCTCTGTGAAACTCAAACTGAACAGACACTGTTTTGCTAAAACTTTCGGATCTGTTGTTGATCTCAAACAGAGGGTATTCAAGCCAGTATTGGGGAGCTCCATATTTGTAAGCAGGGTCCGGTACGCTATACAATGACAGCAGTGAAAGGGTTCTATTGTAACTGGTTTGCAAGTGTAAACTTTATAATTGGCCATGTCCCTCCAGTGTTTCCCTGCTATAGCAGTGATAATTAACTCCCCGATTTTGTGACAATATCCAATTTCTTAACGGACACGGAACAGTAAACTTGGATATGGTGTTACAACTTAATTTTAATTTTTCTCGCAACAGTTTCACGCTCGGATACTCAATTAGCTTCTCTAACGTGACACTTAATCATAACAACTGCAGCAAAACCGAAATATGGGCTTATCAAAAAATTACATTTCGGTCTATAGTATCGAATCCAACTCGGGTGGGTAGCGTTCGGGAAGCTCCGTAAAATCTTCTCGTCCCAAATACCACAGTGTCTGAAGACGAAGATTTTCAACCAGTGTGTGTTGCCAGCGATGACTTACGGTATGCAAACGTGGTCGCTAACTATGGGCCTTATGAGAAAGCTCATGGTCACTCAGAGGGCAATGGAGAGGGCTATGCTCGGAGTTTCCCTGCGAGGTCGAATCAGGTCGATAAGGAGATCCGTAAGAGAACCAAGGTTACTGACATAGCCCAATTGATACCGAAACTGAAGTGAAAGTGGGCAGGGTACATAGTTCGAAAGACAGATGTCCATTGGGGCCATAAAGTCCTCAAATGGCAACCTCGTACCGGAAGACGCAGTGTTGGTAGGCCCCCCACAAGATGGACCGACGATCTGGTCAAGATCGCTAGAATACGTTGGATGAGGGCAGCGGAGGACCGATCGTCGTGGAAATCTTTAGGAGAGGCCTTTGTGCAGCAGTGGAGATCTTCCGGCTGATGATGATGATGATGATGGACTATAGTATAGAAAGTTGCCAAGTTTAGAAAGTAGCCAAGTATAGGAAGTAACTAACTACTAGGGCAGAAAGAGAATTTCAGAAAAAAGATCTTATCATAAAAAAAAGCTTTAATTACAGGAGTTTCAATCGAAACGGCAAATCTTATAATGAAATCTTCCAAAAAATTTTATTATTAAATCTTCCGAAAATAATGTTCTAATGACTTTCAAAGCAGAAATCTATATTATATAACAACAGAATTGCAGTAGAATCTTTATATTTTAGAAATAAGCCTTGAAGTATGTCATCAATAATATAGCACAATAAGTAAGCTATTTTAATAGATCAATAAATATCTGTTTCTAACATCTGTAGACGTCTTCGGATAAGTTAGTTTCACACAAAGTGGTTCTATGTGATACGCACTGAATGGATTCCAATTTTCCTTGCAGAGGACACGTTGCTTTCAATGCCTTTGACAACACAGTAACGAACCTCCTATAAATATTATAATAGCTCTAACATGTTTGATATATTGTTACATTACGGACACACGTATAATACAGTATAAGTCCACAACGGTTTTATTTACGATATTTATTATTAAATTATTATCGTAGGGCATCCTAAACTTACTGAATAAAATACAGTTAAATAAAATAAAATACATATATTACACACGGACGATTAAAAAAAGAAGTACTCCGTGTCATCTTACATAACAGTGAAGCACCAAAACAAGCCGGTAAACGTGTAAATACATAGCCCCACGCACACACACAAATACAAGCCGATCGGCCGCCATTATGAGATTTGTCATCGTCTGTGACATAACAGTTTGCGTCGCAATAAAATATTTTAAAAATGCCGTCGTGCGTTGTGAAAAAGTGTAAAAACAATACTATAAAAGTATTTGTGGATATATGATTTTTAAGGGAAAAAAAATTGTGTAGCTAGTGTGTGCGGTTACGGAGGATCCGTAACCGCACACACTAGCATAAATTAATTACATAATATTTTATAGTTTGATAACTTTGTGCGCGACCGTCCCACGGGGTGACAGATGATGACGGGTACGGGGTAGTAAGTAGTCAGCGGATAGTGGGTTGCACTTCCCCGCAACACCACCCGCTACCCGCTGACATCTTAAGCCCCCCGTCCGGGACTATAGAAATCTTCTTTTTAAATAAGTTTGTTCGTTTCTGAGTTCTTTAATTACAAACAAATATACATACCTACATATAAAAATAACAATGTTTGCCCCTTAAATAGTAGGACATTTTTATAAGTAGTATGTACAATTCATTTGATAATAAATTGAGGTATCAGATTCAAGCAACGTGATGCATAGTGAAGTATAGATTACATTAAGTCTACGTTAATTTAAAACCCAAATCGCATTGTGAAGACAGTTTAACGTCGGGCCTTGAATGTCTGGTGTGTACCGTTGCTCCATGAGTCATGGAAGCGTCAACGAATGCAGGACTTAGCAATTTCTGAACTAATATAACATTACAAATGTATTTCCAGATAAACATCTGAATTTTAATGTAAATTATTCTCATGGCAAGCTTATTGATCAAACATTATCCGCCATAAGATTATAGACACTAGGGTTTAATTTAACCCAAAGATGAAAAAATGAAAAATATATATTGTGCAAGAAGTTATGTTATGTTCAAATGTTTTTTTTAAATTATTATAATAAGCTCGTGTATATAGAATACTGGCAAAGCCGTGGCCACTTCGCTAGGTGACGTTTATTATGCCGTTTTGCCTGTTTATTTCTTATATAAAAAAGGGAAGTACTGAGGTAACCACCTATGGACATCCGCACCAGGGGTCAAGAAATGCAATGCTTGCATTTAAGTTGCGAGTATGCTCTAACCTGTAAAATACCAGTGGGAGGCTCCTTTGCACCGTATGCCATCTATATTATGGGTACCGCAACGGACCCTATTTTTGCCGTAAAGCAGTAATGTGTAAGCTTTACTGTGTTTCGGTCTGAAGGGCGCCGTGGCTAGAGTAATTTCTGGGCAAATGAGTCTTTAAATCTTATGTCTCAAGGTGGCGAGCGAACTTGTATTGTCGCTCAGAATTTTTGTGTTTTTTTCAAGAATCCTGAGCGGCACTGCATTATAATGGGCAGGGCGTATCAATTACCATCAGCTGAACCTCCTGCTCGTCTCGTCCCTTTCATAAAAAATCTTGAAATTCCTTAAGTCCTATTGGTATGAGAAAACTGTACCCTTTCATTGGTTTCTGCTAAGAACAAAATTTTCCACTTTTCAAAAGCTTATTTTTATCCGAGTAAGACAACTTCTGTCACAGGTCATGTAACATGCTGCTTAGCTTTAAATTGAGTACTTCAAGTTTGTGTACAAAATAACCAACTTAGCATATTCAGTTATTTTAAATCGTTGTCTAGACCGGCGCCCGCGTGACCAGTCTGAAATTTCCTTACACGAAGGCTCTTTGCAGTTGACAGTTAAATGGGAGGAGGGGGGATTTGTTTCCGTCACAAATATTGTTCCACCAAATTAAAGTTTTCAACTACAGTGTTTTGACTCGTTAGCGTGCAATTTAAATTTGCGTGCTTGTTGCAAACGCTGTGATTATATTCTTGTTGATCATGGCTTTTGTTAAGTTAAATTCAATTTGAAATTTTTCTTTGCAGCATGGAAAACATTTAAAGGTTCTTTGTGGAAATGTAAAACGTGAATTAATAAATATAATTGTTGATTTCTTTGGACTTATTTAGAAAAGGAATGTTTAGGAATAGAAAGGAATCCCACAAATATGAATATTAAGAACGCACGTAAAAGCGCGTACACCTTCCTTAAACGCCGGCAACGCCTCTGTAATTCCTCTGGTGTTGCAAGAGAATGTGGGCGGCGGTGATCACTTAACACCAGGTGTCACGCTCGTTTGTCCTCGTTTTTCCAAAAAAAAAAAATATAACTTTTTTATTGAAGAGGAAACCAATAAACGTATGTGTCACCTGATGTCAAGTGATCACTGCTGCCCACATTCTCTTGCAACACCAGAGGAATTACAGGAGCGTTGCAGGCCTTTTAGAAACGTATGCACGCTTTTTTTGAAGGTGCCCATGGCGTGTCGTCCTGAAAACACTTCAACTCAAAATAAATGGAAAAATCCAAAATTTTAAATGAATATTATACCAGTTAATAAACTAACAATAAAACACACCATTTATAAAAAATTATGAGTAGTTTTAACGGAACTGTTTGTTTCATGATTAAAGTTCTTTTGTTTCATGAAAGAATTTTAACGACCAAATACTTTACCAAAGTAAATAGTGGAACAGTCGAAATTGTCACGAATTACTTTAGTTTTGTTAGGTGGGGCTAACAAAATGCCTAAATTAGCTTATGTAAGGACAACTATACTGACTGTGCTTTCAAGAATTTTTTTGGAATAATTAATTAACTTAAAATTAAAATTCTTTTTGATGTCATTTCTAATATTCTAGATACTACTACCGCTTTGGAAACAAATGCCGCTCTGAGAGAGGAGAAGCGGCACAAGAAACTCTCCCAGCATTCTTTTTTGCGCTCTTTTCAATAAAAATATAAAATATTGTACAGTCATTTCTATCGCTATAAAATAATCATAATCTAGTCCCAGGCTGTCCGAGCACTTAGATATTCAGCTGTGGAGTGATAGGATTTACGACAGAGTCATTTTTTAATAAAACATTTACATTTATTTGTAGTTTATGCCTGAACAGTGGCTGCGACTTTATTATAAAAACATTTAAAGTTATATCTGTTTGATTTGAAGAGCATAACAAACTTCGGGCCTACCTACTATTACTAATATTTAAATGTTATCTTTAAATGAGAATTTACTAAAACAATACATTGGCAGACAATTACTAGTGGGAGGCTCCTTTGCACAGGAAGCCGGCTAGATTATGGGTACCACAACGGCGCCAATTTCTGCCGTGAAGCAGTAATATGTAAACATTATTGTGTTTCGGTCTGAAGGGCGCCGTAGCTAGTGAAATTACTGGGCAAATGAGACTTAACATCTTATGTCTCAAGGTGACGAGCGCAATCGTAGTGCCACTCAGAATTTTTGGGTTTTTCAAGAATCCTGATCGGCACTGCATTGTAATGGGTAGGGCGTATCAATTACCATCAGCTGAACGTCCTGCTCGTCTCGTCCCTTATTTTCATAATAAAAAATCTGATTATTTAAGCTAAACAGATCAGGTCTAAAGCTTATGATTAGTAAAATCCAAAGATATTTGATAAAAATCAAAATCACTTTTTGATCTGATACGAGTAGTGCTACGTAATCTTCTACTTTGTAATTTTATATATAATAATATATGGGATTACAAAGTTATTTATGCAGTTAGTGTATCTAGAAAACTGGACCGAAATTGCAAAATATTTTGATTTTCCCTTGATTTATAAACAATACTGATTGTATTCCTGATTTGAAGCTTCTGTATCTTGTAGAAGTGCCTTGAACTTTTGATGATCATCGGTCAGACAGTCAGTAAGTGACAAAATTAAGAAATTAAAACTAGTTATAATTTATAAACTACTGGTTCAAATTTAATGAAATTTTTAATATACTGTGTTTATACCATTGTATAGCATTCTATAGGGGGTCGAAAATGGCCTTAACTGCTTCGAGAAAAGGATGGTTTGGCCGTGCCGCTTGTTTTTGTTCGACTTGGCGTAATAAAAAAAAACATAAATTTGTTATGACTACTACTCGGCTAAGTCGAGTTAGTAAGTCTTTTGTGGGGCAATGTAAATGTTTTTTAACAAGATCCCAGAACATGTTCAAAACAAAAGTATTGCGATACTCAAAAGAATTGTTAAAAACCTTTGTGTGGTAAAGGTTACTATTACATCAATGACTTTCTTAATGATTCCACAGTTTGGGAATGCAGCGACCGCCCTCAGGCTATTAAATAAAAGTTAAATTGTACAATATTACTTTGTAAACATATTAGCAAGTTTAGTTTCTTGCGCCCAATCTTCTCAGGTCTGAGCCATTATTTTTGGAATGGCTCTTAGTTTTTGACTTTCTTTTCAACTTTTAAGTGATGTCACATCCTATTTTGAATAAAAAAAAATTGAATTTGAAATTATTACATCTATTATATGTAAAAAATATAGTGAGTGAAGTTGTTAGTAAGACTATTAATATTTCGTCAGGTTGCGTTTCAGCTTATCAATTGTGCTTTACGACTGTTATTTATATGAGCTAGGTGTTCGTGCTGACAGTGTCGCTCTAAGTAAAGCTAACCTTATGTCTTAATGGACGATATATTTCAACAATAATGACGCATTTACACACGAAAGGTGTTTTCTGAAATGGTATGAATATAAATTTATAGAAAATCACAATTTTTTTATGTACAATATATATATTTGAGAATTTTTGATCTGAGCCGAATGCTGGGGAATAAGAAAGTGTGACGAACAAAAAATGCATCTCACCAAAATGAAAATGTTTCGTTGGTCTGGGGGCGTTACACGGTCAGACATAATTCGGAATGCGTATATCCGAGGCACCTTTAAAATTGCAGCTATACATCATAAAATGTAGCAAGGCCGAATACGCTGGTATGGGCATGTAATGCGTAGGGACGAACATCACATGACGAGACGAGTCATGGATATGGATGAGGCTAAAAAGGCAGAGGCCGCCCACCAACTACCTGGACTAGAACCGTTAACAAAGATATGACGATGCTAGGCCAGTAATGACCCAAGATCGCAAACAGTGGCGATCTAGTATCAGGAGGGCTGACCAAAATAGGGGATGTGCCAGGGGAAAATATACATATATAATTTTGAGATTTATACAAAACAAAGAATGAGCTGCTGCAGATTATCTAAAAAAGTTAAGCTTAGGGCTAGGATGCGTTAAGTAACTTTAGCAATAACAAACATGTTAAGGTAACGGTCAAGCAAAAAATGTGTTACACCAGTTGACAATTTTCAGATGACGTCTTGAATTTAACTGTCAACCGTAACCGTGCAATCTGCGCCGATTAAGCTATTGTTACTGTTTTATAGCTAAATAGCGACCTGTCAAAGTTTTAAATAAATATTCGATATTGACAGGATATGTCACTTTTTAACTGTAACTATGCCAAGGAATACGATAGTGCAACACTTTCCACAGTCAATGTTAGAGGAAGCGTTACTGTTAACGTTAAGTTTGACTTAAACCTTAACTATAACAGCTAAGATGATGCAATCCAGCCTATATTAATTATAGCAAAACGGTTAGAGAAGAGTGGGATTTAAATAATGCAAAACATCAATGACAATATATATCGTCTTCAGTTGTGAACAAATATTTATGATTGAAGAGTTGCTACAGTATAGTAAGAAGAACAACAAATTCAATGCTCGTAGTTCCAAAATTTCGCAAATGATCGGATAGGTGGAGAGCGATGAAATGCATCAGTCATGGTTATTGGTTTGATGGAAGTGTATTTTTTAATGATAATAAAGGACGGGACGAGCAGGACGTTCAGTTGATGATAATTGATACACCCTGCCCATTACAATGCTGTGACGCTCAGGATTCTTGAAAAACACAAAAATTTACTATTTTAGTTTTTGGGTAATTAACTTTTATTTGATAAGTGTACGCTAGTTGGTACTTCAGCAGTGCTAACTAAGATTTGTGAGCATTATCACATTTGGTTGTTGTGCCCTATATAAGCTAGAGTGAATTCGAGTATTTATTACTTATTGTGAATTTTAAGTACAAATCATGCCCAAATACAGTGATTACAAGAATTTTGTGTGTTTACAACCACACTTACACTAGAGCATAGTGCTTTTAAAGCAGACGATACCGTTTGGTTAGCCGTATGGTGTAATGTGATGGCTTTCAAGTTTTTGTCCGATAAAAAAACACGCTCTCGCAGATTGTTACCAATATAATTTTGTGTTATTATGTATTATGAATTAATTATATTAAGCAAATCGTATAAATTGTAACAAACTAACATAGTTTTTTTAGCCTGTAACTAACAGAATATGGGCCTCTGTTGCCTCAATAAAGAAAAAAATATTATTTATATATTAATACGCGAGTACCTGAAACTGTAGCTGGTGGTGTAGAGAAACTGCTTGACTTACGGTTAAAGCTTAAAACACATTGGTTCACTTAAATTATGACAATAAGAGACGTAATTCAGATTAGCTGCTAATTGATCGTAATTTAACTGTGTACAAATGTTATATTTGTAACATACGTCGGTATTTTCTCAGTTGTTCACAGAATATTACACAACAGTGCAGTTAATTAAGGCGCGCATAAACCCGCCTGGCTCCGGGCGTAATGGGAAATAGCTAATTATGAACTTGCGTAGTGGCTTAAATCTACTAGAAATATTCGTAGGTGATAGGCGGAAGCGGGAACAACAAGAATATGATATTCTCATACATAAACCGGTTTCATCTGGTTTAATAGCAGATATTTTTACAGCATACTGAATTATTACCGATTGAATTGACCTTCATTTAACCTCCTCCTTATTGAAGTCGGTTAAATAACTCGGCTGTAATCGATCCCTATATTTAACTGGGTGGGGGTTCCCCAGTACCAGGTTCTTCCATTTGATCGCATACAACGAAGAACAGCTGGATTTGATTCGCCTGATCACATCATGGATTGGAAGGAAATATTTAATAAAATATAACAAATAAAAATAAATTTTCTCTCCGATATTTTGAAGTTGGTGCCAAGTTAAAAATATAAATTACGATACTTATATGTTCTAACTTATGTAATGAAAATACGAAATATTATCTACCTAGGTAACACTGAAAATGTTTAGAAAATGAAAAACGGCTTAATGTAGAAAGTTGCTAATACTTTTATTGTTTTTCGAAGTAACCACCGTTCCTCTCTACACATCGTCGTTCAATCGTCTACACACATTCTTCCTTATCTTGTGTCTTGCATGGCATTTACGTAATGTTTCACCGCATCTTCAGGGCTCTTAAAGCGAATACCTCGAATTTTATCTTTAGTTCTTGTTAATAAATAAAAGTCGCAGGGCGCCAGGGCAGAACTGTATGGTGGATGACTCATGATCTCGACACCTGCCATAGTCAAATATTCAACAGTCCGTTTTGCGGAGTGCGCTGAAGCATTGTCGTGGTGAAGGAGGATCATGCTTCGAGGGCGCTGCTGTCGATTTTTTTCCAAGACAACAGGCAAACAGCGATTGACATACTAGTCTGCAGTATCTACCCTTCCATCTTCTAGCTCAACTGTCGCGAAATGACCTTTCTGACCAAAGAATGAGGCAATCATCTGTTTTCCTTGACATTTTCCCTTCTTTTTACTTTTGGTGGCCGATCCTCGAAAGGAAATACCCACTGAGCTGATTTTGTTTTGGTTTCGGGTTCGTTGCAATATATCCAGTTTTCATCACCTGTGACGATGTCAAAACAACATTTGAGTCACCACCGTTAGATAAGTATCTAACATTTGGCGACACCAGTCCTGTCAATGCCTAGGCTTTCGCGTATCTGCTGATAGGTCACCTCTTATCTTCCTCTTTCATGCGTCGCACAGCACAGATGTTATCTTCAGTAGTCGGTGTGAAAGGACGTCCCTCACGCGGATCATCATTCAGATTGCTACGTCCACGCTTAAACTCGTTAAACCAATTGTAAATAGTGGCACGAGATGGGGCTTTATTAAGAAATGCTAATCACAGCCTATCATAGCTTTGTTGTTGAGTAAGCCCACAACGAAAGTCATAATAAATTATTGACTGAAAATTTTCTCGCGTTAGGTTAATTTTCACGTGTAACAAGAGTTTTAGATTTGCCACCAATTCACAAAAACAAATGACAAATGAATGCAATATACTACTTTAGATTACCAAAGAGTCTTAAAATTGAAATTCAAAAATAGTCTTCATTAGCAATGTTTCTAATTGGCTAGTTCTAAGCATTTTCAGTGTTACCTACGTATATGTGTTTGGTAGTCATTCGTTTTAATAATAATTACCACCAACTAAAATGTTGAAAAGAAAATTTATTAACACTATTAAGTTGCTATTAATATGACAATTCATTAAGGAAAATAAAGTCCACAAACATAATGAACATTTAAATATAGATACGCGTACAGGTCACATTAATGTGACTTGAAGTATTTACTATCTTGTCGCTATCGTTGTAGAACTTGTAGACTTGTTTGCGTATAAATTTTTAGATGTACACTCAATTAAAAGGAGAAAATTCGCTTAATTTAAAATTAAAACATGTCCTAAACAACAAACACTAAGGGTCCGCAAAGTTCTTTTTGTAAATTATTTTTTTATTCGCCTTCTTTACTACGTATATTATTGCCTTTTATTATTTTAAATGTCATATACATGTAATTATTTAACTTATACCAAACGTTAATATCGCTGGCTTCGCGATAGTACGTTGAATTAAAATATGGGTCTAGTTCATTTGGGTGTACTATTATATCTACAACAAACAATAAGGCTTAGCTTGGCCACAACTTGCCAGTGCGGGCTTCAAGAGCCTGTATGAATTTCATTTAATATTAAGCCAGGAGCTAGTTTTGTTGGAATACTATCAAAGCTTTTATTAAAACGGAAAAAAGAGCAACGAAGTAAGTTAACAGAGTAATTTTAGCTTGAACCTCCAGTTCTATATATGAATTAATAAAGATGATTTGATATGAAAAAACTGGCTCACGTTTTAAATATCCCTGCTACTATTACAAATGTGAATATATGTTTGTTTGTTACGCTTTCACTCCGAAACCATTGAACCGATTTGATGAAATTTAGTACAGAGATAGACTAGAGCTTATGATTTTTATTGCGAAAAAATTAATGGACGGGTTGAGGGGATGGAAGTTCGTAATTATCGAAGATGACACAATGATAAGAAGTAATTTATAAGTATTTTTTCGAGCATTTTCGAAACTTTGATACGAAATTAAAGTTCACAGAGAAATACTATAAAAGAGACTGTCCACATTGACAATCGATATCCGCTGTATCGTAGAAGAGCGCCGCCAACAGTGGAAGAAGTTTGTATGTGTTTTATTTGTAAAATATCCCAAAAATTATAAAATACTGCCTAAAGTTACTATTTCAGGCGGACAAAGTCGCGGGTTAAAGCTAACTATATTATAAACGTAGACCTTTTTAAACATAAAAATATGGGTTGATGGAATGTGATTACCATTGCCAATTAATTATCTCCTACGACACTCGTTACCGGGGCCCCATCGGTGTGAAAGAGCTGAGTGGCAGATTGAACAAGTGAATAGATGCTGACGCTGAACTTCGACTGTCTATAAGTTAATATTTTTATAATTCACTTTCGCTCCAGTCTTGTTATAAGTAACACGTCATATTTTAATATCATTGTAATTAGTTTTGTGTAATAAATAATAATTTTTAAAAAGACCTTTTATGATCGTCCGAACATAACTGGCGCAGTCGGTAGGATCGCGGCACTTTCAAAATCAAGTGAACGGTTCTAATCGTAATAACCGCGATCGGGATATAAGAACCTAAAAGGACGATTTACGGGAATTTCGGAAAATTGAAAATCCTGTTCTGGGGCAAAGTCCGGCGGGAGATGCAGAGATTTCGGTAAGTACTCTTTTACTTCCAAGTTCCTTTGCTCTATTTCCTGTCGTAATTTTTTTTATTGTGTGTTGTCGTTAGGCTAAAATCGCCACGGATTTCACACGGATATAGGATACTTCGTAGAATTATTGCATTGTTAAGTAAGGCTAGGGTACAGTGAAAGCTATAATGTCTCTTAAAGATTGCGATAGTGTTATTAAGACTATGGGTGATTTAATTCCGAGATATAACGGTAACCCCAAAACATTAAATTATTATATACGAGAAGTAGAGAGCGTTATTAGTTTAATAGAGCCTGGCTGGCAAGCGCACCCCGTGTCAATAAGTTTAATTAAGAGTAGGCTTATTGGCGCAGCTATAGATGCTATAGCGTACGAAAACTCACTGGACTCGTGGCCGGAGGTTAAACATGCGTTATTAAGACGTTTAGGAGAAACGAGAAACGAGATCCAAGTAATGCAGGAACTTACTCGAATGCGTCGCCTTAAATCGGAGGACGCCGAAACATTTGGAAAACGACTTAGGGACATATTAGATACATTATTTACAGTCGGAAAACATACCGATAAAAGTTATTATGAAAGTATGGTAATAGAACATTATATAAGTCAGTTAGAATTTAACGTAGGAATAGGTGTTAGGATTATGAAACCCACGTCGTTAGAGCTTACGATTGTTGCGGCTAGACAGGAGGAAGCTAAACTAATTTATTATAGGCAAGCAAATCCTGGTACAAATACTGCATCTACTTCGCAAATAAGACAGAAAACAGATCATTCTAGATTATTCCCACAAAATAATTATTTGCGTTCTATTAATAATAACCCTCCACGATTATTCAATCCTAATTTTGTACCTCAACAAAATAATATGAATTCACAACAACGACAGCAGTGGATACAGTCCAGCCTGCCTTGGAAGAATTCTCACCAAGGTCACAAGACTTCAGGTAATGTACGTAATAATTTTGGACATCAACCCAATATGCCTCAACAAAATATAAATCCGACTCAAAAAGTATCAGATGTAAGTATGAGGTCCGTCAATAAGCCAGAGAAGCCACAATTTGCTTTCGAAGAGTTGTTCTACACCCCGAACGACTACTCTCAGGTAAGTAACCCAAGTGACTATGATCACCACCAGTATTTTGAGGAGCAGCCACCTTCTGAAGAAATTCATGAACAAATTATTGGGGAAAATCAGGCAATTACCTCATGTGATGAACTGGATTTTCGGGATGGCAACAACACCGACAACCAGAGCTAGTAAAACTGAATCATCACTATAAAGATCATTTGCCCTATATCGAGATACCTGAATATAAAGGTAAGTTTTTAATAGATACAGGAGCCTCGCGATCGATGATATCACCCGACGCTATAATCGGTACAATTTTTGAACATTGTATAGATCATGAACCTTTTGAAGTTAAAACTGCGCATGGTGTTACTAGACATGACTTAGTAGCTCACCTTCCATTACCACCGGTTTTTAATAATGAATTATTCCACAAATTTCTAATCTTTGACTTTGATCCTAAATATAAAGGTCTAATAGGGCTAGATTTGCTTAAGGTCTTATGCAGTAATATAGATATAAAAAATAAAGTATTATGTACGTCAAGCGCAACTATACCTATTAATTTCGATTACCCAAAAAAAAATATTAGTATTGAACCAAGATGTCAAAAATTAATAAAGGTTAAAACAAATTATGTAGACGGCCAATATTTGCACGAAGATTACTTTTGGAATAATGGTGTAATTTCTCCTGCTGCAATTATTAAAGTAGAGAATGGTTATTTTCGGACGTCTGTACTAAATTTCAATACTGAAAAAGGGTTTATAAAATCAACAGCTCCGTTCGTGTTAGAGCCTTATTATAATAATAGTACGGAAACTTCTTGTGAGCTTCATTCAATTACTACTAGATCAGAGATAGATAGAGAACTTTGCAAAAACTTAGAGAAAATTAGAACACATCACATGAACGAAGAGGAAAAGCGAGAAATATCACGTTTATGTTATCAGTACAGGGAATTATTTCACTCTGAAAATATTCCATTAACATTTAACCATTCAGTGAAGCATAAACTTAGGCTTACGGATGAAACACCTGTATATGTTAGAAGTTATAGGCAGTCTCCGCAACAACGCCAAGAGATTCGTAATCAAATAGATAATCTCCTTAAACAAGGAATAATTAGAGAAAGCATTTCTCCATGGTCATGTCCTGTGCATATTGTACCAAAAAAACCAGATGCATCAGGAAAAATAAAATGGAGGCTTGTAATAGATTATAGAAGACTCAATGACCGTATAATTGAAGATAAATATCCACTTCCAAATATTTATGATATTTTAGATAGGGTAGGTAGAGCACAATATTTCACAACGCTTGATTTAGCTAGCGGATACCATCAGGTGGAAATGGACCCGAGTGACGTAGAAAAAACAGCATTTTCAACAGAAAGAGGTCATTATGAGTTCCTTAGGATGCCATTCGGTTTAAAGAATGCGCCTAGTACTTTTCAGCGTCTTATGGACCATATTTAACGAGGTGTAGAAAATGTATTTACTTACCTCGATGACGTAATTATAATTTCTACATCATTACAAGAACACATACATAAGCTAACACAGGTTTTTGAACGTTTTAAAATGCATAATCTCAAGATACAGCTAGATAAGTCAGAGTTTCTCCAAAAATAAGTGACATTTTTAGGCCATGAATTTACAGACCAAGGCTTAAAGCCAAATAGGGATAAAATTAAAGCAGTGCTAGACTTTCCACTTCCAAGAACGCAGAAGGAAGTCAAATGTTTTCTAGGTTTGGTTGGATACTATCGAAAATTTATAAAAGACTTTGCAAAACTCACGAAACCTATGACCATATGTCTCAAGAAAAATCATTCAGTCATTCATTCACCTGAGTTCATAGATGCGATTAACAAATGTAAACAAATATTAACAAATGCACCTCTATTACAATATCCAAATTTTGATGAACCATTTATCCTTACGACAGATGCATCAGAAGTAGCAATTGGTGCAGTACTGTCCCAAGGACGTGTGGGTTCAGATAAACCAGTCGCGTACGCGTCTAGAACTCTATCTGAAACGGAAAATAGATATTCTACCATAGAGAAAGAGCTGTTAGCGATCATATGGGCAGTAAAATATTTTAGGCCGTATTTGTATGGTAGGAAGTTTACCATATACACCGACCACCGTCCGTTAACTTGGTTAATGTCACTTAAAGATCCAAACTCAAAATTAACACGCTGGCGCTTAAAGTTGGCAGAATATGATTATCAAGTAGTTTACAAGAAGGGTCGGCAAAACACTAACGCAGACGCATTGTCAAGGGCAAAAATTTTTCATAATAGTATAGATTCGTTAGCAGTCAACTTCGATGATAATGATGATGATGAAATAATAAATAGAATATTTGAACATGCACGTAGGGAACAGGCAGGCGAACTGCAAGCGGACAACCTTGAAGTAAACGAAAACGTCACACCATCAATTATAGTCACAGAAGAAGATAATATAACGGTAGCAAATGACCCTGAACAACTCGTATCCACTAATCACACACAGCCAGATAATGAGAACAGGGGTATACCTATAATATCTGACGCTATAGATAGACAACAAAAACAATTTCATATTAGGTCGACCCCAGGATCAACTTACCGCATAGAAAATAGGTCAACAAGCTCTAGGCAAGTAATTAAAGATGTGTTTATCCCTGTGAATAATACAGAAGAGGAAATAATTAAATTCTTAAAGGAACATACTGTAGCAGATCGAGTATTTCACTGTTTTTTTCATAATGAAGAGTTATACCTTGCATTTTCACGTGTGTATACAACAGTATTTAACGACAGAGGTCCAAAATTATTTAAGTGCACATCACGGGTAACCTTAGTGGAAAATAAAACTGAACAGGAGGATTTAATAAAACAACATCATATAGGAAAAACAATTCATAGGGGAATACAAGAGACATATAAACAACTCCGTAGAAAATATCATTGGCAAAATATGTTACTCAGCATTCAAAAATACATCAATCAATGCGATGTTTGTTTGCGAGCTAAATATGAAAGAAACCCACTGAGACCACCTTTGGCTTTAACGGACACGCCTACAAAACCTATGGAGCATCTCTTCATGGACTTATACTCCACAGGTGGGGCAACTTTTTTAACAGTTATGGATAATTTTTCAAAATTTGCACAAGCCATCAACCTAACTGCATCAAGTAGCGTTCACGTAGCAGATGCACTATTACAAATATTTTCTGTTTTCGGTTTACCCATGAAAATCACTGCAGATTCGGATTCGAAATTTGAAAATGATTTAATAAAAGAGATCTTTGCATTACATGATATTAACATACATTTCACAACCCCTTACAACCCTAACTCAAATTCTCCAATAGAACGATTCCATTCCACTATTGCTGAAATAATAAGAATTCAGAGAATGACAAATAAAGACGATCCTATGCCTTTATTAATGAAATATGCACTTATCGCCTATAATAATTCAATTCACTCCAGTACTGGGTATACACCACATGAATTAATGTTTGGACATACAGCATCTAGGAATCCACTTGAACTGTATTACCCGAAGGAATTCTATCAAAATTATGTTCTAAAACATAAAAATAACGCAGAAGCTGTACAAGAGTGCGTTACAGCATACATGTCTAAAAATAAGGAGCAGATAATTAGCAAGAGGAACCAGGCAGCACAAGAAGCGGCTTTCAAGGTAGGTGAAACTGTCTACAAACAGGTGGCAAAAACGGCGCGAGACGACAAAACAAAGCCTACTTATAAAGGTCCGTATAGAATAATTCACTTGCATCCTAATAATATAGCCGAAATTATTGGTAGTCATCCGAATGGCAAATCGATAAGAGTTCATTACAAGCTGCTCAGACGGCCTCATCTTGTTACAGGATCTTCATCTCAAGAGCCTTCATGCTCTACGCAGGAGCCCTCGTGCTCTACGCATCAGCTGACGTAGTTATAGACTCAATAGATAATACAAATGGCATTGTACTTATTAAAGAAGGGCAAGTATTTAAGCAGATCGATTCCTTCAGCCTAGTATGTGTATACAATATTACAGCACTTCAATCTTCGTCACTGAAATTACTTTCACTTTTTATGATAACAAAGTCTTTAGAAGTAAATACAGTATCCGGAGATTCGCATAAAACATACAAAGATCAGTTAAATTACACTTTTACTTTGGTAGATAAGAAACTTAGCTTATTTAGATCTTATTCTAATAATTATAGAGTTAAGCGAGGATTAGTAAACGGGCTTGGCTCTTTTACTAATCCTCATTTGGACAATAATGACGCAGAAAAAATAGAACAAGAAATTAGTTCTATACAGAATACCGTTAATAATATTAAAAACAAGCAACAAAAATCATTTTTTTGGCTGAAAATACTATTAAAGAATTCACCTCAGAATTAGAAAAGATTAATAAGAATCAGAATAAACTAGCCTCGATAGTTAATAATGTTTCTAATAGTTCTAATTTAGTTTATAATCAATTACATTTTCTAGATATATACGTCCAATTAAGTTTTAGTTTACAATTAATTTTAAATAAGCTAATGATATTAGAAAATGCAATTACGTTTGCCCGAATGGAAGTCATGCATCCTAGTATAATTAATCCTCATAATTTAATTAATGAATTACTAAGTATCAAGGAAAACTATTTTCTCAACCCAATCTCGGAAATAGGTATACGTAGAATAGATGATATAGAGAAATCTGTGGTGGTTAAAGCTTATAAAACAATGCACACACTAAATTTTATATTAGAAATCCCCTCGGTTGACCTCCAGATTTATGACCTTATTCACCTGTACTCCATCCCCGATAAATAAAACCTTACGATAATCCCAAAATCCAAATACCTTGCACTTGGAAGTGAGGGGTACGCTTACCTTGATGACGGATGCCGGCTTATCTCCGAGACTACACTTCTATGCAGCCAACTAAATGAATTGTCTATAAAGAAAAATGAAGACTGCATCATCGCACTGGTGCAACACAAACCTGCCAGTTGCACACTAGCTAAAATGGTTTTGCGTAGTGGGAAAATTCAGAAGATCAACGACAACAGCTGGATTGTTATTCCAACAACGGAAGAGCTAGTGAGGAAAATGTGTGATGGAAGGACTCATTACGAAAAAATAAAGGGACCCCAAATCATTACTATTTCAGAAGGATGCGTGATTCAAATAATGAATAGAACACTTCAAGCTCATAGATTTTTTTTAAATATGAATGAAATTATACCATTGCCACATCAACAAGACTATTCATATAAGTCACCAGCTGATTTCACTTTGCATATCGAGGATATATCATTAGACAACATCCGTGGTCTTATTAACCAGGCACGAGAGGTGGAAGATCCAGATGAAGTTAATCTGCCCCTCATCATGGCGACTCCGAGTTGGACTACAGTAATATTATACTTCATAGGCTTCGTGATAATATCCAAAAAGATCTATCAATGGCTTAAGAGCAAGCGGATGAAGCCTAACCCAAGAGCCAGTGAAGAAGCCAGCGAGGACGCTGGAGGAAGCTGCAAGTTACGCTTCCATCTTGAAGGGGGAGGCGTTACCGGGGCCCCATCGGTGTGAAAGAGCTGAGTGGCAGATTGAACAAGTGAATAGATGCTGACGCTGAACTTCGATTGTCTATAAGTTAATATTTTTATAATTCACTTTCGCTCCAGTCTTGTTATAAGTAACACGTCATATTTTAATATCATTGTAATTAGTTTTGTGTAATAAATAATAATTTTTAAAAAGACCTTTTATGATCGTCCGAACATAACTCACTACAGGCTATTATTTTCATTCCTTTGAGATGTGGTGCTGGAGAAAGATGCTCCGTATCCCCTGGACAACGTTTCGGTCTAATCTCTCCATACTACGTGAACTCAGGATCTCCTCACGATTGTCTTCCGAATGTCTGCGCAGAGTTTTAGAATAATTAAGTCACATCGCAAGGAAGGACGACCTTGAGAGGCTCTTTGTGGTCGGCAAAATAGATGGGATGAGGCCTCGTGGACGCAGTCCAACACGATGGTCTGACCAGATCCGCTCCGCCCTCGACTTTACGGTTTACATTGCCTTTCACAGGAATAGATGGAGAGCGATCATACGAGAGAAAGTGATACAGAAGGGTGGTCACGACCCTCAGTACTGAGGATTACGACGCAGGGAGAAGCTTTTTTTAAGACACCGTTCACAAATAAATATAAATCGTTACCATCAAAATTGTGGTAAGGTAAGCGATTATAAAGTAGTGATTATAAAGTATACTTATTTGAAAGTCTGAGTCCCACCTTATTGAAATGTAAAAAGAAAAGAAAACTTCTGAGATTTATAAGTGTTACCAGCTTTTACCCGCGACGTCGTCCGCTTTGAATAGTTTTTTTTGGGCATTTTTTTATCTTTAAGGATAATTTTCAAATAATACACATACAAACTGCTCTTTTCGCTGCTGTCAGCGTGGACCCCTTGTTAATGTGGAAAGTCTCTTTAATAGTATTTGCCTATGAATTTAAATCTCATATTTCATTCCCATGTAGATCAAAGTTTCAAAATTCAAATGTTCGAACAAATGTTTATAAATTATTTCTTATCTAGTGCCTAAATACAAAGTTTCATGGTTTTATTTTCGATAGTGACGAATTTCCATACAGACTGCCATTCCCTATTTCAAACCCTTCTATTTTTTTTTGCAATAATAGGTAGCCTATGTCCTTTTTCAAGCTCTTGTCTATCTCTGTACTAGAGTTTTTTTATGGAAATAAGGAACGAGACGAGCAGGACGTTCAGCTGATAGTAATTGATACGCAACCACAACAACACAAACCCACAAATTCTGAGCAGCACTACAATTGCGCTTGTCACCTTGAGGCAAAGGTCTCATTTGCCCAGTAATTTCACTAGGAAATTATATAATCGTTTCGGTGGTTTAGGCAAGAAAGCGTAGCAAACAAACTTACATTCACATTTATAATATTAGTATGAATTTCCTAGACGTACTTGAATAAAGTGATTTTAAAGATTAGTACATTTGTGATTCTAACTTGACACTATTTATAACACAGGTTGAACTGTATCATCTGGCTTGGCTTTACATTCCTAGGCTCTTTTATTTTTGACATCTGGAATAATATAAAAGAACACATTTAAATAGACAAATAAACCTTAAAACTTGTTTATTTTTATTTTCCTAGTGAAATTCCATTAAAAGTTATTTATTACATACAAAGTCTATAAAGGGATGGTCAGCGTATGAGCTCAAAGCGGATTGTAGAGCTTATAATAAATTAATAGCCCTTTGAGATTCACTGCAGTGCGAATGTCACTTTATATGCTAATTGGACCTAGACAACTTGTATACAGGCCAAGATTTGAAAAATGCCCCGAGGAAATATGTTTATTTTATTTCTTTTTAACCTCATATTTCTAAGCTTGTTAATATTATAATATGTTTTTTTTTCTGATGTAAAAACTACTTCAGGTCCGTTTAAACTGAGTTTTCAGTTTCGGAATGAAAATGTGAAAGGTAATAATAATAAGCATTAAAAAATTGTAATAATGTAACACAAGATATCAAAAACACATTTTCATGACAGTTGATTTTTGTTTTGAAGTGAAAACTTCTTTTACCACCGTACCTTTTGTTTAGATGAGATACTCGTGACACCGTTACGAGACGCGTCATGGGCTCCCATCAAACAATGGTTGCCATGGTGATTTCAGTTATTATTTAAATATGGGACGTTGTAGTCTATTGCATTGTACAAATCGTGCAGAACGAAAACATGTAATTATAACACACGTCACAGACTATTGCTATCTCATTTACATACTCTATATATCTTCGTCTTTCATAGCGGTTGAAATCATGTGTCATCCTAGCAACTTGTACCAGGACCTCATATACAGCTAAGAGGTTCATGCACAGTGCACATCTTAAAATTATTATACAAGTGCCGACCCATTGTTGTTCTGAAATTATGGATGAAAATTGATTTTTCTGAGAGATAAACTTTTTAATGTAAAATAATTGAAATAGTTTTGAATTGTTAATTTTTTAGCGTAATATGAAGTGTCATTTTTTGTGTACGATAGCGCAATAAATGAATATTGTATTTAACCACATAAGTGCTAGTACTTTAATTCTGATTAATTAAGCAATTCGTGCGAAATTATTCCCTAACCATTCCAAATATTCAAAAATGCACCAAGTTAATTTTCAAGTTTTCACTTTTCCGGCACTCCCATTTTAGATGTAAAAACTACTTGAGGTCCGTTGAGTACTTTATTGTGTGGGCATTGATTGGGACTGAGTTTTCAGTTTCGAAATGAAAATGTGAAAGGTTCATACTTATACTTATATACTTATAATAAGCGAATTATATAAATAAAGATATATGAGTAAAAACACAAGATATCTAAGACACATTTTTTAAAGTGAAACTTTTATTACGTCTCAAACTTTTTCGTCTGTTTGTTACATGTCGCGTGACGGTCGGGCGGCGCCTATAGTTTGCAGCAGCTGACCATGTAGTGTATAGACTATTACTCATTTGTGCCAGTGCTCCACGCTATTTTGTTTGTTTTTGTCAGTGTTTAATGTATAGGTTGTTGTTTGTATTCCAATTTTCCAAGTATAAAATTAAGATTGATAAAGCGATTTTTACACCCTTAATGGAATATTATTCCAAAAATTTTTTGGTAAATGTCTGTAATGTGAAAAAAAGTTTCACTTTTACCGTGGTATCACAAAACCACACAATCCATTTTTATTGTATTTTTAAGATATCTTTAGCCGACTATTACAGTAGAATAAAGTCAATATTGCAACAATGCAATTGGCGAAACGGAAAAGCGTACAAGAAGCCTTCGATTGTCAGATTATTAAATGAACTCAATACTCTATATGCCGCAGTATGAAAATAACAATTTGTCATTCGATATGAAATTGATTTAGTAAAATTACTAGTACACCTTATTAGTGTATCACATTACAATTATTATGAGTAATTGTAGTACTTTACTAACGTATTTCATTTTTTGATTGTTGAGTTAAACAAAAACCGAAAAGTTTGAGTCTGTTTTGAGAGAATCTTCTTGTCATTCTCCTCCCCCCTCCCTGAAGTAAAATTCCCTGAAGTAAAAGTAGTGTTAAAAAATTTATGTATACTACTTTCGAGAAGTACTATCGAGACATAGCAAATAACCATACAAGATTCCATACATAAATTACAAAACAGTACGCATCAACAAAGTAAACATATATTTAATACAAAGTATATCTTACCACCTTAAAATAAGGTTCAATTGTCAAAGCCACTTAATGAGCAGAGAGCATTAATGAGACGTAACGTATAGAACACCTCGAGAATGATTTTGCGCCATTTTTGCGCTTTTAATTACAAATTATAAGATGAATCAAATATTTAAACGATCATTTCTTATTCACAATTATGACATAAAGATGATTTTTTTTTATTAATTGCCTGTCTAAGATAAGATATCACATACTTTGAACTTTTTTATGTCCTAAGAGTGTGATTTTTACCATATTTAAAGGAACGCTACCCCCCCACACGTAGTCTGTGGTAAGATCATACTCAACAGAAAAATTTCTGGGCATATTTCTCTTGCTAATTTAATGGCTAATTTTATAGTAATTTAATGATAGTAATAATTAGGAATCACATGGTTTCAAGCTTTTTAAAAAAACTGCTAAATTGTTTATTTTAATAAATGCTTTAGATTTAAACAAATAGTTGTACTTGTCAATGATGTTTTATGATTTAGAATATGTAAATACTATTTTTTGAAGCAATTATATTATGAAATACTTTTTTTACTACCAAATGTTATTGCTACTCATAATAAAAGGCCACAAATATTCAGCCATCCAACCGTCTTATCCCAACAAAAGGGTTTTTCAAATACTACATAAATCACACTGAAGAAAACGCCACGCTCTCTCGCCTACGAATAAAGACGAAATATGATGTCCACGTAGCGCCTTACAACTTGCTCCTTGTTAATAATACAAAGGAAGCCATAACAATACTCATTCCGCCTTAATAATGATACCAGGACTTGGAAAATTTTCAACTGTGGTCTCAACAGAATGACCGCTACAGTGCATTCAGTTGTCTAACGACCAGAACATGAAATTTATGGAAATCTCGACCCTATTTGTAAACACATAGGGTAAACAGGAAAACATTTATAAGTTGGTAGAACGTAATCCAAATGAAACGTTGACACTGAGCCGGCAGTAGCGTCTGAAAGAAAATTGCGAGATCAAATTAGGTCCAGATACAACTGCTGTAATAAGAACTTCACTAAAATGCTTTAGTATTGTTAGGTTGTTATTCTAAAGGACTGCTTTTGTTATACGTACTCTATATTATTTGTATAAATAAAATGATAGAGGTTTTCATTTGTGCGCGCATTACGGAAAAATTACTGGATAAATTTCAATTAAGACTTCTATGTATTATTATTATTAGACACTTGGCCATACAAATTAAAATTGCGATAGATTTATAAGCACTACTTACTCAGTCATGTTATATTACCCAATATTACATATTTTCGCCGAGTCTATTAGAAAAAAAGCAGTGATAAATAAACGAGGTTGCGATGACAAGTCGTAATCTCGGATCATTACAAAATTAACAATGTAGTTATTTTCATTAAAATGTCTAGATTGCAGTATTTCATACAGTTGAAAATCTTTTGACATGATTTCAGGCCTTTTTTTGGTCACCTGGTGTTAAGTGATCACTGACGCCCACAATCCCTTGCAACACCAGAGGAATCACAGGAGCGTTGCCGGCCTTTAAGGAAGGTGCACACGCTTTCTTTTAAGGTACCCATGTCGTATCGTCCAAGAAACACCGCACCAGGAAGCTCGTTCCACAGCTTTGTAGTACGTGGAAGAAAGCTCCTTGAAAACCGCACTGTGGAGGACCGCCACACATCCAGATGGCCTTTATATAAAGGCCTTTTTTAAACATACTCAAACAAGTAGAAGTATTGTAAGTAGTGTAAGTATAAAAAATGGTTATTGTAGGTTATACCTAAGAGACATATACTATTGCCGACTGTTTTGTAGACACTATTGCCATTATTTTGCCAATGACGTTCTATGTACATAGTAAATTATTTTGATCTAATCCGTAAGCTCGGAAAAATGTGTTTATTAACGACCACATATTATGAACCTGTAACATTTTCAGTATTTCTCTACTGTATTTGCATATATTATACATATATACCTTCCTCTTCAATTTCTCTATTTATTAAAAAAACCGCATGAATATCTTATTGCGTACTTTTAAAGAATACATAGGGACAGACAGCGGGAAGTGACTTTGTTTTATACTATGTATTGATAAAAAATATCCTGACTTAGTAGTAAAAACCGTAGTTGAAATTAATGATCCAACTTCACCCTCACCCCACGGCCGGTTGTAATGCAACATGCGATAGATGGAAAAAAAATTAGGCGGTGTCATAAAAGATTTACTTTACTACCCGGTTACTATATGTCAAAATAAAAGTCCAAAATAAGCAAGATTTATTTTCGATTTTTTTTTTTTTCAGTATTATAGATTGATGTAGGAGATGTGCTGTGGTGATGATTATTATAATGATGTAAATCCAATGAAATAATCTGGGGTAAGAAAATTTTTTATTTATTTTTCTGGCAGTACTATTATAGCGTCACAGAACGTCAAAAGCTACAGAACTATTAAGAACAAAAATCAAAACTTAACAATGAAAACTTTAAAACAAAGCAGTGATAGTATGAAAATATCACGATTCGTGCCTCACAGTAATGAAACTGTACTGACGCAACAGGACGAGCACGAGGGTGTAAAAGGGGAACGGGAGAGGGCATCACGTACTAGCGAGGTGTGAAGATAATTTGGCCGTGTAGTAATAACAGATTGTTTTAGTTATTTATGCAACTGTTGTGTAATATTAAAACACGAATGTGGGTTGATAATACATAGTATCACATGAGTGTTTTAATACCTAATTATCAACAGTTGCATACAAAACTTTATAGGCTACACCCTTAATATGAACCCTCTATAAAATATTCTGAAACAGTTAGCTAACAGTTAGCTACTAATATTAAAAGCCAGTCCTAGAAACCATAATATCATCCAAAGGAATTTAATTATGAAAACGGATGATATAATATTGTACTGAATTTCATTACAACACTCGTTTGGATTATGTAATGGTTATTAGGATATTAAGTGTTTTAATGTTGGCAATAAGCTAACTGTTGAAAAATCTTTAATAGAGGATTTAAGGCATGGGCGTAGATAAACAAACATACACCATCCACTAGCAACTGTTCTACCAATACATAATGATATTTTGTGTCAATATAGAAATACCATTTTGTAGCCCCAATCATAATATTGAGGGTATTTTCATATTTCGTTGTATTATGCAAAATACCTAAATATCTATCAAATATTTTATGAGTGTATATAATACAAAATCCATTAGCGCAGTCCCGACGGGCCACAGCCTTCCGTTTAGGAAATTACGTTAAAATGCGATACTTCCCGTTCGCCCACTCCCGATAGTTCCGTGAAACGCAAAGAAAGAATATTTCCTTTGGGAACTACTGCGACTCATTTTCTCTCTTTGTTTTATTATTAAATTATGACTTTAAATGGATGCATTTTAGTTTAATTTTATGTCGAAATATTATTGCTATAACATAATTTTTCATATTGGATAAGTTTCAGCATAAACATATTACACTTACTTACTAAGTCTTTTGTGGGGCGATGTATATGATTTACAACAAGATCTCAGAAAACGTTCAAAACAAAAGTATTACGTTATTCAAAAGAATTGTTAAAAAACGTTTTTGTGATAAAGGTTACTATAACATAAATGACTTTCTTAATGATACCACAAATTGAGAATGGAGTGACCGCCCTCAGGCTATTAAATAATAAGTTTAATTGTACAATATTACTTTGTAAACATATTTTTCGATGAAAAAAAAGCCCGCTGAGTTTGTTGCGCCCATTCTTCTCAGGTCTGAGGAATTCGTTTTGGAATGGGTGTATTTTTTGACTTTCAATAAGTGATGTCACATCCCATTTTGAATAAAGATATTTGAATTTGAACTTACAAACTCACCCGAAAATAGTACCTATCTGTAGATTTATCCAGATCCAGATAACTATAGATTTTTATTTTAGTGATGATCAAAATTTCCTACATCAGATAAATATAAAGGTAAATAGCAATATCAGATAAATAGAAGGAAAGTTAGTAACAGACAGTTCTTACCAGTTCTCACAGATAATGACAAATCATTGTCTTATTTACACGTACAAAACACGGCCACTGCCCAAATAAACTTTCAACCTATATTTATCGTCTTATATAATATTATCTTGCTAAGGGTAATTTTGAAAAAAATCCTATGTGCCTGTAAATTTATGTTTTAATAATATATTACGTTGAAACTGACCGATTTACATTCAGTTTCCTTTCTTAATTTCACACCTAAGGGTAAAATTTCCAATAATATTATCTTTTTATACAAATTAAATTTGTAACCAAAATTTATGAAAAATGCGGGACTCGAACCCGTGACCTCTGGGGTTCCATCTAGTATCTTCTTAGTGCTCACTTGCTTGCTAGTATATAGTATAGTAAAGACATAACTTATACATTTATAAAAAAATTGATGATCGTTAATTTAAGCCACTTTAAGCCCATCATAATCAACAAAGTCGTCCCATCGATCCAATGCAGAACCTAATTGCGGCTTTTTTACACGATGCCACTTTTATCGAACATTGAAGGGCTGCAATTTAAATTTTAAAGCCAATTCAATACAAGTGATTGAATTTTTAACGCAACAATCCGTTAGGGGAGCTTAGCACGGGGCTCGGTAGACTCAAATGTAAATAGACAGTGCCGGCTAAAGATCCAAGAGATAATCAGACCAGGACTGAACAGTCGGTAAGCAATTTAGTCCGGATTAAAGCCCGATTCCCTGCATTACCCGTTATGAAGGTACTTCCACATTTGTTTGTTTCTTCTAAGCACTGTGTTCTAGGAGCTATAGCGAGTGCTAGAATAGAAATAGTTTTAATTAATTTCATTTTGGATTCTGTTAACGCTTAATTGTCCAAATATAACATTGGAGAAATGCCTCAGATCTGTGTATACTATATTGAATAAATTGCAGATACAATATTAATTAATATTGATTTATATTGTTCAATATATTTATTGTATCCGGATTGTAGAGTAGATTTTTTCTATATAAGATAGGGCAAACGGGCAAGAGCCTGACGTGATGGTCAACCACTCATGGATATTCGCAACACCAGGGGTCAAGAGATGCGTTGCTGGCTTTTAGGGTGGGAATATGCTCTAATCTCTAAGGTCCTTAAATCATATGAGTTCGGGAAAACAGCAGCCGGTAAATAATTTTATAAAGTGGCTGTGCGCGAGGGATCAAATTTCTCGCAAAACGAATGTTTGTATAATACCAAACATCAACATGATGCGCGTGGAATTTCGAGAATGTGATAGAAGAATATCTTTACACAAACCCAAAGAATCCAGCCGATCAGAGATGACTTCATTGATCGTCGATGATTCGAGCCGCGCTTCATTGTATGACGGTGCTGGGGAGCGACCACCCAAATAGTGCAGCATGACTAATCTCAAATTGTTAGCTATGCTGCATCAATCGAAACCTTAGTAATCGAAAACATAGGTTAGCAATCCTAGCTCGACCAGCCAATCAGGAACAAGCTCCTATCGGCTGTATTGACTTTAAAATACAAATGAGCTACTTTTTAGTTTTAAAATTGTCAAAACATAACTCTTTTAACTTTGAATTATCGAAACAATATGTTATATTTTTTAAAGTGATAACCCTCATTTCTAGGATTAATACACAAATAAAATCTGAAAAACAAAATTGTATGAACGATGCGGGATTCGAACCCACGACCTCCGGCGTTCCGTGCCGGTGCTCTAACCAACTGAGCTAACCGTTCGAGTACCGCCTCGTTATAAAATTCTGTTTGCTTTTTTCAACTCTCAGGTTGTGGTTTCATCTACAGTATCTACTATACATTTGATAAATGAAATTGACTTGAGATGTCGCTTTTCAAATTTTATTTGTGATTGAATTATTTACATAACGCTATTTACTTTTTTAATATAATTAAATAATAACATGAAAGCTTGAAAGCTTAATAATCTACACGGTCAAATAGAAGAAGCCTGTTAGCGATACAGTCGCTGTGTTAAGCGGCCGAATTAAGACGGTCGCGCGGACAGACCGGTTTTGGATACGATACGGTCGCGTAGCCGAAAGCCGTCACTTTTGATACGAACGGACTGTCGTGTTAACGTAATATTACCATTGTCAATTGAACTTCACGAATTAAATTTATTAATTACAGTGTACTTTTTAATTGGACGCTAAGCTCTCCCTATCATTCAAGACCAGGGCACTGGGCGCCTACCAAAGCCGGTGCTAGGGAGCGCCCGTCCAGAATTGAGGACAGTACTGCATGTTAGGCTGAATTTGCGCCTTATGTAGTTTGTTGGTATGGTTTTGGATGTAAAGGTCTATTTTATTTTATATACACGCTAAAAATAATAATACTTATAAAAGTCCCAAGATTAGATCATCAAGTTTTACTTGATTTATTTTGATTTGTCTGTCAAGTCTTAAGAGATTACTCCTAGTACTGGGGAGCATCCGCCCAAAGGTGAGAACAGTACCTACTCCATGTGAGGCCGAATTTGCCCCTTATATAGTTGGTTGGTATGGTTTTGGAAGTAAAGGTCTTGCTAATTTATTTTATATACACACTAAATAATAATAATATTAATAAAAATCCCAAGATTTATTCATCAAGTTCTGTGTGATTTTTTTAGATTTGTCTGTCAAGTCTTACGAGATTACTGCTAAGTGGGGACATACCTTTATCCGGAATAATGCAGTGTATTTATAAAGTTGAAGTTGGTTGGTCTAATCGAATAAACTCTATTGAGGGTTGACATGGAATTTGCCTCATGTTTGAACAGACAATGCGACTAACAAGGTACTCGTGTGTACTTGTAAACTTTATGGAGAAACATTTCTAAGAAAATGTTCACTTGTTGCTGGAGTTATTTTGTATTTTTTATCTTGCTTGCTTATAACTCTCGTATACGAGTTGTAGAGGTTACAATTGCTGCGGGTGCAGCATACTGTGGTTCGAAAAAAAAATCGAAAGTACCAATTTTTATGTGGTTTTTGGAGGTAGGTCAATTATCCACTAACAAAAAATTCTTGCAAAACTATTATTGCCCTTTGTAATAGTGACACACTAACACTTTACCAAACCTTTTTTTTTTATAAAAATTTTTGCCTGACTGTCTAACTTCTTCGAAATATAAAATTTTTAATTATACCGTTTGAGAATACAAGTGTTTCAGATTCTTCTATTGTTTGTATGAAGTGGGAGAAAGAGGATACAATTAAGTCAAAATTTTGTATGGCATGGTCTCTAGATAATTGCAATTATGATGATTTATAATTAAAAAATTGTTTCTATGTAAACCACCAAATACCACAGTATCTGAAGACGAATGTTTTCAACCAGTGTGTGTTGCCAGTGATGACTTACTGTACATAAACGTGGTCGCTAACTATGGGCCTTATGAGAAAGCTCATGGTCGCTCAGAGGGTAATGGAGAGGACTATGCTCGGAGTTTCCCTGCGAGATCGAATCAGAAATGAGGAGATCCGTAGGAAAACCAAAGTCACCGATGTAGCCCAAATTGTGGCGAAACTTAAGTGGCAGTGGGCAGGACACATAGTTCGATGGACATATGGCCGTTGTGATGTATGATGGTAGACCCGCACAAGTTGGACCGATGATCTGGTCAAGATTGACGAACTTCTCAGATAAGAATACGTTGGATGAGGGTAACGCAGGACCGATCGTCGTGGAAATTTGTGGGGGATGCCTTTGTCCAGCAGTGGACGTCTTCCGGCTGATGATGATGATGATAATGTGAACCACATAGAAACACAGCCTTGTTAGTGATGTAGTAATTCACTTGTTTTACATCATGTCAGCTTTGTTAATATTCACTACGTATATACAAAACAAAAATTAAAAAAAAACAACCGCCTTCAAAATCACTATTCCAAAACAATAGATATAATATGCACTAAAAAGTATAAAAATAATTTCGTATTTTTATACAATCTAATTAATTAATCTAATTCTAGTTACGATTATTGTTTTTTTTTTGGAATCGGTGTCCTTCCGCCGCGACCTGCTCTCGCCTCTCGCCTCACCTATAACTATGTATGTAGTTACAAACCTATCTTGGATGACACCGACTTAAAAAAAAAATCCATACCGAGGAATTGAGAACTTCCTCCTTTTTTGAAGTCGGATAAAAAGGTAAATAACACAAACAGGACTTATAACTGCTAGAAAAAAATGAGCTAAGCGACATAGAAAACTACTGATACTACTACTACTTAGCACGAATCCATTTCAAAAAAGGGACACAGGGACTTCGTTGTAGCTATCTTTCTCAGCCTTTATAAGGCACGATTTACAATAGACTTGCCGATCTTAATAAGAAAGGACGCTTGCTTGCTTAATATCTTGGATTATGAGGTTTTTAAGTTACGAGCGAGTGTGATTAAAAATAAATTTCTCATTAATTAATAAAAGAATTACGCCACCAACAAATATAGCACTTCCCACTGAAATCAGAAAGGCTCAAACTCTACCAATGTGACAAAATCTGGTGTGTTTTGTAATCGTTTACTGTATGTTTATATTAATTATGTTTATAACATCAGAGCCAGAAACATGATCAAATTTAAATGTTATCACATTCAAAAATATTATCTCTCAATACTAAAAGAGTGGAGTATAGTGATGAGTTCAACAAATTTGTAGTGGTAACAGGAATATCTGTAAAGAATGTTTCGAAAATAGTTGCAACTTCGCAATCCGACTTTACAGACATGTTATCAAAGTTAAATTTAAATCAGATATATTATGGGTCTCCCTTCCGGCTTCTTCATTTATTATTTACCAAGTCGTTTTTATTACATTAGAACTATTGATTATTTTAATTTTCTTATTTGATTTTGTGGTTTTGAATTAAACTTCATACATAACTTTCTCAAAAAGTTCAAAGTTAGCACAGGGTGGTCTGTAAACAGACACATTAATGAATTGCTCTAATTCAATTGAGGCTAGTTCAATTATCCGCTCAATAGACAGGCAGTCATAATATCATTTCAATTCTTATACATAAAATTTTTCTTTAGTAAAATTAATGATCCTAATATCCAGTACTGGTTGCTGGAAGAAATCGCTTTAAATCGATAAGGGCGCCTATTTCTCGTTATTTTTTCATGATTTATGTTACATTAATGAAATATATCTTTCATTTTCATTTTCATTCATAACACCATTTTAGTACTGCTTCTTTGAACAGTTCAAACAAATACTGAAAATTTTAAAATATATCACGTACGACAATGTCATTAGTAGTGTAGTATTTTCATTAAATGCATAGTTCCACCACTAGCTGGGACTGGGAATGATACGTGGCTTGAATTAATGCTTCATAAATGAGACTCAATTCGTGCGGAATATATTTTATAACAACCGCAAATTCTTAAAATAATTCATTGCTTTGAGGTCGATTTATTTAGTTTACTTCGCAAAAATCGATCTGACAATGGTGGCATTTTTTACAGTATATTATTTGCAAAACTGCGTGCATACAAAGTACACATGTAAGAAGTGAAACCTGCATTGTGCATGAACTAAACTACATATGAAGTCCTGGTACATATTGCTAGGATGACACATGATTTCAACCGCTATGAAAGACATTACTATCACCGCTACTATATCTATGTTCTCCTGGTGTCTATGTAGTAATATGTCGTGCGCATGACGTCAGAATATATTAAAGTATACTCGCGTCTTATATAAGATAATATCTTCTTCAACTATTTTCGCCTGATATTAAAACACTATAATGCTTACTATATCATTTTCTCCCACGTTAAATTTTATAAATTTATGTGTCGTGTCTCCTTTCACTGTCTCGCTTTTTCGTTTCATCGACTTTCAAATCACAACGATGCTTATATTAGTATTCACTTCAAAAATTGCGTTGAATTTGTTTTGCTTTTTATATAACTCCAATAGTTTCTTTTGGGAATAATAAATGAGTAATAATCAAAATATTCAGGAAAGTCCTATGTCGAACATAGATATAAATTTTTGTTTGATACAGTTACCATAAATTGAGTAATAAGATTTGGGTTACTGGAAAACATAAAAATGAGAATGTACATACAATAGTAAAAATTACATCATTTTATCTGCAATACCATATGAAGGTTTAATTATGAAATGCAGCTTTTCCAGCATCTAGCAGCTAGATTATGGGTACCACAACGTCGCCCTTTTCTGCCGTGAAGCAGTAAGGTGTAAGCATTATTGTTTTCCGCTCTAACGGCAGCCGTAGCTAGTGAAATAACTGGTCTAGTCTCAAGCCGACGGGCCGCTAGTAGTGCCGCTCAGAATTTTTGGGTTTTTCAACAACCAGGGCGTATCAAATATCATCAGCTGAACGTCATAAAAAGCACAAGAGTAATCGCAAAGGATTTATTCCTTTTCCAACATAGCCGCACTATTCTAGCGGCAAATAGAAAACGACAACAAAATATACCTTTTCATTTATTACAACAAAAAAATAAGGGCTAAATATATTAAAAACACAGAGCCCCGATAATCCTCTGCGATGTTCCCTGGGAGTTAACAAATTCCGCACATGGAAATAATTTTTCAGCGTATTTCCAAAGTTATTTTCCAACGGTATTAGAGGTGACACAATGCTGGAAAGCCTGACATGGGTCAAGCTCGTTAAACCGATTCTCTAACAACGTACTTGGAAGATATATGGAAAAATGTTTATCATGTTACGAGATTATTTGAAAACAGCTTCATGTTGCCACATTTATAAAGCTATTCTTAGTAGTATTGTTATATATCAACTTTATAGATACTGAAACTAACTATAACATTGTAGTAGGAAAGCGAATATCAATAAGAAAAACAAGTGTATTTCAAATTCTACTTAGCCTTAATAATTACTTTCACCTTGGTGTAAAGATATTATACCTGAGAATAAACCAAGAATATGCAAAATGATGACTTTATCGCTGACAACACTGTCAATTTAATGATAATTCTGAAGTTTTCCGAATGTCAAGCCGCTTGCAAATAAACGCGGGAAACGTTATTCGTCCGAATAAACCTATCATAAGTAAAATGTCTATTTGTAAACATTTTGCATATTCTTGGTTTATTGTCTTTATACCAAGTTTATTTGTAAGGCCGTTAATATGACTTAAATAAATGCCTTTTTGTTAAACTTTTTTCAGCAATCTCGGAAAAACATAAATATGGTGTCATTCGATTCGGAGTCCCATCTTGATTGATGACTTGATTGATGGTTGATAGCAAATGTAAATTATTTTAAAGTTTAAAGTTTTAAAATGTTTATAAAATGTTTAATGCGATGAAAATAACTTTATGACAACAATTTATATTTCAATATAAACTTCTATTCGTATATATCATTCTTGTTAATTTAAACATTATATGAATTTTTTGTTGATAATACGGTAGTTTAATACTTGTGAAATATTAACGATATTTGTTATGTTTTTAAAGTGATAACTCTCACGTCTAGGATTAATACACGAGATGAAGCCATAAACTGAGAGTTGAACAAAGCATACAAGATTTTATACGTCACACGAATGGTTAGCTCAGTTGGCAAAGCACTGGCACGGAACGCCAGACGTCGTGGGTGCGAGTACCGCATCTTTTATATTAATCCTCGATGTGAGGGTTATCACTTTAAAACATAACAAATTATTTAGATGTAAAAGAGTGACATCTCTAGTCAATTTCGTAATATGTAAATATTGGGGTCGAGCAGGTTATCGACTGTAAAGTAGATCCTGTAGATAAAGTCACAACCTGAGAGTTGAACAAAGCATGCAAGATTTTATGTCGATACGTCACTCGAACGGTTAACTCAGTTGGCAGAGCACTGGCAGGGAACTCCAGACGTCATGGGTTCGAGACCCGCATCGTTCATAAAATTTTATTTGTGTATTAACGATATTACTCTGAATAAATATATACCTGTTTATTGTTTTGTCAAGATAAGTTTTTTTGAACAGTTTAAAAGCTTTGGACAGAATTACGTCTATTGGGTCAGGTAAATATAATTAAAAACAAAATATCTACTAGAATATACTTTAAAAACTAAAGAAAATAATAAATACATATAAATATTATAGATAAAGAATAATTACTGGTGGTAACTTTAATTTTTCAGTAAGCAAATTTAAAAGTGGTCAAGAGTCTATGAAAATTCAGTATGTTGTACTTCAAATATTCAAAAGCGAAGTCATTAAATGAAATACAAACTTTTTGTCTCTATTCATTTTCAATCAAATTCTACACTTATTAATTTAAAGTTGCTGGCAGAAGCTTGCTTACAAATTTATCCAATAATTAAATAAATATTAAAAAAATATTGACACACTTTTACACAAATTATCTCGCGTCAAAGTAGGTATAGCCTGTACTATGGGTACAAGAAAACGATATATTTAAAACAATATACTTACTTAAACATACATATAAACTTCCATGACTCAAACAGGAAACAAACTTTCATATTCATCACATAAATGATTGCACCTACCAGGATTCGAACCCGGGACCTCTAGCTCAGTAGGCAGGGTCACTAACCACTGGTTTATAGGGGTCGTCAATTATAAATTAATACGTGGTGGTCGTTGCGGCTGTCAACTAAATATAACAGAATGGTATACGTAATTGCTTGTCAACCCTTCAATGAAAATATACAACCGTTTTGATGCATATTTATGTAAAATTAAAAGTGATGGGATTTGACGGAAATATGACGCAAAAGGAAAATGTTATTTTTGTGTTATTATGCGAAAAACAACAAGTTATATTAGAGCTAAATTTGTAATAATCATCTTTAAGTCTAGAGTTATCCTCACTTATGAGTAATTGTTTAAGCTATTGCCAGAAAATGCGTTGAATCACTGGAGTTTTTTTTTATAAAAGAGGGGGCAAACTGGCAAGAGGCTCACAAGGTAGGGAGTGGTGAGGCAACCGCCCATGAACATCCACAACAACAGGAACGGCCTTTAAGATTGGAAGTATGCTACTTTCTTGAAGGTCCCTAAGTCGTATCGGTTCGGGTAAACTGTAGCCGGTAATTGTTTCCACAAAGTTTCTGTGCGAAGCAAGAAATTTCTTGCAGAACGCGTAGTTGTGGAATGCCAGACGTTAACGTGATGTGGGTGGTATTTTGCATATTGACGTAATGTCCAAGATGGAGTTGCAAGACAGACAGACAGGACAGCAACACATCAACTTAATCGCACGGTGTGTTTGGAAAAGAAGGAATATCAATGATGCCCATAATATTCTCATAATAAATCTGTTTAAAACTAATCGCATGCGTCTCACAATATCTGACAATTGATTGCATCCGAAGCCTTAATTACTATTACTTATCTGTCATTGAACACACCGTCTAGCCTTTTTATGATAGGCCAGAACAAATAGATCTTTCAAAATATTTTTTGTGGTATAAATACTGTGTAAGCAATTTTAGTTTAATTTGTAGGAACACACATTAAATTGTGTTTTTTTTTAAAGAAAGAGCGCAATAAAGAACACTGGATTAGTTTAGCGCACTATTTGGCTCCGTAGCGATTGTAGCGTCGAACGAGTAGATGTCGAACAGGCAAGGACTCACTTTTGACAAAATCAATGCCTTTTATTTATCCAAATTATCCATATGTGTTAAAAGGTTCTTGGCTATGATCCTTGATATTTGAAGTAGGTTACAATTTAATTACAATGATCGGACAGCCTGGGACTAGATTGTGATTATTTTATAGCGATAGAAATGATAGTACAAAATTGTATATTTTTTTTGAAAAGAGCGCAAAAAAAGAATGCCGGGAGAGTTTCTTGCGCCGCTTCTTCTCTCTCAGAGCGCCATTTGTTTCCGAAGCGGTAGTAGTATCTAGTAGTTATTAGAAATGACATCAAAAAGAGTTCTAAAGGAATCAATTTTTGAGAAAATAAATGCCTTTTATACCTTTTATTGGATAATTATGAGAAATCTCAGCATCGGTTTGAATAAAATAATATCAGGGGTTAAAGTATGAAATTGCCGAGAGGATGTACTGAGAAATTTTAATACATTTTTTTTTGTTTAACTTATTTATATAATCAAATCTAATAGGAAGATCATTTATGCCTTTTCGATAGAGCTGTGGGATCTAGATTCGACAAACTGTGTGAAAGCATTTTGTACTGCCTCTCGATGTAGTCGGTTGTAGCAAGGTATGGCCAATATGATGGTTTCTAATTGCAGTTCCTGTAGTGTTAAAATGGTTCCCTGTGCTTTATGAGGTCTCGCGTTATCATGGAGCTTATTGCTCAGTTCGGAGCTCCGCACAGTAGACATCAGCTGTTATTGCTTGCCCAGATCGGAGAATCATATAGCAAATAACACCATGCTGAGACTTTCTTGTCTAAGCTGAATATAAAAAACAAGTGAAATCGACAATCGATACTTGCGCATTTTTTTAAAAGAAGAACTACAAATCTTCCATGTGAAAAAAGTTTCAGTCAAAAATCTCAAACTGCGTATAGACGAATTGACAGCCCGATAATACGAAGCAAAGTTTGATTTGTCAATGTGCGTTAGCTAGTGGTTTAATATTCAATATACTAAAGAGCTAATGCCCAGCCTGGCTTACTGTTTACGACTTGTCAATCAAAGTCAGTTACAGTAACAATAAATTCGCTTACCTTTTCTATCTTCGTTCTTCTCTCTCGATTTGTATGACATTGTGTTAGTATGCGTGAATTGCTCAAAATAGAGGTTAGTTCTGTACTCAATTCTTTTCATCGTTATCACTGCTGTCATAGTCTATCTAGTCGTATACATGATCTAACTATACAATCGAATTCATTGGTCAGTACCATTGTATCCTAATAATAATTATCAATTCTGTCGAGCTTACCCATAGATAAGCTTAGACTTGCATACAATTTACAGTGACAACGCTCAGGATTAGTTACGACTGTTTAGGGTGATGTATGTGAATTAGATTTTAAAATTATTGCTAGTAGTGTACCTAATTAACGACCTACACATTGCGATTAAAATTAGAATAGGAACGTCACTAATCTTTATCTGTCAAATGTCACTTGAAAATTACGCTTTGCAAAATACTTATTTGCACATCAATAATAGTCTTACATTCAAATTAAATAAAAACGTTACATAGTTGTAAGTTATAAAAACTTAATATTTTATTATGTAAATTCATTGACAGCTATGACGTCACAATATGGCGCAAAATCCTATTCTCATTTGAATCGGATAATAAATACTTAAAGCTCTTCCGTTTCGTGGCTGTTATGTCTTGAAATAGTATCACTTAATCTCGTAGATGTTATTTATTTACTGCACAACACACGCGTTATTTTCAAGCGGTCGCAGGAAGAGAGAGCACAGATTATCATATAAATCATAGACATGACAGTGGGTGCTTAGCCTTTGCTATAAATCACGATCAAACTATTTTAATCTATCATCATCATCACCAGCCGGAAGCCGTCCACTGCTGGACGAACGCTTCCCCCATAGATCTCCACAGTCCTGCGCTGCCCTCATCCGACGTATTCCGGCAATCTTGACCAGATCGTCAGTCTATATTGTGGGGGCCTACCAGCACTGCGTCTTCCGGTTCGTGGTCGCCATTCGAGGAGTTATCTGCCACACCGGCCATCTGTCTCTCGAACTGTGCAAAGGAACCTCCCACTGGTACTTGCTATAATTAGTGTTTGCAGAAGTTACGTGAAATGTCTTTGTTTTATTAGAACGCAAGGAAAGTCGAGATTGACCATGAATCCTCAATTTTTCTAAGAGTATGTCTGAATTGATGTGAGATTTTATTATTTTATGAGTAAACATTGCGTCCTAATACCTATATGCACCTATTTCTAAGCGACATTATATTGTTTTTTTTTTTATGGAATAGGAGGACAGACGAGCGTACGGGTCACCTGGTGTTAAGTGATCACCGCCGCCCACATTCTCTTGCAACAGCAGAGGAATCACAAGAGCGTTGCCGGCCTTTAAAGAAGGTGTATGCGCTTTTTTTGAAGGTACCCATGTCGTATCGTCCCGGAAACACCGCACAAGGAAGTTCATTCCACAGCGTTGTAGTACGCGGAAGAAAGCTCCTTGAAAACCGCACTGTGGAGGACCGCCACACATCCAGTTGGTGGGGATGATATCTTAACTTGTGGCGAGTCGTGCGAACAATTAGATGACTTTGTTAAGTAAATCTAAATTTGTTTGAAGAATTCTGCTGGTATATTTATTTAAACTACACGGTTAAATATTATGTTAGTACTATTAATAATAAATAAGTTATTATACATTTTTGAAGAACGTTTTAGCGTTTAATCAATTTTAACTGTGCTTACTTTTCACACTTTATATTGGACTGTCGCAGTGCAACGTATGCCCACACATGCGTATGCAAAGCCGATTCTGAACCTATTGTGGATGATCAATTTACTGAGAGCCAGTAATGAGTAAGAAGCATACATCGTGAAGCAAATAAAAGATCGTTCTTAAATTCAAAACAAAATATACAAATAAATTATTTTAATTATTTGTTTCATTTAAATAAATCATTTTCCTTTTATCCTTGATAATACTAATAATATACTTATTTAAAAAAATAGCACATTTAAAAAACCGATTTGAAAAAATTTAAAATGTATAAAATAACTAAATATTGAATTAAATACACATCTTAAATATGCACCTTTAACTTTAAGATTCATTAAATACTATTATTTTACATATTGATAGGTTTAAAGTAGGTGTTTTGATATTTTTTAGTTTCTTGTGTCAGTTAGCAATAATAATATATTATCAACCTGAATGAGACCTCCTAAAAAAACGTAAACAAACTACAATTACATCATAAATGTTCATAAATTGAAAGGTACTGGGCCAAACTATGTAAAATTTTTATGGGACCAAATGGTCTAAATCTATTTTGGATCGAACTTAAGAAGAATCATGTAAATCGGATCCTAAATCTCAGCGTAATCGGTGTACATACGTAAAAAAAATACCGATCGAATTGAGAACCTCCTCCTTTTTAAAGTTGGTTAAAAAGAGAAACATGTATTAAACATAAATATATTAAAGCAGCTTCCCTTTTCCATAATTTAATCATAAAATTAGATTAACATTATATTTTGTGTGTTAAAATTTTATTTTGCAATGAAAACTTCTTTTGCGGCGTTGAACACTTTTCTTGGGATGGGTATAAAATGTTAAACTCGGGTCAGGACACATGACCTGATCAAAAATTTGTAAGACAGGCGTTGAAATTATGGATGAAAGTTAATATTTCTGAGAGATAATCTTTTAAATGTGAAATAATTGTAATAGTTCTGAAGTGTATTTTTTTTTAAGTAATATAAATTGTCATTTTTGTGTACGTTAGCGCAATAAATGAATAATATTGTTTTTAACCACATAAATGCTGTTATATTGATAAATGAATCAATTCGTGCGAAATTATTCCCTCACCATTCCAAAATATTCAAAAATGCACAACGTTCAAGTTTTCACTTCTGCCGACACTCCCGGAGTGCAATCCGTATTTTTTATTTACTTTAAATAAAAGCGGCAGTTGTGAAATTGAAGTGCTCTAAAATTCCGAATTACAAAGCATTTCATTGAAATACAAAATGTCATATATTTTACATGTAAAATCGTTTACGAAAAATATTAGTCGCCTTTACTGTGATATATCACTCCATTTGTCGGATCAAAACCGAATGCGCCGATAAACACAAGCAATTTCACACTGATCCCTGAAAAGTGATCGAATATAAAAACAAACAAAGCATACGGGAAGTCCCGAAATCGAATTGAGGCGTTAGAACGTGGTGAGCATACAATGGAAACTATGAGGGGAGAGAATTGGACATGAGAAAGTAAATAATGTATATTTGATGTGATAAAATAATAAGCCGACTTCTGATAATAGATAGATTTACTTAATTATCTGGAGGTAGGTTCTCTTTAGAAGTCCACCTCTGCTAATAATGTGTTTTTATGAAAAGGAGGAATTCATTTTAGTGAGCAAAGCTTCTCGTAACTTCTTTAAAATAAAATAATAATTTTTGACATTACATCAATGATGATCTATACACTAACCGCCGTTCCCAATATACTATCTACAGATAGAGATAAATTCCTACCTCCTACTGTCAGTAATAATCTGAAGCTGTCCCAATATACCCGATAAGTCATTCTTATCGCCTTATATTGGGACGCGTGAATTGCAATTTCCATACAAACTTCTATCGCTGGTAAGCTTTACGTCCTCTCATAGACAGATAGTGTGTGCGGATAAAGTAAGTAGCCGTCGTTAAGTTTATTGGGACAGACAAGTCAACGATAGTTACAATTTTTATCTCAATTAAGAGATAGACTGAATATTGGGAATGGCCGTAAGCATACACTTACGGCCGTTCCCAATATACTATCTACAGAGAGAGATAAATACCTACTTTCTACTGTCACTAATTAGCTGTCAATAATCTGAACCCGATAAGTCATTCTAATCGCCTTATATTGGGACGCGTGAATTGCAATTTCCGTACAAACTTCTATCGCTGGTAAGCTATACGTTCTCCCATTGACAGACAGCGTGTACGGATAAGTTGAGTTACCGTCGATAAGTTCATGGGTACAGAAAAATCAACGATTGTTATGATTATTGTCTCAATTAGGCCACAACCGGAGATAGACTGAATATTGAGAACGTTCGTTTGTACTATACATAATAGACAAACACTCTCCTTATTACGTCGAGACTAAATTTAAATGTTCATGTGTGCTAGTTTTACAGATGTGTTAGTCAGTTAGTGAAGTGTGTATTATATTGTATAACACACATTTTTATATTTTAAATTTTACATTTAGTGAAGTGTGTATTATATTGTATAACACACATTTTTATATATTACATTTTACATTTAGTGAAGTGTGTATTATATTGTATAACACACATTTTTATATTTTACATTTAGTGAAGTGTGTATTATATTGTATAACACACATTTTTATATTTTACATTTTACATTTAGTGAAGAGTGTATTATATTGTATAACACACATTTTTATATTTTACATTTAGTGAAGTGTGTATTATATTGTACAACACACATTTTTATATTTTACATTTAGTGAAGTGTGTATTATATTGTATAACACACATTTTTATATTTTACATTTAGTGAAGTGTGTATTATATTGTATAACACACATTTTTATATTTTATATTTTACATTTAGTGAAGTGTGTATTATATTGTATAACACACATTTTCTTAAATTATTATAATCTTTAGAAAATAGAGTGTTTAATGCGTATATAAAATTTTATTTTATTCTATTATATTTTATTTTATATATATTATAAACAGAACACGACACCATTACATTTTAAAATTAATATCCATTTAAACACAGAACAATAACGATAAAAACACTTAAATTAAAACGCGGTCCAATTTAACAGGAGACTAATGGACACTAAATTGTTTCTTAACGGTTTCATGGTCGTCTTCTATTCCGTCGCTTTCTCACACAAAGGTTTTATGGAAGTTCTATTATTACGCTAGTATACTAAGTTTATGCTAAGGACATATCAGACTGATAGGGGAAAGGCAAAAACAATGTAAGAATACTTTTCTCCTTAGTCATGTGTCAACTCTGAACTAAATAAATGTCTTACATTGCTGCTTATTGACAAGTAATATTTTAAGCAACTGGAGTTAATGCGGCAATGTAAAGAAATACCAGTTGAAGGTCATTATAGTGAAATTTGATCCTTGTTCCATATTTCGGCTTTGTTTTTATACGACGTGATTTGTCTATATGTATAGATAATACCCCTATATGTATCCCACAAAATTTCTTCTGGGTACATTAGGCTACAACTCCCTCGAGGTTAGGCGAAAACGACAGCAGCTCACAGTTATGTGCAGAGTTCTCAGAGGTGATATAGATGCGCCGAGTTTGCATGTTGAGCTATGTAGAATCTTTGTACCGGACAATTACTGTTCGAGCTGGCTCGTGGCTCGCACCAACTCACCTATACCGAGGTCTCTCTCTGCTCTCAACGCTCTTCTCGAAGCCAACCCTGCTTGTGATTTATTTGCGGATGGATGGCAGACGATTTTAACAGAGTGCTTGCGTTTTTGTGAGAGGAATGGATAAACGGTATTTGGATGTTAATTAATTGTTAGTTATTCACAGTAAACTTTGTATTTATTAACTATTATTTGTGTAATATGTTAAGTTTGTAATTAATTCTTACTTTAATATTGTAATTGGCTTACGCCGTTTTATTTAAGAAGTATATATAAATAAATAAATAGAACATCATTGCGTAATATTGAAAGTATCAAGGTAACGAGTGTAATCCTTTATTCTGAGTTTTTATCAATCTTATGGTACTTACCATCATAAGTATTAATTAAATTATAAATTAAATAATAAATAATAAATTAATAATAACAAATTTAAGCAGAATTGTCAAATTGTAAGTAGAGGTATTTGGTGAGTATTGCATGATATGTAGATTAAGCTTCTTTTTTATTGTTTGCTTTAGTTCTCGTAACAGGCTTCGTCATGTTCGCTTGAATGTCACTGCTTGTGGCGGCTACATGGGACGGGTCATTCCCTTCCCTAAAATATGGTTAAGGGAGGCGATGTCTGACTCATGCGTCATGCTCGTGTCGAGCGCTACTTGTGGTGGCAGGATGATCCTGTTGCCGGGGGCTCGACTTCACATTCTTAAAGTTATTAAATATATAATATATTTCATCCCTTATAAAATGCTCACAGAATACCTGTTTTTATTTACGGTGTGTGTGGATGTAGTGTACTCAATAACTTTAGTTTTGTATTAATTTACATTTACTTTTTTGACTTACTCGTGTAAGGCATTGTTAAGAACATCTCGCCATCTCCTCACTTCGTATCACAAAATAAAATTCAATGTATACTAAAAATATCGATCCACAAAGAATTATTTTGTCGTCAATATAACAATAAAAAAAAATGACCTCACTGCTTTGAAAACAAGATGGCGCTCAGAACAAGAAGAACTGGCTACATTTATTGAATTCACTGCACTGTATAGCTCAAGGCATCGGAAACAAAATCGTATAAATATTGAAGACCTTCATTCCCTTATATTGTCGCGTCAAAGCTTTGTAACAGATTCTTTTGTTGTGTCGAAATCTATTGAATCAATGTAAAGCTATGGATTGCACTATTTACCATATTTTGTTAGTTAGTTTTTTAATATTACTAATCTTTGTTTAATTTATCCCTACTGCGATTTTTAGTACCAGTAAAGTTTCAATTATTTTACTCAAATCGTTAATATTCAGAATTCAAAAGTCAAAGTGAAATAAACTTTATTCAATTAGGCTTAAACTAAGTGCTTTTGAATCTTCACTATAGATATTTCTTTTAAATTACTGAATTTACCATATGTCCATAAAAAGTTCGGCTCGTGAGAAGAACATACACGAAACTCAACGGCCACTATTTTCAATCAAATAGAGTATTTGTCAATGGCTGGAACTAAGTAGTTTGAAACATGCTGCATCCAATATTTGAGTCGTGTTTGAATAATATTAATGATTTCATAAAAAGGAATAAGGAATTAACAGTATAAACATAAATTATCGTATATTGGATGCAGCAACCTTTACAGCCTGAATTCATTGTTTGTGTAAGGATGCTTCGTAAACATGATGGTCGTGATTACTATCACAATTAGTAAGTACATCCAACAAATACAATGATTACTTCTTAGCCAACAATTGTTGAAAGAAAAAAAGTCAATATCAACATTTAAAATTTTTATTTAGTCAAAAATTCTTATATTTAAAATTATTTCAGTGAAAAAACAAAGAGTTCTAATAAACATAATGAACTAGATAACGAAAGCAGAATAAAAAAATCATAATATACAGTAAAGGAAATAATTCACAACCCACACAGGCGTGACGTTGAGATAAGTGAGATTCCATGTATTTGAGTAATCTGACATTGTATGTGAAAATGCTGCCAAATGAAAACAGACACCTAAAAGGCTGAGCATAAAAATCGAGATAATACAGTCACAGTATCCTCGCTTTTTAATATAATTGAAAAAGTATATAAAATTCAATTTTAAACTAACATTACAGGGTAAACCTGATGCATTGCATTGAAGCCCTAATATTCGACAGGATATATCTATGCATACTTACCAGGATGCTAACAGGGCACTGTCGCCTAAACAAGCACCTCAGTGTGGAAGGAAACAAAAGCGATAAAACTTGCAGATTTTGCCTTAAGGCTGATGAAACGTCTCTTCATCTCCTCTGCGATTGCCGCCCACTAATGCATATGCGTAACACAATCCTTGCTGACTTCACCCTGCTCCCAGATGCTGCATGTTATACTCGCGTTATGTAGATACTGCGGTTCGTAAAGGTGGCAGGGTTTTACGACGAACTATAAGTATGAGTGGCGAACACAATACTTCAATTCTGGACGCGGAGTTACTAGGACTGATCAGGACTAGTCAAATAGCCACTCTCTTCAAATAAATTATTAAATAAACCTAATGAATTAGTGAAGTCAATAAAAATAATTACAATAAGTCAAATTAATAGGTACACTATAAAAGATTAACCTTATAGAATATAGACTATACTTAATATTAGTCAAACAATGTCAAATGTTAAAACCAGTTGAAATAAAATAGAACTTAATTGTAATAAAAATATGATTAAATTTTTAAGAAGTACATTATTATGTATAATATTTAACCAATTACTAAAATACAAGAGCCCGTCTTTCTGAACTTAGTCAAAGTTAACATGAACATACGTTCTGATACGGCATTAAGATAAAACAGCTGAACCTAGGTATAAACTGAAGTCTGAATTTCGAAACCTTAAATAATGATTTATTTTAGACTCCTTTCTGCTCTCAACCTTATTTGCGATAAATATCAAAACTAAATACCTACTGTGAGAATGTATATTTTAAAGTGGATAGTGTTTCTAATGAAATAAAAGTATCGGATTGAAAATATCTCCTCGTTAAATATTGGAGTAGTGGATCGCAAGATTTCAAGTGTCAAATTAATTAAAAAAATAAAAAGCAAAGTTCCTAAGGCAAAACTCCATTATCAATATGGAACTAGGGTCGCTACCACTAGTGCTAGTTTGTTGAATTATCAGTTATTAGGTATTCAATTATTATTTCTCTGTTCTATATCGTAGATCGATAGCTTTGCGTTTCGTATGGCCGTCTTGCTACTACATCTATCTTCAAAGATTTGATGCGATGTAATATGACTATCTAGGAATAATTTAGCAGGCTAAATTGTGTTGCATCTTCCACAGATGTCACTGTAGAAAGAATAGAATTGAAAACAAGATCTTTTTCCGCACTGGTTGAAGCGTAACATACGGCACAGCTGATTATTTGCATTTATTTGCACTGCTTGTAAAGTAATTTATAGTAACCCACAGTTCTACAATTTATGTAAAATTTAATAAAACTGATAAAATCATAAAAAACTTATTGATTTTATTAACTTATTGAAATAAAGAATATTCATTTGATTGAGTTAATTCATTATTTAATTCAATTAATTCATTAATTAATTCAATAATTGAGGTTGCTTAAAACATTATCAAATACTTTATGTAGAATAATATGATTGTACCTGAATAAAGATATAATATATTTTTATAATTATTTTTACAAACACATGTAAGACTTAGAATAATATGTATGTATTCTTATTTAGATGATATATAAATAGTTAACTAATAAGCAATGGAGGTGGAATTCATCAAATATTATGAATGCAAGATTGAGTTTGTTACGGTTACGCCTTCACTACACAACCCTTGATCATTAAATAATATAAGGCTGTGTTTCATTGTGACTGCAAATAACCAAGACACAACAAACTGTGTTGTTTCCCGATGCAATTCGGTGGGCTTAGGTAGATAAATAATGCATGCGAAAGTCGACGGGAGGTCATCGGTATTCCTCGACAGTCGTATCACAGAATCCCGTGTTCTCGAAGGTTCTATTGTGAACAAAAAGTTTCCTTATATGGTGGAACACGATATTTGATGTGGCAGAAGACGCTCCTGTTTATTAATGTCATTGACCTGTGTGAAATAAGGTTGGTTATACACTATAAAAATATATAAAAAAATTGGAAAACGGTTGACCATAAAGGCCATCCCTGCAACTTCCCGCTAATTCCATACTTAAAAGTTTCAAATTGTACTTATGACTTTTATGAGCTGTTCTATGTTTTTGAGCTCTTCGAGCTGAATAGTCTGGTAAAAATTTTAATAAAATTATTGTTTGAATTTTCACACGGCAATAACTTTTCAATGAATGAATCGATTTCAATGCGCCATTCGACACAGTTTTTAAGCCTTCTAAAGAATCTTTAATATTTAACTGATTGAACTTGTAATTTTGAAGTTATTCCGAAAAAACACTTTTTTTGGTATTCTTTCGCCAAAGATAACTCACGAACTAATCAACCGCTTTTGACCGCCTTGGTGGCAATCGACATGGTTTTTTGATGTTAAGAGCTGATTAGTTTTGAAAACGATTGATGAAGCAGTTTAAAAATTATTCTAAAAAACACCCTTTCGAATGGCACCAACCGCGTTCAAATCGGTCGAGCTGATCAAAAGTTATAAGAGGTTTACATACATATACACACACACACACATACATACATACGGACACCACTCAATTTTCGAAAAACAGAGTAAAGCCAATAACTTCCCGAATTTTCGCGGGAAGTTAAATATTCCTTCGGAGAGTTTCTTGCGCCGCTTCTTCTCTCTCAGAGCGCCATTTGTTTCCGAAGCGGTAGTAGTATCTAGTAGTATAAGAAATGACATCAAAAAGAATTCTAAAGGAATCAATTTTGAGAAAATAAATGCCTTTTTATGCCTTTTATGCCTATAACATGCCTTTATGCTCCGATCAGACAAATACCAGATGGCCGACCAGACGACCATTTCGTAAGCAAAACTGGCAAACCTTTAGGTATTCTAAGAGCTGGTGGTAAGTTATGCTTTCCATGGTTTTAGAGGGCAGGGAGGTAATAGTAATCGCCTGTAGACGGATCCGGACCGTCACCATTTTTGAGATCTGATGGAAGACATATCTGACTTCCAGGACATACCAAAACATAACAAAACGTACCAAATTTCATAAATAGCGCGGTTATGTAATTATACATCTATTTACCATTTGATAAAAAATATATTTTTTACTAGTTTTTGGCGAGCCTTACATCGTGTCCGTATTTGTTATTAAGTGTAAATGTCAGGCAATGGAGAACACGCCCGGTTCTAACAAAAGTTCATATAAAATGAAGAATGGCTCTAAATTGGCATGAACTTTTGAAATTCAATAAGTTGGATAATGAATTAGGCTTCTAGCCACTTATGTGAATTTTAATTGGTTTTATGTTCGTTAAAAGTTCAACCATTGAAGTTAGCAAAATGTACTCAAAGATGTAGTCTTCGTGTAGTTTATGAATAGTAGTACGAACGTAAAATATATATGATACGATTTGAGTATTTATTCCAATACTACTGCTCTTGCAACAACTTGCAACAACTTTTGTGGCTTCAGATTTGACGAATCACAAGAGTGTTGCCAGTCTTTCAGGAGGGTTTAAGTCCTTTTTACGGAACTACTTAGTAATAGAATTATAATACTAATTTTTTTTCTTGAATATAATAAGCGAAACTAAAAGCAACTAACAGAGGTGTTTTTTTTTGCAAAGTGACACTAGAAATGTACAATACAATTATTGTAAGGTGAAACAGAAACCTTTCAATAGTTTGCTAAGTTTCTTATATACAGCGGCGCCTTTTCCTCTTGCCAAGCAGTGTGTAAGCACTATCTGTATTTCTATTTGAGATGTCGCTTCATTGTGTGTCCTCTTCCGCATTTATCACGGGGAGTGTTCCGAAAAGCTGTTTAACCTGACTCCTGCCGACGAATTCCACCTTCGCACGACACGCCACAGGTTAGGATATCAACGCCATCATCTGGATGTGTGGCGTTCCTCCACAGTGCGGTTTTCAAGGAGCTTTCTTCCAGGTACTACAAAGCTGTGGAATGAGCTTCCTTGTGTGGTATTTCCGGGACAATACGACATGGGTACCTTCAAAAAAAGCACGTACTCTTTCTTTAAAGGCCGGCAACGCTCCTGTGATTCCTCTGGTGTTGCAAGAGATTGTGGGCGGCGGTGATCACCTAACATCAGGTGACCCATACGCTCGTTTGTCCTCCTATTCCATAAAAAAAAGACATTACAATCTTATGTGTCAAGGTAACGAGCACAATCGGATTAAATTTTGGATTTTATCAACTGGTAAACATACTATTTGTCACGAGACAAATTCTCGTCTTAAAAAAAACAAACTGAAATTCTGAACGGAAATCATTTAATGTGAATGCTAATCTTTTATTACCAAAAAGGTAATCATCATCATCATCGTTTCAGCAGGAAGGCGTCCACTGCTGGATAAAAGCCTCCTCCAAAGATCACCATGACGATCGGTCTTGCGCGATGAGGGCATCATCCAACCTATTCCTGCGATCTTGACCAGATCGTCGGTCCATCTCGTGGATGGTTGCGAAACTGAAGTGGCTGTGGGCACATAGCTCGATGGACATGGCATGACGAGGAGACGGCCGTTGGGGCAGTAAAGTCCTCGAATGGCGACCACGTACCGGAAGACGTAGCGTTGGTAGGCCCCAAGCTGAAAAGAATTAAAAACATATTTTATTATTAATTATATCAAAATAATTATACATTTTACAAGTTTTATTCATTCATACAATTGTTTATACTTCAAAAGAAATAGTTTATTCATTCTTAAAAAGCATTAAGTCAGCGTTACTTCAATGACTCACGATGTTAAAAGCAGGATTGAAAGCAAAAATTTCCATTTCCCAGTTTAGTGTTGATACATTGAAGACATGAGTATTTTATATACTCTTGTCTCTATTGTTTCGGGATAGTATTGGCGAAATAGTCGAATCGAATGTGTGATGGCTTAGACTGAAGTTTTACTTTTAGGTGTATTCTGAAAGCCTTAGATATATTTTTTTCTTTCAAGATAATCTTATTTCTACTTCAGAATTTTGTTATTTTTTTTAAATGTAGTAAATAATTAAGTCAATTTAACTAAATCAATTTAATTGTTGTTAAAGTTATTGGTCTTGTTTTTTATCGTTAATTTTTATATTTTTATACTCTACTTTATTAGTTGTGCTAAGGATTTTAAAATACTGTTTTTTCTAATATGACATAGCAGATGGCGAGTTTTCCTGTAAATGACAATACATGAAAACATTAATTATATTTGAGTATATTGTTAATGTAAAATATGTATACTGTTGGAAATCCTTATAAATATATATATATAAGATTGTAAATGTCACCATTAACTACTCATTACCAACTAACTGCTCACAAAAAAAAATCAACCTTTTATGATATTCTTCACTGTGCAAGAACAAAGATCGCATAAATTATCAATAACTAATGGAAATGGAGTGAATGTTTTATTGCTAGTCGGTATGGCTGACCATGCCTACATTCTAATCATGCCTGTCTTTCAGAGAGGCACGCAAACATAAAAGAAGTTAAAGAGCTCTAAAATGCTACGCTGGTGTTTTACTCTCATATTGTCTTTTCATGCAATCTCCGTTCAATTTCCTTGAAATTTCGCTGGATATATTTCTAAATTCCACGTTATGGGAGCCGAGCCAGTTACCAAATAAACCTATTCAATATAAAGCCACATTGTACGTCGCCTTTACTACCATGATTAAGTCTCATTCAATAACTTTTCAATATGTCACTACATCTTATTTAACACCAGATCGCACTCTTATTACTCTTAACAGTGTTTTTAATCCGTCTCTAAAACTCCACACTGACTGTGAGAAATAATGTCGAACAGTATGTAATAGTCCCCCACGTTCCAACGGGTCGTACTCATACGTATTCTCTATTTACTGGTTGTCGCAATCGATACGTGTCGCAGATGTACCGACTACTTTCAAACTCGCTTTCTTGTTTTAAGTTCTCGACGGCAAATGGAATGGTATATTAAGTATCTGTTCCTACATTATATATACTATGCTTCCTCACACTCTTGTTTAAGATCACTTTACTGTTTTTCACTTAGGATATATTTCCTTTACAATCCATAAATTTGTTGGTTTTTCCGAATAGGTGTGCTAAAATCAATTTGCCGGAATATAATAAGCTGTAGTCAATAATTCAAATGTATGCCCCTGTATAACTGAAGAAGTAGAATGTCAGAATTGGACCAATTTTATGAAAGTTTGTCACTGACTATAACAAACAGTTCAGAGAATCACATCATTCTAATGGGAGATTTCAATACTCAAGCCGTTCTTGGGGAATATGGAATCGGTAAAAGAAACCGAAACGGACAAAATCTGATTCTCGTTCTTTAAGGAAGTATAGAAACATGGACCTTGTTAGTCACAGAACCTGTGCTTGGGAAGACCGCTCCTTCCATCGGGAAAGAAATGCTGACATATTATGAAAACAAAATGAAGTAAACTCATCTTAAACTTATTGTTCGGGGAGTTTATTTTTATTACATTAACGAAGCTAAACATAATTATCATAACTTTACATAATATATTTGCGTGGCGTGAACTAAATTTACAAACATATTCATGAAGCAACTAAAGCACTTGGTATCTATCGTATGAAATAATAATATCTATATAATATATAAAAATGAATTGCTGCTCGTTAGTCTCGCTTAAATTCGAGAACAGCTGGACCAATTTGGCTAATTTTTGGTCTTGAATGATTTGTGGAAGTCCAGAGATGGTTTAAAAGGTCAATAATTATATGAAAATTCCCGGAATTAAACAAAAACAACAATATTATTTTTCCTTTGATGTGTCCCCCGTCGTTCAGAAATCAATTTGAAAGAATAGTTCAAAATAATAACTAATTAGAATTTTTATATCTTTCTAACTTTCTCAGGATTGAACACGATTTTTCTTTACAAATTGTGTCTATTCGGCTAACCGAAGGAACTTCGTTCCTACCTGGTGTCCCACGATACCACATCTTTTTTTTCGTTTTTTCCACTACGGTTACAGTATAAAACAGTAACTAAAATTAAATTATCTTATTATTATTATTTCTTACCCACACATATTTATTTTTATAGAAATTTTATAAGGTTTGGATTTCTAAGTAATAAAGGGTTTGTAGCCATTTTATAATGCTAGTTTTACATTTTTACAATGTCTTTGTGTTAAATATTTTTATAGTGTATCAAACCACCTGACAGTTCCGAAGCTTTGCACTCTATGAACAAAAAAGACTGTGTGTAAAGTGGTGTAGTAAAATGGTAAAAAAATATAGACTGTTATTGGCTGTTAAAATATTGTCATCGGTGACGAAACTTGGGCATATTACTTTGAGCCAGAAAGAAAAAGCCATTCGGTGAAATGGGTTCCTTTTGAAGATTTGCTTACAGTTTACTTGTTTACATACAACATTATTAGCTTATCACGCTTACGTTGAATCTGTTTTTCGTTACGGAATGTTCGTGTTGGGGAATTGTATTAGGGTTTTTATATCGCAAAAAAAATGTGTGAGACCTATTTGCAACGTCCCACCTGATGAGTCATGCAGACTTCTGTTTGGAAAACTTGGACTATTACCACTTGTATGTTTTTATATCTATGAACTGTGTGTATTTGTGAAATTCGTTAGTAATTTATTTAAGAATATTCGTGACACTGCAAAGAAACCGCAGGGATCCAAATAGATTAATATTCGGCGAAATCCCACTGACCTTGCAGTATGACAAAAAATGCCTTGCTATGAGTCAGAATATGTGACAATAAACTGCCCATTAATTTATTAACAAGTAAAAGTATTTATTAATCGTTTATTATTATGTTAGCCTGTAATTATTCTATTATTATGTTAAATATTTTTTTATTGTTACTCACATGCAGACATATTCCAGCCTAATTATTTAAATTTGTTATTATATGTTTAATTATTTATATTATTTATTGTATTTAATTAATTTGCAAGTCTAGTTAAACCTGGTGAAACATGTGAAACTGTAAGATTGTACCATAGTAACATACCATGTTTATAAGCAAATAAATAATTTGATTGATTGATACAAAAGTTAAGAATAGTCGATGCATAAAATAAAAAAAAGGAAGTAGAGAGTGTTGCTTCTTTTTTTGGCAAATCAGGATAATACAATACAGTAACACTTGAAAAAAAGGATGCAGTTGAGTATGTAAAGACTTAATTGGAAAATTTCAACGAAGCACGTCCTCGCAACAATGCGTCCTACAAATCCACTAATAGAGTCCGTAGCAAATGAGTTTTTGAAGACCTCAAAATATAGAACCGATGAGGCATATACCATACTGTCCGGACATTAAATATGTAGTTTTTTATTTACAAAAACTAATGATAAACTTTGAGTTTATACGTTATACAAGACCTGAAGAGTTGGTGAATACATTACATATGTCATAAGACTGGGACAACTGCTTTATAAAACAGTTCGAAAGAATGCAAAAGTATGTATTTGCAAAAGAAATAGTGAATTTCGCTGTATGTATTTCTAATTTCTTCGTAATGGTAGCTTAAAATCAGTTAAATCGTAAAATAGATAACAAATAAGTTTGTAAGGTGCTGCATCCTATATCTCATATATTGTTAGTTAAAAGAGTTAACTAAAAAGTAAACTGTATAAATATAAATCATCGATTTACGATGCTTCGTGAACATGATGGTGGTGATGACTGTCATGATTAGAAATCGCTTCAAACAAATACAATTATTTATTAACAGATCAGACAATATAAGCTGCACCCGTTCATGAGTTGAAAATTAAAGTATGACCTAATTAAAAACTATTACTACGTGGAAGTGAACTATGAATATTGGCAGTATTTCTTCGTTTGATAACTAGGCTGAAATAATGACGAGCGCTTGGGATTTCAATAGCCAGATATATCTACTTGTAGATAGTGCTTTGTACAATCCCCGCACTACTCATGTTCACGGGTCAAATAAAAAAAACTAAAAATGAAATCAAGCCATCGCTAAAGAACCAGCATTTAAGAATGTAATCACTTTTATTGTATTAGAATATAACTACCAATAAAAAATACTGATACGAGTCAGGGACCTTCAAGGATAGAGTGTAAGGTGGAAGGCTCCTTAAAGGCCGGAACGCATCTCTTGACCCCTGGTTCTTTGGAAGGCGGATGTCCATAGGTGGTTGCCTCACCACCTTCCTTTCACGAGAGGTTCTTGACCGCTTGCCCCCATATAATGTATATTATATGGGATGTAATGGCAAAATAGAAGACCATTTATAGCAAAAACTTAATTTTATTTCGCACATTATGAATCTGATTATCGCCATAACCACAGACCAAAGAGGGCACTCATCTGTTCATTATTACATACATTCTTACCAGTGGGAGGCTCCTTTTCACCGATGCCGACCAGATTATGGGTACCACAACGGCGCCTATTTCTGCCGTGAAGCAGTAATGTGTAAACATTATTGTGTTTTGGTCTGAAAGGCGCCGTAGCTAGTGAAATTTCTGAACAAATGAGACTTGACAACTTATGTCTCAAGGTAACTCGCATAGTTGTAGTGCCGCTCAGAACTTTTGGGTTTTTCAATAATCCTGACCGGCACTGCTTTGTAATGGGCAGGGTATCAATGACCATCAGCTGAACGTCCTGCTCGTCCGGTCCCTTATTTTCATAAAAGAAAACATTGTCTTTATATTATGGTTATGGTTATGGTTTGTAAAGTGGCTTTGATCCAGTTCATTTCAGCCCTGTTACACTGCGACCAATGTGATCTATTGTGATAGCCACCGTTAACTATAGCTCACTGCAAACATTGATTCTTTTCATGAATCTTATTATGTCTTATGCAGTGAGCTGACGTATCTCAAATGGTTGAAGAATTGGACTTCCCAAAGAGATGCTACGTTTACGCATTAAGGGACCACATTCAGAGAGAATGTGTAGCGGGGTTTCATCTGCACTATTACAGAATCTACACGCTCTGCAATCTCTGAGACCTAAGATTGAGAGGTGTTTGTTTAATCTGCAGTGCCCCGTTAATGTCCTGGTTAATATGCGTAAGTTTTCTCTACTTAGCCATAGTACCTCATTCGCAGCCTTTTTGTCTTTATATTAGTTCATACTTTAAATTTAATGTTACAATAATTTGCTTCTAGCAATATGAGGAGTATAATATAAAAACCAAGCACTTTTCAAATTGTTAAAACATCTGCTGATTCAATTTATTAACTCAATATTTACCAAATACAAAACGGGTAAATGATGACAATAGCATTGTTTTCTAGAGGAGTTCCAAACAGATGTTAGAGTAATTGAAAAATAAGTGATAGAAAACTGGTGTCGCACATTCCCGAGTCTAGACTTAGTTGGAAGTTTGAAAAGTAAATTAGATTTCGTCTGCAAGTGTAACCATTGGTGGTCGGCCACTTATCGGAATGTATTTGGAAAGTGTCCATTATTCATTTCGTCACGATTTTATTAAAGGTAAATTAAGCTATGAAACGCATCGTCGTGATTTGTGCTCGTATGGGAGTTTATCTTGTTCTCATGGATGTTAATGCGATTAATTACATCGAAATTTTAAATAATATTTATATATTTAATTATAAGGTGCCTGTATTGTTTTCAATTCACTTTCAGTAAAATTTTATGGATTACTTATGGATAGCTTAGATCATTTATACGTCTAGATAGACTATGACACACATAATATACCACATCTTAAGAGGATTCGCTCAAAAAATTACGGTCAGGTAGAGATATTGAGAAGACTTAAATATGAGGGGCCCCTTTCGCGCGGGCCCGTAGCAATTGCTACTGTTTTTTCGTGGTTAATCCGGCACTGACTATGACAGCTGTGAAACAAAACTGGAGCTTAGAACTAACCTCTATTTTGAGCAATTCTCGCACACTAACACAAAGCGTCAAACAAATCGCGAGTGTAAGACGTTACTTGTCACGCACACTAAACTAATATTCCTTGCCTGTTTTTATATGTTGTTTAACAGCAAGAGACTCAATCTAGACGTATAAATTATCTAGGGATAACAGGTTGTTATTTTTTATTCAATATCATAACTGTGGCACTACGTATGATAACGTGTAATTATTATCATAAAATGCGTCTGTATGAAACAGGTAAAAACGCATAGTAAACATAATGATTTTTCTAAATTAATTAGGTAATAAGATGGTAGGTATCAATACTTTTCTCTGTCTATCTGGATTATTTATTTACGGCCGTTTTCAATATTCTATCAATCCTTAGTTTAAGTTACTAGAGGTAGACAAATGTATCCTTTTACGCTTACTTACATTTCAATAACCTATCGACAGATAGTATTGGACTATAACTAATCATAGCTATGGATAAATAAGATATTGTCATTATCGGTGATAGCAAAGTATCCGTGCACTTGAGGGCGTGTTTCCGGGACGATACGATATGGGTACCTTCAAAAAAGCGCGTACACCTTCCTTAAAGGCCGCCAAAGCTCCTGTGATTCCTCTGGTGTTGCAAGAGATTGTGGGCGACGGTTATTACTTAACAACAGGAGACCCGTACGCTCGTTTGTGCTCCTATTCCATAAAAAAATATTATTAAGAATATTTTTCCGTTTATAAACGCTGTAGTGTAATGGAAACTTTGATCAGAATCGCAATAATACCGATGGGAACAAAGCGTAGTGCTTCAAGTTATCCAAACACAGAATACTTTTTGACGCTGAACTCAGCGGGTTTTTGCAATCGACAACTGTTTCATAATATTATTATTTTTCTTAGATAATGTATAGATAGACTCTCTTGCTGCTAGGTAACCGACGAAAACAGGCCAGGTTTATTACATAAGTGTGCGTGACAATCTACGTTTTACGTGATAATAACCTCAAAATAGAGGTTAACAGTCGACCTCTATTTTTTTTGGATGTTTTCACATTTCTATCTTGACGTATAAATGTAGATCATTTGATCATCAGAATCTTTGTTTCCTCTTGCGATCGACAACCATTGCATAATATTAATATTATTTTCAATAACTAAAATAAGAATAACTTAGAAAAGTGGTATCATGCAAGATGTACCTACTAGCAGATTCAACATACGTTTTCCTGCTTAAATAATAATAATCATCTTCGTTAAGGCCTTTTGGTGATCCAGTATTAGATGGACACCTCTTCCCTTTTCTTATCCTGCAAGTGATCTTATTTCTCATTATTTTAGGGTTTTCAATGATCCCAAGTAGCACTGCATTGTTACGTGCAGGGCGTAATGCTTACCTCTAGGTGAGCATCCAGCTCGTCTCATGACTTTAAAAAAAAGACCGAGCGATCTGTACTTACGAAAATACCCGATAAGTCATTCGTATCGCCAGTTCACTGTTGCAATTTCCATATAAACTTCAATCGCTGTTAAGCTATACGTCCTCCCGTTGCCAGGACAGCATGTACGGATAAGGTGAGTTACCGTCGATGAGTTTTTTGGGACAGAGAAGTCAACGATAGTTACGATTTTAATCTCAAGTACACAGGCCACAACCAGAGATAGACTGAATATTGGGAATGGCCGTAACTCGAGTCAAGCTGACATACTACATGAAAGACTCAAGTTACACAGCCGAGCGTAACTCAGTACCGTTCACTACAAAATCTGTTAAACCAATCCAACTTTGACTTTGAGTTTAAAAACTAATAAAAAGAGTTTAAAAAAAAAATACACGCTTTGGTTGAAAAGATAATGGTTGAAATTTAAATTTAACATCATTTCCTGCCTTTACGACGATAGATGACAAAATTATATAAATTAACTTAATTCTTATTTTGGAAATAAAAAAAAATTAACAAAAAAACAACCGACTTCAAACACACTATTCCAAAACAATATATATAATTTTCACTAAAAAGTATAAAAATAATTGCGTATTTTTATAAAATGTAATTAATTAATCTAAGTCTAGTTACAATTTTTGTTATTATTGGAATTGGTGTCCTTCCGCCGCCACCTGCTCTCGCCTCTCGCCTCCTCACGACTCAAGCACATCTCACCTTCAACTATGTATGTAGTTACAAACCTATCTTGGATGACACCGACTCCAAAAATTACAATAATCGTAACTAGAATAAGATTAATTAATTAGATTGTATAAAAATACGAAATTATTTTTCTACTTTTTAGTGCACATTATATCTATTGGTTTGGAATAGTGTTTTCGAAGTTGGTTGTTTTTTTGTTAATTTTTTTTTATTTATGAGTTTTAGTAAATCTGAATCACACTAACTAACAATTTGTCTAAAAATGTGTAGATATACGATAGATCGTAAGTGCTTTGCAATTTGATTACAGACAGTTAGAAATTCTGCCACAGATCCCACCCTTACTGTAAGTCGTTAAGGAGTTCCATTATCCATCATCATATTCGACTACGACAATTACTTGACCAATACTATGTTGTGGTTAATGACTTAAATATCCGGATAGCATATAAAAGATTCGGCCGAGTATCGTTAATTTGCTCCTCAGAATTGAAGAGTCCGTTACTTTGTCATGATTTCATAATCAGAACTTAACAAAACTCTCACCAAACTATCTTTAAAGTACATACCGACGAATTGACAACCTCCTCCGTTTTTGAAGTCGGTTAAAAATTGAATAATTTTATCAAATTAATATATTGTTATCGGTGCTCGATAAATATATGAAGTTTGAACGAAATCTATCCGTTTAAAGTGGGTCAAAGATGCGCCTTAATGAGACGGTTACAAACAAACATACATACTTACATTTATATAAACATACATATATATTTGTGTGTATGTGTATAAATAAATATTTTTCTTTTTTTCTATAAGTTTTTAGCACTCTACAGGTCCTTCCAAAAAGTATCCTGTTTCACGCAGGGTCTGTACTTTGAGTATCGGGCCTGTTATAAATAGCTTGGAGGACGGAGCCTTAATGGATACATCTATTTCCTACTTTCTGTTCATTTGTACAAACATTAACCGAGCTGATGGAATGTGTCAATAATTAATCTTGACAAACTATGTATATAGTTATGTTGGCAGGTACCACATAGCTATTAATAGTACATATTAATTACATAGCTACATAAAACACATAAAAGATAACTATATAAGAGCTCCGGCGTTTTTTATTGAAGGCAACAAATACATCCAAGCTGTAGAATGAGCTTCCTTGTATGGTATTGCCAGGACGATACGCCATAAGTACCTTATAAAAAGCGCTCACACCTTTCTAAAAAGCCGGTGACCCTCCTGTGATTCCTCTGGTGTTGTAGGAGTATCTGGGCGGCGGGGATCACTTAACATAAGGTGAACGTATGCTGGTTTGTCCTGCTCATCCATTAAAATAATCAATTTGTAGCATACTTTTCATTTACTGCTAACCTAAACCTAATATAAACTACACCAAATGTAACGAACGCATTGTGCTCAAAATAGTTTCCACACCTTCACTTAATTTTGTGTATTTTGAAGGAGAATGAAATATCAAGCTCGGCTTATTAACTGTCGTGGTGAATCTAAGCAAAATTTGCGAGTGTAATTCATACACAATTACAATCATACACATTGTAATTGTTATATAAATAAAATAAATAGTTGTTGTTCTTATGAATCTCGACTGATAAAGCTATCAAATATTATGTTGTGAGGTTTTAATCACACACCGTTTTAATCCTTACCTTAAAATAAGTGTGTGTGTACTTATGTATGCACGCAAAAGTCATACTTCTTCGGCCTAACGAAGCAAAAATCGTTAAAATTATTTATCTACACCCATGCTTTAAATTCTCTATTAAAGATTCTGAAACAGTTAGCTTATTACCAACATTAAAACACCCAATGTCGTAATAACCATTACATCATTCAAACGAGTGTTGTAATGTTGTACTGAATTTCGTAACAACACTCCTTGGTTTTTTTTTCGATCTCTTCATGCACAAAGTGTTTCAACAAACAGCCACGTTCTTATTGCTCGATGCGTGGTATCTGTATGAATTTCAAAAAAAGAACAGTTTCGTTTACGCGCGTTCCACACTACCAGAACATGGCGCGCCGTAAAAAAAAGGAAGTTCATTCGAAACCCCGCCATTTTCCTTTAAAAATTGAGCGATTCATGTTATGACAGCACACCGCCGGATATTTTAAACGCTGCAACATAACATAATATTCAAGTGAATTTTAATAATTGCACTATAAAAAATGCAAATTACTACTACAATTAATAATTCTTTCATTAATACTTAGTTTACTCGTATATAATCAGTAAGGGATGATATTAGGTTACTACTAGGGCTGGCTGTTTTAATGTTAGCAGTAAGCTAACTGTTTCAGAATATTTTAGAGGATTCATATTCTGGGTGTAGATAAAGTCTTGTATGCAACTGTTGATAATTAGGTATTAAAACACTCATGTAATACTATTATCACCCACCACCCACGAAAAACCCACATTCGTGTTTTAATACCCCTTATTACACAACAGTTGCATAAATAAGTATTATTTCTCGTGATATTCTATTTTTGTAGAAAGAACAATATGGTAAAAATCTTGCAAAGATGGCTTTGACAATTAATTATTGAATAACGAATACGGCATTAAGAAACCAAAAAAATTTATAACGAATGTCGCAAACTTTAGAAAATTTTAGGAAATAACTTCACCCTGTTAATTTTGTGTTGCAGTATGTAATGCGCACGAATCTTAAAATTACACTTTCATATTTTTTTCATAACGCGTCCAAAAAGTATAACTTCAAAAGTATACTTACTACTTAGATATATTTATTTTAGTTATTTTTGCATTTTTTCAAACTCATTTTCTCGACATTTTTGGTATGTATCTTTATCTTGTTTTTGATTTAATGTGTAAGGAAATTTAATCTTCATTTCAATAGTATATATCATTAATTAAATACATAGGTTAAGTAAAATGTTTTTTAGTCATTTATATTAAAAATGTCAGAATATTTCCTTGCCCAGTGACAATGGCGTTGTTCATTATAATTATGTAAGGAAACTCACATTATTAGTCAGCAATAATCCAGCTGGGTCGTCTGTCAACTTAATAAAAAAGACCCGATGATGATTTATTGAGTATTTTTCTCAAAACAGTTTCAATAACGTAAGCAAGTGTAACTGTAAGCTAGTAACTGTGTGCTATGTCGAATTTGAAGTGACCACGCGACCTCGGGTTGCGTATTTTGAGAGGCTAAAATCAAATGTTGGTGTGCGTCAGCCACTGACCTGTATAAATATCAGTGGACACAGGCTGTTCCATATGTTTGACAGAATGTTTTTTGTGCCTATTGAAAGCAGACTCTCGCTACATGGCCAACACCGCCAAAATGGTGAATATCAAACAGGCACAAAAGCACTTTGACAACCACCAGTGTAGTTATAGTGACGACAGGGCTTATGGCGTCACGCCATAAACACGACATAAGTCGTATCCTGAAGGCGTCACATGCATATGTTTCAAACCTAATCAATTGGCTTTGGCTGGTTGAATTGTATGATTTGCCAGTCGTCACCGCTAGCCGCAGACTTCGAATGTCTCTGACATGACTTACAAACCAATATTCAAACATTGAATTAAATCAACTCATTTTGTAGGAGTGATAATAATAATTATATCGTAATGATTAAATAATAGTTTTCATCCTTCAGAGACTTTCCTTAGATTAAAACCTAATTTATTAATCGTTGAAAAACAACCATCTTTGAGCGCACATAATTGTCAATACATAAAAGCCAATAACTCCAATTTGAGTTAAAAAATATTATTATAAAATACACAAACGTTCCATTTCTATCTACAGTAAAAATACGGCAAGCAAACCAAACAAAAGTATGTTTTTTTCTCTTACAAAATTTAATATAAAATAAAACAAAATTACATAGCTTAAGGATGTATAAGATTTTAAATATTTTTATTTGTAAAATTCGAATAACTGCTTAGAAAAATGTCAATAATTATTACCGTGATTGTTACAAGCTAAAATCCAAAGTATATTATGTTGGTGGTATTATCTCTACCACTGAAGAATAGATATGGAATGAAAAGATTCAATATAAATGTAAAAATACAAAAAAAAAACGACTGTAACATGACCATGACATGATTTACGGCCGTTTTCAATATCCTATCTATCTTTAGCGGTTTTTAACACTAGTGTTAAAAAATTTAACCTTCATTCATTAACTGAAGTTGTTTCAGAGCGTTTGCGTTAAAAAATATATTTTAATAATATGATGGCGGAATGTATCAACAACAAAGAAGATAGTAATACGTGCTTGACTATCAAAGAACTATATTATATTAAAGATAAACAATCTGTTTGCGGGGTTCGAGTCCCATAGCGTTCATAAATTTTGTGTTCAAATTTAATTAGTGTAATATTAAAGATACGTTCATATTAATTATAAATACATTGAGGGTTCTTAATGAAATCTTTACTTCCCTGTTCGTGAGCGGATTGCGATAAAATTAACTGCAAAAGTAAACACCGACCAAGATTAAACGAAAACTTCCATGCTAACCGAAAGCTGGAGCATAAAATACACATCAAGAAGCGTGAAACGGTATTTTGTCACGTCAGCCGGTTGATGTTAAAGCATTTTAATTTGCATTTTGATTAAACAGAGGCGTCTGACGGCAAGACGCGAGTTGTCGGGCTTACCGAGTGACGGGATGCGCGCAAATGAAATACTAAGCTGTGTTTACTGTGCCCGAGGCTGTGCTACCCTTTACATTTTATATACTATGAAACACCGTGTGTTTTCATCACAAGACAATTGATGCCTTCATTATTAATTGCATTAAATAAATTTTATTTACATTTAAGCATTAGGTAGGTACAGGCTCCAGGGCATAAAAAGAATAGGGAAGTCCCAGGCCCAAGGGTGTCGTAAGAGGTGACAAAAGGCCATATTTACCAGTAGAAGCCTATATTAAGTACCAACGGTGCCTTTTGTAGTCGTGAAGCAGTAGAGTGTAAGCATTATTGTGTTTCGGTCTGAAGGGCGCCGTAGCTTTTGAAATTACTGGGTAAATGGGACTTCTTATGTCTCAAGTTGACGAGCGCAATTGAAGTACCGCTCAGAATTCTTGTGTTTTTCAAGAATCCTGAATGGCACTGCATTGTAATAATCATCAGTTGAACGTACTGCTCGTCTCGTCCCGTATTGGCATAAAAAAAAACTGCTTCACGGCAGAAAATAGCGCTGTGGGATACGACTAGGTGGATCTGCGCCTGGTAACTGAATGAAGTCTCCTACACATTTGTCCAAAAATTTACTCTATAATCTTCGCTGACGTACCTTAAAGACTTTTTTTTATGAAATCAGCAGATGCTAATTGATACGCCCAGCCCATTACAATACAGTTTCGCTCAGGATTATTGAAAAACCCAAAAATTCTGAGTGGCACTACAACTGTGCTCATCACCTTAAAACATAAGATGTTAAGCCTCATTTGCCCAGTAATTTCACTAGGTTTCACTTGGGTACTACAACGGCGCCCTTCACCCGAAACACAGCAATGCTTACACATTACTGCTTCACGGCAGAAATAGGCACAGTTGTGGTACCCATAACCTAGCCGGCATCCTGTGCAAAAAAGCCTCCCACATTTTTGCCATTATGCGCAAAAAAACAGCGTCCATTCTATAACGTTTACGCACCAGAGACAACGACATCCTAAATATAGTTTGCTGCCAGACTCAACTGCCGCATACTACACCATTGTATGGACCTAGCTATTGAGAGGTTCAAATAATTGTATTACACAAACTAAAAGTTCACTAATTTAGTAATTAAGGAAAAATTGGCATATACTAATAAATTATAGATATAAAAACGTATGAAATTAACGATTATTTATTTATTAATTCATATCTCATAAAATCAAAAAGTAGAATAGCTCTATTAAACTTTATCAGCGTAGATACAACCTTTAAAGTTTAACAAGCAACCATTGTACGTTCCCTTATTGTTTCACATCGCTTGCTCTGCGTTTGTTCAATCTAATTGCTACTCACGGCCATTCATTGGAACGGAATCATATCGCAGTATACGTTTCAGTTGGCTCGACATTCGTTTTGTTTTGTCACAGAGCAGCAAAGACAGCCTGCAGGCAGCCTATCTTTTGAATGTGTACTGATCAATGAAAAGCTTTGAAGTCAGCTTTTGTGAGCTGTTTTCTTTTGTCTACTATCCTATGGGTATATATAGTATGAAATAAAGAGAATATACGAAAAGTTTTTGAAAATTAAACTGAAATCACCATTAGAATTCTGAACCCATCAATTAATCATCAATTAATCGTGACATAAATAAGACCATCTAGATTAAACTATTAAGTATACTATTATTTATTAGTCAGATACTAACTGACTAACTGGTATTAAGGCAGATTTAATTGATATTTGAAAAATCATTACATTCGTGATATTTCCTGATTTTGCTGAGGAATCCTGATTTCAGAGCTAAGGCAGCTCTCAGTTATTTTTATACTTTTTTTTATTTATGAATGCATTGTCATTTACATCGTTGTTTGTGGAAACGTAATAAGTACCCACTGGGGTCACCGAGCTCTGCTTGGTGTATGCAAAAAAAATATTTATCCAAAACAGTGAAAGAATAGATTGATGATAAAGGAAGCTTCATGATTTATGAGGATAAGGCAAGAGAAAAAGAAATACTAGAATTAACGCCTCAAATTCCATAAAAAAGTCAATCAACGTATAACGTGAATAAAAAAATGTTATGGATTTATTTTGAGTTGAGTTTGATTTAGTTTCTGTATGCCGTTTCAACCACAGATAATTCTATTGAGGTGGCCCTTAGAAATTCACTTGTTAATTCTTTTGCTTCTAGTAGTTTCGAAAGTTTTTAAGTGACTTGTATCTCTTTTATCTGGATGCGGGATTTGTTTTCCTTGGTTCCATATTTCGTACACGCATCAGTAATCGTCAAAAGTAAAGGAATGCATTAATGTTTTCTCCGCTTTTTGAAAAAAAAAATTATATTGCTGTTTTCATACCTATTTTTATATAATATTATGTTTGTTGTGTATAACTAATAGTAGTAATCTGTGACACCCTCCAGATTGTAAGCGCATAGTGCATGCGTTATTGAAATATTGAGTAAAATTAGCACATTTTTTACGTGATCCACCTTTATTTTTATTTTCAATCCGTAATATTTCTATGGTGCATTTTACTTTCTAGAGTATTTATATAATTAAATCTCTCTCTAGCCCTTATTATTTACGATATGACATACTTTTGAAATATTATAATATTATTTACAATTACGATCTTTGAGTAATTATTGTTATTCGTTGAATAAAAAGCTTGACTCTGAGTGGTCTGTTGTGTAGGAATTTTAGTAATGTACACCTTATTTTTCATTATGTATGTATATGCTAGTGTCATATAAAAAATCCAATTACCTTGCTACTTTCACGGGAAATAACCTTTTAACAGTGCTGTTATTCTTTTTGCATATATTTTTGAACAGGTTATCGAAGATTCTGTGATATTTTCAGATAAATATGATTTGGCCTACCAATTTTACTTACTGAAAAAAAGTTCTTTAGCGGCGTTGAGCACTTTTCTATGCGAGTATAAAATGTTAAATTCGCATCAGGACTAAATGAATAAAGAAATTTCATTTCGTTTGATTTAACAATATTTAAATGCTATAGACTACAGAGCCACTAATAATTCACTCTCAACCCTTAACAACGAGTATATTCAGTGAGAATAAGTTCTCAAATCTGTCTCAAGCCTAGATTAACTTGGCTCCCAACTTGGCTCGCCCCGGCTTTGGCTAATAGTCAGCCATTAAGGTTACTCTTGGATCACATAAACCCCTGTAGACTTGTATGACCTCCTAAAGCTTTGTGATCAAATGAATGGGATAGCGTGCTTGTGAGCGACGTAAAATAGTGTTGGATCCACGAGTACTTAATTTATTGATAATTTAATAGCATAGCTTCTAGGTTGACTTATTGGTAGCGTCAATACAGTACTATATTTATTCGTAACATTTTTTTGTTTGAGCAATCACACAAATACTACATACTGGGCATATAGCAAAGTTCATTCAATGCGGAAGATTTCGTAGAAGGTCACTTATTTTTAGAGACCTCAAAAGCAATAAAACGGAACTCTTATAGGATCAGTTTCTTGTCGATCTGTCCGTCTGTCTGTAAAAACCCTTTATCTCGGGAACGCGTGGAGGTATCAAATATTTTTGTAACGTTGACTTAGAACTATGAAATTTGGCAAGTAAAACCGTGTTATACTACAGATATAGGGAAAACTATACATTTTTAATTAAATCATATAAACAGGGTCTTTATGCAAGGAACGGCGGTAAATTTTTGAATTTAGTTAAGGATAGTTAGTTATGGATTAATGACGAAAAATGAAAAAATGTAACATTAATTTAACACAGATTTATTGATTTTTCTCGTGGTTTAGTTTTAAATATTAATTGTAATAGTTATTTTGTTAACTTATTCAGATTTCTTCAGTTGCCAGTTTCGTAATGCAGTGTATAAGTTGGAGTTTTCATAAAGTTCGCGCATTCATTTTTATAATTTAGACAAGACTTCTTAAAATAACAAACAGAACAGAGCATATAAACTAGTAAGTACGTGAACGTTTGGAAAATTAAGTGGGCTGTTTGAATCGATATTATTGCATGTAATATTTTAATATGTATAAATGCAGGGTACTGATGTTTGTTTCCAGTGAACTACTAAACTAATGAACGGATTGTAATGGGGATTACTTCATGGAGTGCAGTTTTGTCCAACTTGAGAGACAGGATAGTTTTTATTTCGATTTGGACCCACAATTATTTTCTGTAAATCTTGCTGTGAAACAATTTCATTATAGCAATAGGGAGCATATTTTATGAAATAATTCTTCATGTAATGAAATATTATTGACAAATTCATGAAAAACAGTACATATTTTACTTATTACATACAGAACAACGTCTGTTGGGTCAGTTAGTACACTATAATCCTTTAAGGTTAGTATTTTATGAAAATTTTTATACTCTGAATAGAAAAATCATCAATTAAGCTTAATTATGAGGGATTACATAATCTATAAAATGTAAAGATGTTTTCTATTTTCGTTTCAGATATTGCAATGAATATCAGCCAGGATCAGAATTGTTGCAAAACATAATAAAAGAAACTAAATCTTAAGCGATTCTCATTTGAAATAAGTTAACAATTACAATTAACTTTAAATGAAAAACTTAGTCTTTCTAGATCAATTTAAATCCGTTTCACTCAAGTATTCAACATTTAATTTTTAAATTAAATTTGTTTATCGGTGTATATTACTTCATGAAACCTGACTCATGATATTTTACATTTAAAAAGCTCAGAAGGAAACAAAGTCTTAGGCTACCAGTGGGAGGCTCCTTTGCACAGGATGCGGGCCAGATTATGGGTACCACAACGGCGCCTATTTCTGCCATGAAGCAGTAATGTGTTAACACTACTGTATTTCGGTCATAAGGGCGCCGTAGCTAGTGAAATTACTGGGCAAATGAAACTTAACATGTGAAGTCTCAAGGTGACGAGCGCAATTGTAGAGCCGATTTTTTGGGTTTTCAAAGAATCCGTTGCGGCATTTTATTAAAAAAAATACCATTAATTAAAAATTGTAATTAATATGACGTTCTCAAAGCTCATTTCATTCACAAATAGAGTCTACAAGCAGGAGGTGAAACACAATGCTCTATTTGCCTTCAATATGATAGTTTCAGAACAAGTTTCGAAGACCACAATCTAATATGATCCCTCCATTAGCGATGTTCAAACTTCAAGTGTTATCTTCAAATCCTCAATTGCTCGAAGCTTCCATTTTGGAGTTATGTGTCAGAGTATACCACAATTAAACTGTATCCGTTTATTACATGTTTAATTATTTCTTATAAAACATTATTTGGATGTTATACCTATTATTGGAAAACTAGATAATGTTAATAAATTCTAGGCAAAAGAGATTATTTTGTTTCTTCCAATTCTCCGTGGCTTCAAACATTTATTTTAGAGCTTTGTGTACACTGCATTTTTTTATTGTAGTTGTGTTTATTACACGTTTTGTTGTTCATCTATTTTGTATCTGTGTTTATTACACGTCTAGTTGTTCGTCTATCTTGTATGTGTGTTTATTACACGTCTAGTTGTTCGTCTATCTTGTATGTGTGTTTATTACACGTCTTGTTGTTCGTCTATCTTGTATATGTGTTTATTACACGTCTAGTTGTTCATCTATCTTGTACTTGTAACTTCCATGTTGAAGTAAGTAACCCGCAATTAATGTTATTGTGTATGTTCACATGCTAATGAGATTAATTATAATTAAATGTTTAGAAAAACCTATTTTAATATAGGAATGGTCTTTTTTCTTGGGATAGATTGCTGATTGTAGTTTTCCGTTGCCATCTGCACAAGACTGTGCTGGGGATAATTAAACCCTAAGGTTTCTGAAGCCTCTTTTGATAAGTAGCTCAGCATTCGTTATTTAGCATGGGGTAGCCCTGTCATCTCAAAACGACTTCTTGGCCTTCCAACATTTTTCTCTTGGTTTTTAATGTCCACCGTTTGTCAGGTATACGTGAAATGTGGTCAGTAAAGTTCAATTACAAACAGGTCACTGGGCCGGATTTCAACAATGAACTTGTATAAATAATATATACATAGATTCTAAGTACATATCTAATCTCATCTTTATTTACTATGTGCCTCTGCGACATAATTCATTCATACACGAACTCATTTCATTCTCAATAATTATCGCTGCCATAGTAAAGTACCATTTCCACGAGTGTGTGTTGACAGTAATCGAGATTGTACTGCTTATTGAGTTTCTGAACTACAGAATAACATAAAGGATTTCTGGTAAGATACTACTGTCTCCTAAAAAGGCAATAATGATTAATAATGTAATTGGTCCTGTTGCAATTGATCATGGATGGCAGCAAATAAACTAAACTTGTAACGTTGAATTGTAAGATCTTTGGTAAGTTTTTTTTCAGTCACATCTTCGGAAAGAAGAGTAAACTACCTAGAAAAGCTTCTTGTAACTGGAAAAATACAATTCAAGCAACATAGAGGCAGTAGTCCGATGCGTTTTAACGACCAGATCCCCGACACCGCAAATGAAAACATCCACGAAGCTTTACACATTGCTGAAGGCCTAAAACAAATGGAAAGCGATCGTACGGAATATAATTCGTGGACGTCATGAGCCTCAGCAATGAGGAATTGACACAAGGAGGAATAACGTTGAAATGAGAGCTGTTTGATACTAATTTTGACAGCTCCGAGCGCAAAGTAGTTGCCGCCGTTCAATAGCCGAAGTTTCTTCAATATTAATTAAAATAATCCTTCTTTTTTATACGTGTTATAGCGATTGGAATCTAGCTAGTGCTATAATCAGTTGGGATCAAAATTATTGTGTGAAAAATTTGCCTGTGACCGTTCTATTAATTCTTCAGGTTGAAGGCCATTGACAGGCCAAACACAATATGAATTTACAAACCCAGAAGATCGTTTCCAATTGTCTGGAACCTATAGGAACTCTCTTTGGAAATTAAACTGGTAGTGATGACCTGATAATTCAAGTCTGACACAGTACAGTAGAGAAAAGAGGATATTTACATTATGTTACACTTACCTTTTCAGTTAAATTCATGAATCAAAGTTTGTAATACCAAAAGAATTACAGGAGCTTTGGCCTTTTTTGGGCATTTATGCATAGTTTTACACGCTTTTATTAGCTTGACCTGTAACTATGTAATATGTAACGGAATCCTTGGACATTGTTTTCACCCACTTTAAAATGCAACTTTGCACACTTATCATCAGATGGATTGTTAATACAATAATTTCAAGAGTCTGTCCCACTTTTATTAACTAAGCATGTACTTTTGACCACTTCAAAACCTCGGATTCATTAGAAACTTTGCATACCGGTAGAAGACTGATGTGGTTTTGATGAATTTATATGGCTTGTCCCATTTTTCTTATGACTGACACCTGGTAGTGTATATTTTGTGCGAAAGACTATGGGTACGTGATAATACAGTTATTCGTTACTACGGTATTATCATCGTTTTAAGACTAAAAAAGCAGAAGTATTATACTGTTTTAAATAATAAAATATTTTTTCTTACACTATCGCACTATTCGTAGTTTAAGCGTCATCATCAGCCGGAAGATGTCCATTGCTGGACAAAGGCCTCCCTCAAAGATCTTCACGACGATTGGTTCTGCGGCAGCTCATCCCACGTATGCCGACGATCTTGACCATATCGTACGTGGTGGTCATTCAAGGACTTTTCTGCCCCACCAGCCATCTGTCCGTTGAACTATGTACCCTGCCCACTGCCACTTCAGTTTCGCAATCATCGGGGCTATGTCAGTGACAATAGTTTTCCTACGGATCACCTCGTTTCTGATTCACCCTCATAGGGAAACTCCAATAGCCCTCACAGCAACCATGACCTTTCTCATCAGGCCCGTAGTTCGCGACCACGTCTGCATTGTTTATGCTTATTTAATATTCTTTTCTTCTTTTTAATGTGGTTACCTATGAAAGCGTTTTTAGTAATTTTAACTTTTTAAGGTATTCTTATCGTATTGTCTTGCGAGGAAGTTCATTCGAATACTCAGTAAGTAGTAAAAAGTTCCGTGATAACCGCACTGTGGATGATGCCCGCAGATGGTGAATATGATAATTAGGTTAGTAGCGCGTGTTGTGAAGGATGAATTGGGCGACGAATTGGGCGAAGAGACCACTACATTTCCCATGGTACTGACAAACTTTACTTAGTTTGTTCCCTTTTGCTTACTACTTTTAGCTTTACCAATATTTGTATCCTTATTAGTTTTATAAATGTGTATTATGTGTTTATATACCCTCCAATTGCTTCACCAGTGGGAGGCTCCTTTGCACAGGAAGCCGGCTAGATTATAGGTACCACAACGGCGCCTATTTCTGCCGTGAAGCAGTAATGTGTAAACATTACTGTGTTTCGGTCTGAAGGGCGCCGTAGCTAGTGAATTTACTGAGAAAATGAGACGTTACATCTTATGTCTGAAGGTGACGAGCGCCATTGTAGTTCCGGTCAGAATTTTTGGTTTTTTCAAGAATCCTGAGCGGCACTGCATTGTAATGGGTAGGGCGTATCAATTACCATCAGCTGAACGTTCTGCTCTTCTCGTTCCTTATTTTCATAACTAAAATTGCTAAGGAGAACTTAATCATTCATAAATTATTTTCTATCAATATATATTAGATAAGAAATTATTGTGTAAGACAGAATTTACGTTAATCCTAGTGTATGAAATCACTCGGTGGAATATCGTGTATTCATGTAATCCTGACAACTATTATCCCAAAGGTAAAGGTCTGAAGCCTCATGAATGTTTGGACACTTGTGTTCAGAAACTGTATAATTATACAAATGTTATCGGGACATAGTTTCATAGAACAAATTTGTTGTGTAGATTGTCAGCTATTTTAACATTACTTACAAATTGTCATAGCAATAGGTTACAGTGATTTGAAAAAACCCACTCTTTACAGCTTTAATCTTTATTCATTTCAACATCGATTTTTTTTATGACAATAAGGGACGAGACGAGTAGGACGTTCAGTTGATGGTAATTCATGTTCAAATTCAAATTCAAATATTTTTACTCAAAATAGGATTCAAAATCACTTATTGAACGTCAAAATCTACCACCCATTCAAAAGAGACTGCCTCAGACCTGAGAAGAATGGGCGCAAGAAACTCAGCGGGCTTTTTTTTAATATAAAATATCGATTACAATGTAATATCGTACAATAAACAATTATAATTAAAGAGCCTGAGGGTGTTCGCTTTATTCCCAGTCCGTGGTGTCATTAAGAAAATCGTTTATGCTATAATAACCTTTCCCACATAAACGTTTTTTAACAATTATTTTAAATTTCGTTTGTACATTTTCTGGGGTCATATTGTAGAAGCATATACATCGCCTAACAAAAGACTTACTAACTCGACCCAACCGAGTAGTAGGCATAACAAGTTTATGTTTGTTCCTCGTGTTAACATTATGAATGTCACAGTTTCTAGAAAATTCCTCAATGTGCTTATGAACATACAAAACATTATCAAAAATGTATTGAGAAGCAACAGTCAAATGTTTATTTCTTTAAATTTTTCTCTTAATGATTCTTTAGGACCTAGGTTATAAATCGCGCGAATAGCCCTCTTCTGCAGCACAAAGATAGTATTAATATCGGCCGCACTGCCCCATAACAATATACCATAGGACATAATACTATGAAAATAACTAAAGTATACTAATCTTGCCAAATCTATGTCAGTTAACCGTCTAATTTTCTTAACCGCATATGCTGCAGAACTAAGCCTATTCGCCAATCCTTCAATATGGGGGCCCCACTGCAATTTGGAATCAAGAGTAATGCCAAGAAATATAGCAGATTCCATTGGTTTTACCACCTCCATTTAATAAAATATTCGCATCTACATTTTTGACAATTGGCGCGGTGAATTTAATATATTTGGTTTTATGATTATTTAACAATAAGTTATTGGCGCTTGATACGAATTGATACGCCCTACCCATTACAATGTACTTCCACTCAGGATTCTTGAAAAACCCAATATAGGTCTACAGAAAAGTCCGGGATAGTATATGTGTATCTCTTAAGTATAACATACTGTATCCATTTTAATACTTTAAAAAATTGTTTATTATAAAACGGTTATGTAAAAGCTGTATACACAAATACTATATTATCCTGAGTATTAATTAATATAACACCATTCATATTATAACATCATTCATAAATACGTTTTTGTTTCATTTTTAACTCATTAACATTGGTTTCACAATCTCGATGGCTTTAGACTACATAATTCTCGAATATCTACATATTTTTTTTCTATTGACAAAACAGCGTTTGTCGAGTCCACTAGTGTATGCTGCCGTGATATTTTCGAAAGCAATTCTCATTGCACTACGCCTTAGGTCATAATGTAACGTTATGTATCATCTACTTGTTTCGCTTTCATATAAAAAAAAACAACAAACCAATATAATTATAATTATATTGACAAATAATAGAATATTTATAAAAAAAGGAATTAGGCTTAACTGCTTTCAAGTTTTATTCCCTAAATATAAAAAAAACATCGTTAAATAAATCAGGTTACTGCATTAATAATTGCAATATTAGTGATAGAAGATAGATAGCCTTTACTGCTTACATTGCTTTGTTTACGCGCGTACGAACGCAAACAATATCGATAATTTCGCTTTATAAGCATATTACAATGTGTTAAATCTACTGAAAATTCAGTGAAGCTAATTTATGATACGCCGCTTTTCTACTACCCACACTCAAAATATCTCGTTTGTTGTTATAGAAACTTTATGAAACATTTTCCTGAATTGCTTTACGCTTTTCCATATGCAAAGAACAACGGCGAATTGTTATATACCGATTTTTACTACATATACTGAACCCTAAAATAGTTGTCGAACAGTTTTTCGTCGGTCTCAGTCACATAGTCGGAAACAGTCGAAAGAAGTTTGGTAAAAAGTGTTTTTAGCACTTAAAGCTTAGAACACAACGGCATCATTACATTATAAACATAAACTTTAATCACAAAAATGTAAGAACCAATGAAAAAACATTGTACAAATGAATATCTTAAATATAACAATATTTGTTATTATTAAAAATCACACATTTATTATCAATATGCTTGAATTTGTTAATTTCTGTAATCTTTACTTGGAGACTAACCGTTTTATTTTAATTCTGTTATAACCAAGTAAGGTTTAAAGTCCTCATTATGAAATTAATAAAAAAAAATCCTTTCAGGACAAACTCCACCAAAAGGATAAAATATGTTTCCCGTCCTTAGCCATAATTTAGCCATACCTACTCTTTCACTTTAGTTCGTTACCTTTTTCGTCAACGTATGTTTTCATATGTGGACCCGGCATTATTTTATCGGATGTTTACTTATTGGGATGTTTTATATTCATAGAAAACTTATATTAAAACAATCTAAAAATCAAGCTATAAATAAAAAGTTACGAAAACGTGTTAATATAATAATTCTTATGAGGAATTAAATGAAGATAACACTTACTTGCGAAAGTAATATAACACAAACAACTAAATGTGGAGTTCTAGATTTATTGGACAGTTTCATTTGTCTCTTGACATTTGAAGGAAACCAGCCTTTGAAATGAACCCCTTTCTGGGGCGTGAAATTGAATCTTGTAACGGAAGGAGGGTGAACAGAAAACTTAAATATTTAAGGGGTATTACCCCCGGGTAACCAGGTAAGGTATTAATTTTATAGCCCCAACTTTAGAATGGGATATATGAAGTCGTTAAAGTTTAGCAGTCATTTGTACAATTTAGCATTGCCCTGTAATGAAGCGGATAATTGCGCTAGTAACTCTGATAATTAGGATTATCATAGGAATTAAAGCTGTGAAGGAAGCTTGTAACTCGTGCATATGCTTAAGAAAGTAGGGACAAATAGCTCTATGATTTCAAGTTACTTAATTGAGTATAAATCACTAAAAGTAACAGTACTTGTGCATTAATGTGTTGAGTATAATTAAACATCACAAAGTCCAAGCAATATATTTTTGAAGTTATACTTCATTAGGCGGGTTATGAAAAGATGATGAGAGTGAAATTTTAGATGCGCGCGCATCACTGTAACACAAAAGTGACAGGGTGAAGTTGGTTCCTAAAATTTTCTGACGTTTGCGACATTCGTTATTTTTTTTTGTTTCTTCGTCCATTATAAGGACAGGCAAAGGGTTCAAACCCATACAACCGTATTCGTTATATAATAGCTAATTGTCAAAGCCATCTTTGCAAGATCTTTACAATATTGTTCTTTCTGCAAACGTAGAATAGCAGAAAGAATAAATAATTTTAAGGATTTTCGCGTTGTTACGCCAAAGAAGTATAACTTCTTATGCATACATAAGTAATAATATCTGTTTTTATTTGGTGATTTTACTGGTACTCATTTGGTAAATATTCTGTCTTCGGGTGCATCTACTCTATTCGTTATATCTGGTGGTTTTTTTTCAATTAATTTACAATTTTTTTCTAATTTACTCGTATTTCCTGACGGTAGGGTATTTTTTTGCATCACTTTACATAAATTGCAATATAAATAATTTGTAAACGAAGAAGCTGTAAATGTTGATTTTATGTAGTTGCAATGAGTTCATTATTACTTCTCATTAAAACTATTTTTTTCTGAAATAGGAATTATATGGTGAAAAGTTTAACTTTTGACATTGAATTGACATTTGAGGCTTCTATGTCTTATAGAAGTGCTTTAGAGTTTTGATGATCGGTTAGTCAGTGATAAAATAAAGAAACAAATTGAATTATATGGTGTTCATGCAATGGATAATTGGTTACTGAATATTCAGGCTCCTAGTTTTATCCACACCGAAGTTATAGGGGGTCGAAAATGGCCTGAACTACTTCGAGAAAAGGATGATACTTTCGTGACCCTTGTTGTTGCTCAACTTAATGGGGGAGCACTATCTTGTCTCCAGATATTGTCACATAATATTTAACTGCAGAATATTATTTTTATAATGTTTTCTGCCCGCATATTTGTATGAAATTAATGACGCACTTCCAACCCTGTTTTTATATTATTACTAAGGCACTATCAAAGAAAGTGTACCTAGTATATAATATATAATCTTTTACTATTTTGCTTGTAATGAAACCAAATTATTTAATATCATTACTAAGAATAATGTTGAATACAGAAAAACCTAAACTATAGTTGCTGCCGTCTTGACCTCGTTGTCTTGTAGAAATTGCATTTGCTTGTGCCCTCATTAAATCCCCGACATTTTTCTATTCAAACTTTTATGGGAAAAGTAAGTCAAATAAACCAAAATGAATAAATAGACTATTGATATTTATTTTGAATATTTTTTTATACATAACATATTATTTTTAATGAGAACGAACCGTTTTGATTGTTTAACGGCCGTTTTCAATAACGTAGAGATACGTTTATACGTATAGAGCTACGGATACATTGCTGTCACCGTGTTTAATGATAAGATCTTATCTATCCATAGTTATGTCCAGTATAGTTATAATATTAGCTATAGTCCAAAGCTATCTGTCTATAGGTTATTGAAATTTAAGTAAGCGTAAAAAGATAGATTTGTCTACATCTAGTATGTTAAACTAAGGATAAAAAGGTTATTGAAAACGGAAGTAAGTGATCTGCCTATCAAGGAACGGATTGCGACTATTTGATGACTAGCATTAAAAAAATTGCTTAAAATTTTCTTTGACTTCTGTAAAATAACAACCAACGCTTTGAGAATACATATCGTTTTAAGGGAGACGAAATGACACAAAAAACTTCACTGGCAATTCATTTTGTGCTCTTCAATTACTTAATTGTTCCTTGTGTTACCATCTGCGGACGTACCGATGCGTTCTATTGCGAATCGGTACTCGTATTTAGTTATATCACGTAGAGTATTAGTTTCATGAGTTAGGTATTTTCCACAATACGATTTTGCTACTTAGAGAAATTTATTATCATTTTCGTGCTGTAAATAGCTGTACATCAACATATAAGATGTTGCAAGCAGCTAGATTTAAGCAAGATTTGTAACAACCCTTATAAAATTTTAGCAACTGCACGTTGAGACAAGATTGTAAGTAGTTAGGGGTAGAACAAAAGAAATAACCCATTAACAAACACGTACAATAACTCTGTTATAACCCACTATTTGTATTTTTCACATATATCTAATATTATAACAACAAAATAACAACTTTTCTTTTATTTATCTCTCAGAATGTGTCTCGCCTACTTTTATAACTCTAGATATGGATGTTGTATATTCTAAGTATTATTAATATTTGATTGGTTTGATTGAGAAGATTGATTTTTTATTTTGAGATAGGAGGTCTTGATAGATTGGCAAGCGGACAAACACGTACAAATCTTAAACAGTAGTAGCTATCAGAACTAAGATAGACTATGTGTAGAGTTTGGTTCATATATCAAGCTAACAAGAAACACATGGGCGTGACAAAACTTCCCAATTAATAAACCTACGGAACAATGGATCAGTTGACTGCAGTTTCCACTTAAGCAAGGGGTCTGGCTGTGGATCCCCGGGGAGCACAATTTCATTAATCTCGTGGTTCTGCGGTGACTTACGTTACCGAGGGGAGAGCTACGTTTTTAAATATATTAACGGTGATAAAGTTGCAGCTATTAGCGCTGTGAATTATAATTACGATGTTATTTGTTATTTTAACTTTTTAGCTTTGGGTTACGTAATTCAGAACTGCCTGATCACGACTTCGTTTGCGTGGAAACTTTTGGTATTTGTATAGTCTTCTGGTAAATGTTTACTTTGTTAGAATTATAAATTAAACTTAATTATAATAACACTCAGGTCTATTGATCTAAGTCAGTTGGGTTTACTTTAGTTGCTTTTTCACATTTATCATATAAGTGTGCGTATTGATATCCTTAAAAAAATCGTCATGCCAGCATATTGAAAATATAATAGTCTTTATTTGAATCCGAATTATTAGTGATCGTTATATCAATATTATGTTCTACTCCAATGTTTTCACGTAATTTTTAAATTTTTTTCGTTGATATTTCAAAAATTTGTATTTTAAATAGCATGTAATACTTCTCGCAGACAAAATGAGGATTATTGGGAAATAACTTACCTTACTTATTAATGTTTTATATTAATTGTAATGAAAATAACTTCTAAAAGTACCTACTTATAATAACGCTGTATTATTAGTTGTAGTAGAAGTACTACTAAAAAACATAAATAATAGACAACATAAAAACTATGGTGAAGAATTAAGATTTTTAAATAAATATATAGCAATCCAAGATTAATAAAAGGAAATCCCATTTACTAATTTGAAAACGACATCACTGAGTCCTTCCGTCCTGTTGCTGAAATGACAAAAGCAGGAAACGAATTAATGTACCTATCTAGGATACCAACTTTTGGATTACGATTGAATATAAAAATTTGCCATCATTCTTAGTACCTCCGGTCTACCTCTTATTCAAAAATCGATCAGCTTGTTATTGAATACCCGCCCGGGTGGACTTTTTAAATTCATCAGTAAGATCGATGATCGAGTCATCTCTGATCAGCTTGATTCTTTGGCGTTGCGTGAGAGAGCGTGGTTAGGAGTAGTAGAAGAATATTGTTACGATATTATATATATACATATCATACAGTAACTGACTGATAGATTTACAATCAACGCGATACCTCTAAATCTTATTGTCTGTAATTATTAATTTATCTATGATTGACAATATTTATCATCATGGTCTAACACAATCGTATATATTTTTTAAAGTTAAACGTAAACACAAAATCTGAAAAAAAAAATACAGTCACATGCAGTAAAGGTTAATGATAATTTTTGAGAGTTATAATGAATCTCCTTTTATGTAAGCATTCTGTTATTTAAATTGTTGCTAATGATGTCAAGACGGACCAGACTACGGAAACTATCAAAGTTAACGCAGACTCATTAAGGATAACATTATTGCATTCGTAGTCTGATACTCGTGCTATTAACGGATTCATTGTACACATATCTTAATATAATATATAAATTACGTGTCACGTCATTTTTCCGCGATGGACTCATAAACTAATGAACGGATTTTAATGGGGAGTGCAGTTTGGTCCAACTTGAGAGATAGAATAGTTTTATTTCGATTTGGGACCCATAATTATTTTTATTTTCAATATTTGTTTTGTATTGACATATTTTCTATTGTTTAATGACGCACGGTTTGACAGTTCTGCTGTGAAACAATTTCATTATAATATCATGGAGCATTTTTTACGAAATTATTCTTGTTGATATGAAAGTTGTAATTTATATTTTATTATCTACAGAACAACATCTGTCGGGTAGTATATATCATACAGTAACTGAGTGACAGAGTGAACAATCAACGTGAAACCTCTAAAAAGCAATATAACTACTAAAGCTAATGATGATCAGTAATAGTGTGTAAAGAGTTATTAGTATAGTAGTAGTACCTAGTAAAGAGTATATTTCTAATAGCTGTGACGTGTACTACTTGCGGGGTTATGCTGGTGTTTTACTTAAACTGTCGTCCTAACCCGTATCTTTCTATTATAAATAAGTAACACAGGCTGATCTTCATTTAAATAAAATAATGTAAATCATAGTCAATTTTGGCTTGCAATACTTTGCTATGAAAAAAAATAAGGCGTTACATTTTATACTTCTTTTACTTTTCAATTCAGCCGTAACGATATTGGAGCAAGTGAATAATTATTTTATATAAGTATACATAAGTTAATTTTGTTTATGTATACCATTTCAAATGAGTCTTTCAAAGAAAACTTTCCCCTAAGCATTCAAAGTATATTTGAACACCGCTGCCTAAATGAGAAAGAAAAACATTTCTTGTCATAAAAAAGTAGGGGCTTTAACTTGAGTTTCCGTACTCAAGATCCCTTGGATAAATTTTAAAGGGAGTGGACTGGATGTTGCCATTAAGAGAATCTCCTATGATTAATGTTTTTTAGATAACTTTGCATTTCCTTTAAATTTCATTTTGTTTTTAAAGCCTCTTTGTATTCCTCGATATAAGTATCTTAGAGCAGCTTTATAGCTTAAACTGATTTATATCATTTGAATTGTGTAAATCTAAGGTTTTAAAATGTAAAGCAGGTAAAATGTTATATAAACGATTAAGTACTATTAAAGTCCCTTTTTATAAATGCGTAATTATGTTTTAGGGTTGCATTCTTTGAAGTGATTTTTTTTTGCTGAGCAATTGATTTATGGGTATTGAAAGATCCTAAGATTTTACGCTCGTTCGGTCGAGTAAAGTCGACTCGCCTCAAACATAGAGTAGGGATACTCAACTAAGGGAATGCATACAGATTGAGTAAAATTTACCAGAGTAACTTGGTCATTATTATAATTATATGTGTAGTAAATGTTACATGTTGTTGTGTTTCGTATTATTAACATCGTCTTGATATCTCTTGTAAATCTCGTTATTTTATTATATTATAGGAGAAGGAGGCAATATTAGCCAGATGGAAACTAGCTATCGCGAACCACCGATAAATAAACGCCGAGTCTGTATGCACGCGAGACAAGAAGTCATCTTGTAATTTTCGAACGGCAGTTTTTAGTTGCGTCCGTACCAAGGCACGGATTTGTACAATATACTTACACAATGTACATATCTATTTTATCGGCATTCAGTGGATTGAAACTGAATCCAAAGGACGTATTTATTCCAATCTTAAATAGCAAGAAAAAGTGAAGAGAACAGGAAAAGTTATAAATATATTATAATCGTCACTGTTGTGTATAATATGGTGATCCTCCCATACAGAATAATATACAGTGTGCAGTGTGTTGTGGTAGATATATGTGGCCTGATTTGCCACAGGAAAACAAAATACAATACAATTTGAACAATTTGTTAACCCTATTGTCTCATTCTCATTATTTATCATGTAACGATAATAATATAATATTATCTAATAAAATACAGATAACAGACATCAATAATATAATTAATTAAAAAATATGTAAGATATGATAGGTTAGTTGTTACACCGTTGGTAGGTTGTTACACCTATCTAGTTTTGTAACAGACAGATAGTAACATCGCTATACTATTATTTAATCTATATATCACTGCCAACTATTTGGCAACCCGGTCCCCTGCTTGTTTTGAGCAGGTTAGTTATTCGTAGATAAGCACTGCTTCTATTGAGCAGTGTACTAATTTTAGCAAAGATTTGGAATATTTTCCAAAAAAATTAATAAGACAATAGAGGACCCCTCTAGCAATGTAAAAACACGATGTAATATAACAAGCACTAGAATAAGTAATACAGTCAAAATCTGTTATAACGACATCGAAGGGACTACTCATATTGAGTCGTAAAAACCGATAGTTGTAACAACCGGTGACAGGTTATTAATAGGAAAAATAATATGTATATTCATGTAGGAAATTAAACTGCATTTTGTTTACTTCAATACAAACGTATAATATAAAAGAACAATATCATTTTTGTATGCATAAAATCTGTAAATTTAGTTTGTTTGAAACACTTCTGTCGTGCATAAACATTTTGTAATTGGATTTTAATCAGCGTATCGTCTCAATTTCCCTGCATGTGGAACTCTTCATTAAAAAGAACAATCTTTCGTAATACACTAACAGCATTGAGACCGTCAATCAAAGTTGGCAATGTAAATTGTTCTTCCGAGTCTTCCTGTTCATTTTCATTTTCCTCTTGAACTTCACGTACAATATCATCCTCCGTAGCTGGTGCACAAATTGCAATAGACTGATCTACATCAATGAACTCGTCTGTTTCAGTAGTAGATAAAGCAGGTCGTAAATTTTGGGCTAATTGAGCCAAAGATATATTGTCCTCTTCATCGTCGTCAATCACATCATCTGAGGTTCTTGTTATAAGACTTGTAAGATCTTTAAAACCTGCATGCCCAAAGCAGTTAGCTATAGTTTTTTGTGAAACTTTTTCCCATGCTTCGGATATCATCAAGATGGCATCAAGAACCGTAAAGCTGTTCTGATTATTACTGTCAATGCTTTGTATTAACTTTAACACTTGCAGTCTTCTATAATGAGATTTTAAACATGTTATTACACCTTGGTCCATAGGTTGCAGTACAGATGTAACATTTGGTGGTAAGAACACGAGTTTAATACACTTCAGATTAGTAACAGCCGGATGAGCAGGACAATTATCAACTAAAAGAAGAACTTTTTGTTTGCTTTTAATTCAGCGTCCCAGTTTCGTAACCATTTTTCAAAAATTTCCGATGTCATCCATGACTTCACATTGTTTTCATACGTTACCGGCAGTGAGCGTATGTTTTTAAAGCAACATGGTTTCTTAGATTTCCCAATAACTAAAAGCTTCCTTTTACAGGCTCCTGTCATATTTGCTGCAACCATGATCGTTAGTCTCGTCTTGGACATTTTTCCTCCCGAACAATTCTCTCCTTTGAATTTTAAAGTCCTGTCTGGTGTCATATTGTAAAAAAGTCCGGTTTCGTCTGCGTTATCAATGTCTTCTGGACTGTAGCCTTCGCATAATGTAGGCCACTTTTGCGTAATCCATTCGTCTACAGCATCTTTATCCACACTGGCAGCTTCACCACTCATTTTCCCGCCGACAATGCTATGTCGAGCCCGGAAACGTTGAATCCAACTAGACGAGCAAACAAAATCTTCACCAAAACGTTGAGCAAAATCGTTTGCTTTTTGTTGAGGAATTGGTCCATTTATTGGCACATTATTTGTCCTTTGATATTTAAACCACTTTAACAAAGCTTTGAGCAAAATCGTTTGCTTTTTGTTGAAGAATTGGTCCATTTATTGGCACATTATTTGTCCTTTGATATTTAAACCACTTTAACAAAGCTTCCTCAATCTTCGTATGCCGCGTTGTTCTGGCTCGTTTCATTTTCAAAAAATTCTTGTCGTAAAGGATTTGAATTTTCTCCCTATCTTTCCAAATGGTTGATATGGTCGAGTGAGATACACCATATTCTTTTGCCAGGTCTTTGTTTGGAATTCCTTTCTCTAGCTTTGAAATAATATGCGATTTTTCTTCGATACTGATTTGTTTTCTTTTTTGCGACATGTTACAATTTTCACAGTTAACTCAACAAAACTGTTTTGGTGCGTCTTGTGTAAAGATAAATAACAAACTGACTTAAGAGATATGACGAAGCGGGCCTTGAGGCTACGGCATGCATGTGCTTTGTTTCTAAGAATTACAAAAGACCCTAAACTTTGTTTACTTTTACGATAATAGCCATTGACTATTATACTGTGCCAGATGTGGATACAGTTACCTATTCAAATTGTTTACAATACAGCTGAGCCGGTCGTTCTAAAGATATAATTCTCCGAAAACATTAACCAAATGTGGTCGCTTAATGCGGTATGTCGTAGTAAACAATGTCGTAAAAACCAATGTTTTAGATAAGGCGGTCATATAACATTCAGCCAGGACCTTTGATTTTGGTAAATTTAACCGGTATTTGGTTCTAAACGATGTCGCCATAAACGGTTTTGATTGTAATTGTAAAATTGTAACCTGATGCACCAAAGCATGCTAGGATTATTCGGTAAACAACTTGAACTGGAGTTATTAATGAATCATAAAGATATAGATATTTTATGTTTAACAGAGCACTGGCTCAGAAAATATGAGCTCATCTTTAACTAAAGTGGTCATCAGGTTTTTTTTTTAGAATATTTATTTAAAATACAATATAGTTATAGCTTACAATATAATAACACACACTTAAACTTTAGGAAGCTTATCTTTGTGTGAAGCCGCTTAGAATTAAATTACATAATATTTAAAAAGAAAACAACAATTACTTTCAATTAATAGTTATTACAAGATGTTAAATTACAATTTTAAACAAAGTAGTAAAGAAATCAATAAAATGCAAAACAAAAAATAATTATCAACTAAATGTTAGTAATTACAAATTAGTTGTCTACTTAGCTTACCGCAGATACAATTATATTAATGAAGGATTTTGTAAAAAGTACTTTTTTAACGATGACTTATATTTATTTTTATTTATATATAATTTTTGAATCTCTAAGGGGGTCTCGTTTAAGTATAGAGGAATGACGTAGTAATTTGCTCTGGTGCCATATATATTTGTAGATTTAGGTAATTTAAATGACATGTTTGTTCCTGTAAATTGTCTTAGATGAGGCAGTCTTTGAATTTCTCGAAGGAATTTAGATTCATTTATATCTGACAATATACGGAATTTCACTTTATCAAAGACATTTATAACCTTGCAATGTTTAAATAGTGCAAGGTCCGTATTTTCTTTGTGTTTATAAAAATAATTTGGAACGATAGTTTTAAGAATTCTTTTTTGTAATTTGTATATATCCTCTAAATATGACTTGTACGTCCTTCCGTAACTGCTTAGTCCGTAGTTTATAACGGAATCCGCCAGAGCCATATATAATAATCTTAGGGCACTATAAGGTAACTTATATTTTAAATATGCAAGTTTACAAAGCACCGATCTCAATTTAGCACAAACATGGTTTTTATGAGGTCCCCAATTGAGACTATTATCAATCACAAGCCCAAGGTACGAGTATTCTTGTACATTTTATATTTTAATACAATCACACGTCTGTATTGGATTGTGGAAACAACGGTGGTGGTGGGCGATAATAGCGGGTTCATTTTGTGTTTTATGATGAGACGAATGTACGTACGTAAGTTTAGTTTTGTCAATATTAATAACCAATCCGACATCATGAGCCCACATACACATATTATTGAAATCTGATTGCATATCATGTTCTGCTAATTTAAGGTTTTTGTTTGCAACAACCAAACAAGTGTCATCTGCAAATTAATTAGGTGTCAAGTGCGTTTAGCAGGGAAAAGGCACCACGTGGTGGATCTCTTATACTTGTAAGTAAATTATTAAAATTCAAAGAACGATAAGATATAGTGGGCCTCTCTGTTGAACGTACAATTGAAATAGCCTGTGCAGAGCTCGAGCGCGCCATTGTTGTTAGTATATACAGACCTCCAGATGCAGTATATGAATTATTTGAAAGTATATTGGAGGAGGTTATATTAAAATTATCTGAGTCTCAGAAGTATATCATGACATGTGGTGTTTTTAATATTAATTTATCAGAAAAATCTTACTTACTTAAACTCTCATAAGTTACTTCATTTGTAACAATTTGGCTTTACTAGGGGACGTTCAACAACAGATGCAGGTGTTGAGCTTATCAATAATATTTTTGATGCCTGGGAGGAATCGCAAAATGCACTTGGCATCTTCTGTGATTTATCTAAAGCTTTTGATTGTGTTCAACATTCAACGGTGGTCAGGAAACTATGTCACTATAATGGCATAAAATGAACTGCGCTCGATCTTTTGATTTCATATCTAAACAATAGAATTCAGAAGGAATGGCAGGAGATCTCCTGGGACTCTTCTCAGTATGGGGGTACCACAAGGGTTTATTCTCGTACCTTTCCTCTTGCTTAAATGTATAAATGATCTTACTAATCTTATAGAGAAAAAACATAAGGTAGTATTGTTTGCGGACGATACTTCACTGATTTTCAAAGTAAAAAGAAACCAAACTATGTATGACGAAGTTAACGATATTATATCTGACATCGTGTACTGCTTTAGCGCTAATAACCTATTGTTAAATAGCAAGAAAACGAAATATATAAAATTTACTGTACCAAATGTCAAAAATTTTTATGCAAGTGTTTTGTTAAACGGAGGGTTGATAAAACCGGTGGAATCTGCTATATTTCTTAGTATTACTCTGGATTCCAACTGGGGCCCCCATATTGAAGGAGTGGCGAATAGACTAACGGCCGTTTTCAATAACGTACCTCTAGTTATGGACATGTATACATATAGTACATTTTATTGTATGTAATTATTAATTTATCTATGATTGACAATATTTATTATCATGGTCTAACACAATCGTGTATTTTTTTTAGGAGTTAAACCTGAGTCACGTAAACACAAGATAATAATGTCTACCTTATATAATGCAGTAAAAGTTATTGATTATTTGAGAGTTATAATGATCTCTTTTTATGTAAACATTCTGTAATTTAAATTGTTGCTAATGATTTCAAGACGGATCAGGCGACGGAAACTATCAAAGTTAACGCAGACTCATTTAGGATAACATTATTGCATCTGTGGTCTGATAATCATGCAGTTAACACATTATCTTCAAAAATAGCCATATTATTAACGCAATCAAGTGACGAAGATTGTACAATCGCCCAAGTTTGTCCATTAAGAGATGTACAAAATGAGTTGAAATTCTGCAGAAAACCGTAATGAACGTTAAAGTTTTGTGGTTGAATTTTATCATGGTACTTTAAACAACAATGTTTGTGTCAAAGAACTGTAGATATACACTATTAGAGATTGTTATTTTTAAGTCTTATCACTCACTTCTAGGATTAAGTATACTTATACGGCCTTACAAATTAACTTGGTTTAAAGTTATAACTAAGAATGAACGAAGAATATGCAAAATGTTGACTATATCGCTGAGAACACTGTCATGATCATCATCAGCTGGAAGATGTCCACTGCTGGACATAGGCCTCCCCCAAAGATCTCCACGACGTTCGGTCCTGCGCTGCCCTCATCCAACGTATTCCGGCGATGTTGATCAAATCGTCGGTCCATCTTTTGGGGGGCTTACCAAAACTGCGTCTTCCGGTACGTAGTGGCCATTCGAGGACTTTTCTGCCCCACCGGTTATGAATGAACTATGTGCCATGCCTACTGCCGCTTCAGTTTTGCAATAATTTGGGCTATTTCAGCGACTTTGGTTCTCCTACGGATCTTCTCGTTTCTGATCCGATCTTGCAGGGAAACTCCAAGCATAGCCCTCTCCAATTACCTCTGAGCGACCATGAGCTTTCTCATTACGCGCAGACCACGTCTGCGTACCGTAAGTCATCACTGACAACACACACTGGATGAATACCTTCGTCTTTAGACACTGCGGTATTTGGGACGCGAAGATTTGAGTATAATTTTAACGAATAAAATTTTTACTATAATTTATAGACGTTGCGGGATTCAAACCCGAGTCTCTCGGGCTACCTCCCAGCGCTCTCATCAACTAAACATGCGGATGGTTTGCTTAAATGGTAAGAGGGATCGAGCTTGTATCGTGGACCGATTTTCGCATAAACGTTTCGATACTCCAGGAATTAAATATCAAGCGTGTATTTGCCATAGTGCAATCCCACATAATCACATTCTTTGTTCACATATCACGCCTGTGGAATTGAATTGAATTGAAGAACGCGCAGAAGGTCACCTATGCGATGGACCGACCAGATCAAATCTATATGGTCTGGTGTATGAGAGATATGAAGGTGGTTATGAATGTAAAACATATTAACTATCATGTCTATCTTCTAAATTATAGATAATATTTTTACTAAAAAATACAATCACATTAGTTAAAAGTCTATTTAAGTAAACCATTTTTTTCCACAGAAGAAATAAAATTGTTATCTTATTTTAATTCTTATTATTATAGATAATTGCAATCAATACCGATAACGTACTGATTAATAATGAATTTATGATATCAGACCTAATTTTTACTAATTCATTGTCATCTGAAACCCAAATATGATTAAACGTATTTCAATTTATTTCATATTATTATGTATTCTTTCCACTTCGTATGGACAAGTACAAAGCATAAATGGAACCATTAAAATGCTGATCGGGACAACTTCAAACTGCAGCAACGCAAGGAATTTCATAACCGGATTCGGTAACATTTACGAACACTACAAGCAGTTTCTTGATATTGAATTCATTCCGTGGGGTCGCACCACAGTATCAGAAACCGGCGAACTATCTTGTCAATTCGGTCCAGCAGATTGTTGGGCCAATCGCGTGCAGAGATGTGTTATCAGCATGCTGAACGGTGACCAAGATAGAATAATGAAATACATGCGTTGTGAATTTGGTTCTACGTTGCCCAGTTTCAGTGGAAGCTATCAGTGTGTTAGTGAGGTTGGTCTACGTTTAGTTGAAGTGGATTATTGCGTAACAACAACAGGTGATGCATTAGAACCGCCAGCTCATGCTGCATCTATAGAACCAGTACGCATTATAAACTTTATTCCATTTATAATCTTTAATGGAGTTATAGATCAACAAATTTCAACACAAGGTAGACTTAGATTGGAAAGTGTGTTGTGTTTTGCTTTAGCTAATGATCCTACTACTGGTATCACACAATGTAGAATATAATAATAAAGTATATTTTTGTTGTTTTATTTAATAAATCAGTTTCGTAAATGAGATCACTTGTTCAAATGTTTAATAATTCTATAGATGAAAAAAATATAATGTAATGACGAGATCGGATATGCAACACATTCTTGGATTATCTATCTATCAAAAATATCAAAGCACAACCAAGTAATACATGAAAGAAGTTTGTACAGGTTATGAGAAGTGACGATCTAAAAAAGAACAAAAAAGAAAACTCAATTATAGTTAAAATTTCTTCATATTGATATTTGTTTGCTACTTTTATTATAAAATTTAGTTGAAAATGTTAAAATTATTGGCTAATAAAAATATTCTTAACTATAAACATGATAAACGTATATTATTTAAACATTGCAAAATTATTAATGTGTATGATAAAGTTAAATATTTAATTCTTAGGCCAAGAAATTTAAGAAACTTAATAAAATTCAAGATATTTTGCATTCCAAAGCCCAAAAACATCTATGGCACAAGAATGCTAAGTAATATAATACCTAATATTTTAACGATTTGCCAGATAATCTACAATATTTAAATAAAATGAATGAAATAAAATGAACAACAGCCATGTTTATGTGAAGACTAATGTAAATATTAATATACCATTATTAAATTATTATAATAATAGTAATATAACGCTGAAAGCGAGAGCGAAAACTTACCCTGATAAACCCTTTAGGGGTAGAAATTTTATTGTATGCTTTGTTTTGAACAATAAATGAAATAAACAAATTTTCAAGCTTCTATAGAATAATTAAATAACTATAGGTTTGCCAAATATTAATGGAGTAACATGCTAAACTGTATTAACTTAATAAATATCAGAAATATTTTTTGTCCTTTTTAGAAGTAATTACGATCATTTCATGATACGACGAAACTCAATCCAACATTTAGTACCAATGAAAACATAAAAAAAGCATGCTTATATGAACAGCCAGTTGTACCTTTGGTAAGTCTTCGTTCACTTGGTTGCCCGGTTTTGCTCTCTTTTCATGGTCACCTTCAGAATTTCCATCTTCATTACACAAATATACGAACTGTTTCACTTGTTCCACTGACTGACTTCATAAATGGATCAAAATATTGCATTAATTTCTTATCTTACTCAACATTTACTTGATTTATTTCTTATGTAACATCAAATGAGTAATCTTAATCACCATTTGAAGTTCTCTTCTATTCATATTATGTATTAAAGAAACTGACGCCATTAACCAGACTTGTTGCACGTAAACCGTCTACGCTTTCATACCAAAACCGACGCTATATTAAATATTAATTTGGAAACTCGGGCTAGGCTGGTGTTAGTTGTGGGATGTGCTCACCATAAAACTGTAGCAATACACTCAGGGAGTGAATGAGTTCTATTGCGGAAGTATCGTGAATAATTGAAGAAGCACGCTCCCTTGCGCCGGCTCGTCTAGTCGCGATCGATCTCGGCCAAATGTAACAGATGCATATCATGTGAAGAATAACAGATATGCCGGATGTTATAGATGGTGAGGAAAGAATGAATGTGGAGGTATCTAAGAATGAAGTATCTATAGTTGGAGTTAATCAACATAAGAATAGATTTAGTAAAGATGTTAAGAATAATATTACTACTATAATACTCGAAAAAAAACATAAACTTGTAATTCCATCTACTAGGCTCCGTAAAATTGCAAAATATTTTAAAGTGAATTGTGTTATATTTTATAATCAACTCCCAAATTGTATTAAAATATTACCTATTAAAAAATTTAAATGTATCGTATAAAATAAATTAACATCTAAGGCCTATTATACTGTGAAAGATTATTTGAATGATATAGTTGGAATTAATGTTCTAAATTTTGTTAATGAATATTGTTATACTCTGTTGAATATTATTGTAACTTTTGTACTTCATCCTGACTTGCACTAAATAACTTATAAAGTTTTACAGTGAATAAAGATTTTTTTTGATTTTGACTTTATAAAAATTATACGGGTACATACTTTCATATTATATAGAAAGAAGGGAAGAGGTAAGTGAAGTGAAAAGAAAATTTATTATTGTTTATAAGTATTATTTAGAATTAGTTAAATAAAGAAGTTTCCAGACAAGACTTTTTTTTATGACAGTATGTTAGTATATGGATGGCAATTGATACGCCCTGACCATTACAATGCAGTAACGCTCAAGATTCTTGAGAAATCCAAAAATTCTGAGCTACAACTGCGCTCGTCACCTTGAGAAATAAGATGTTGTCTCATTTGTAATTTCACTAGCTGCGGTGCCCTTAAGACCGAGACACAGTAATGCTTACACATAACTGCTTCAGTGCAGAAAGTTGTGATACCCATAATCTAGCCGGCATCCTGTGCTAAGGAGCCTCCCACTCGTAAAGATAATCGTCTGATTATAATATAACGATCTCACACGTGTGAGAGAAGGACGCATACGTTATTGTACAATCTCACAGCCAATGGGCCAGCCACAAGGATTCACGCTTATTTTATTTTATTGTAATTGGAAAACTTACAGCTAAATACAATAATAATAAGGTAAATATTTACATTTAAGGCTATTTACAAGTTTTCACAGCTTATAACTTTTAAAACAGTTATTGTAATTAAACACACAATTGTTGTTTAAAGCAAATATTACCGCCAAAATGAACAAAAATTAAATTGAGAAAAATATGTTACATTTGATATTGAATACAAACTTAAAACAGAAACTACGCCGGATGAATGTGGAGTCTATCACTGCGCGAATCTCCAAGTATTTTTTAATATATAATTAATTTGATAGAGCCATAGTGCAGAAAGAAAGTTTATGCGGTGGTGGTCACTTACCATCAAATAAAACAGAAAGCCCAGCTATCTTTTTTTTATAACGAACCTATACTACCGAAAGGTTTACAGATTTGAAATTTCTTTTCAGTTAAACTATTATAGACCATTGCATTTAATTTGTAAGCTTTATCCGTTATCCCGTCAAATTTTAATGGGTTTTCCTAGAGTTTAGCTCTCATATGAACTTCTTGTATACTACAGTATTAACGGGAATATTCATGTTAAAAATCTGTCTTGTTTATAATCAATGTTATTTTTTTTGAAGTGAAACTTCTTTAGAATCCTTGTGATTTGAAATTCGATGAAATGAAAAAGGGAGACGATAGAGACACAAAAACAGGTAAATGTATAGGATTCAGCTGGCGAGAGAATGAGACAGACACATAAATTCATAAGATTTTAACGTGGGAGAAAATGAGGCCAGGCGATCATAGTTGATGAAGTGATTGTCTTATGTATGACGCGAGTATACCTCCATATATTCTGACCTCACGCGCATGACGTATTACTACATAGACACCATAGTTATGGTAGCGGTGATAGTAATGTCTTTCATAACGGTTCAAATCATGTGTCATCCTAGCAACATGTACCAGGACCTCATATGCGATTTAGAGGATCATGCACAATGCAGCACATAAAATTATTATACAAGTGCTGACCCGTTGTTGTTGTTCGTTGGTGTTCGTGGTTCTCTTTATGCTCTGTTCTTACCCCCTCCACTAGTATTTAAAATTCAAAAACACTTTATTCATGTAGGTCACAGAAATGACACTTATAAATGTCAAAAAAAAACATTTTCTTCGCCATAGCTAGTGAAATTATTGGACAAATGAGTCTTAACATGTCTCAAGGTGACGAGCGCAATTGTAGTGCCACTCAGAATTTTTGGGTTTTTCAAGAATCCTGTGCGACACTGAATTGTTAATGGGCATGGCGTATTAGTTACCATTAGCTGAACATCCTGCTTATCACGTCCCTTACTATTATACAAAAAAAAGAAAATCCATAGCTAATTTAGAAGTTACAAGTAACAATTTTCCTTGTCCTATGTTAGTACTGTTACTTGATCTTAATTATTATGTACATAATTATCAATTTATCAGTCTAGAGATAATCTCAATCCAGCGCCTCTGTATGAAGAAGTCTGATGTCAGCATTCATCTTCAGGATGCTGGTGTCATTGTTCTTCAGAAGCTACTAGTAGCAATAAGCTATTGTCTTATATTTAGAATATAGTAAAATTGTGATTTAAGCAATAATTGTTTCGTGCTAAATTTTATTGTAATACTTTTTACTCGATCATATTTTTTATTTTTTTTTATTTGATTTAAATTTATTGACTGTTTTGATCACATAATAGTTTACCTATGCATTTCATATTTTGTCACCTGCCATTCAAAATTTTATTTACTTAAAATATGTAATGTTTGGAACCTTACCCAGCGCGAATTGTGTATTTCACCAATTCTAATATCAGGCGAAAACAGAACACACTACGCGGTTTTTCAACTTAGAAATTTGGAATAGGAGAATGCTGCCCCAGACTCATTTTTCACAGTCTCCATTTTGAGAACAGAATGCCACTTAATCTTTTTTCTGTTTGATTACGAACATTCTTTTCATTGTACAGGAGGAGAAACGAGTATACGGGTCACCTCATGTTTAGTGATCACCGCCACTCATATTTTATTGAAACACCAGAGGAATCACAGGAGCGTTGTCCGCCTTTAAGGAAGGTGTACCGCAGTGTGGAGGAACGCCACACATCCAGATGGTGGGGATGATATACTTATTTGTGGCGTGTCGTGTACAGTTGGAATTTGGCGGCAGAAATCATGTGATACAGCTCTTCGGAACACTCCACGTGATAAATGCGGTACATACAATGAAGCGATGTCTCTACGCAACGAAGAGTGATCTAGCCGCACTGGATCCCTGACGATTCGAGAAGCTTTGCATTGCAAGCAGTCAAATGGTTCAAGCTGATAGTGAGGTGCGCCAGACTAGAGATGACAGCAATACCACATAATAAGTGGCCGGACCTGCGCTTTGTATAGCGCTAGAATGTGGGCCTGCTTTAAAGTATTGCCGTGCTCTAGTTGTGACGCCCAGCTTCTTCGAAGCCAATTTTGCTTAGGTATATATACGAAAGCTGACATTCAGTAAAGATCATCATCCAGCGGAGTAGGAGTGGTACTTGTTCATCAGTTACCATGAATTACCTTCTACGAACCTCTGGTAATCGCGTAGCCGGGATTATTAGATGTATCTTCAGAAAGAAGTAACCATATTACACAATTACTACACTGTTATTTTACATATTCATTTTCACAGCTGGCGAATAACCCGAAATCTTTCTTATTTATTATGCTATGTTTTAATCCTAAAAACCCCGAAGGAAGTTGAACGCTTTTCACATTTACAGCCAAAAGCACCTGAAACTAAACTAAAATCAACATTTGCATTTTCAACACATATATCAGGCCCGTACTTATATTAAGTGTAAAACTTAAGCTATATTCCAAACATTTCATATTTTATTAAAGTACTCTAACTAAAGTCATGTTTACTCACCAAGTAAATTTTTATCAGCTCTGAGTAAGGGGTGTTTAATGCACAAACTTTGGAACTAGGTCCCGAGGTGAGAGGCGTACCTTATGAATATTTGAAATGTACTCCACTTACCCTTCTTTACGACATAAACTATCAAAAAACTGCATGAAACTTGTAGAAGCTTCTTATGATATTAATATTCATGCGACTCAACTTTCTAAATAGTTTATAATAAGGAAACTCGAGATGCTTCTGAATATTGTAGATATGGGTAATTTGAAGCAAGTAAAGAAGGGAAGCGAGACAGATTTCAAGACTTGAACTATCAAATCGGATAAAAGAACTATCCGACTTAAATATAGTACTTTTTTAACTCCCGACATTAAATTTCATTATCAATCTGTTTCTTACTGTGAGTGGGGTTAGCTGCTCTCATTTTAAATACATCATTCTGCTTTAATTCTTCTTTTGCCTATAAATTAACACGTACCTAGGATTCTTCTAATTAATGAATAATGAAATTATAAATACAACAATACGCAGTTTTATCTTTACTCCCACCTATGAAATCATCTGAAATATAATAAAATGCACAAATACGCCATTTTTTTTTAGAAATTTCTTCCTCAGCAGCCACAATTGGTACCCCCATTTTATTTCGTTAGGATCGGAAAGGTCGGAAAGGAAAGGAAAGAAAACCTTCAAATCGTGGAGTTTGCTAGGTAGTTGGGATCAAAAGCTATTCAGTTTCAAGCATTTCCCACAGAGTTACATTTAAAATGAGGGTTGTTCAGGCATCCATATACGTCACTAGATAATAATATTCTGCCTCTCGGGTTTCTTTTAGTATTGTTTCACAATTGATGTCAATAGATTTTTGAAGCATGAATAAGTCAAACAATTAGTTCGTCTTCCACGATACAGTTTTTTTATTCATATGATAAGAAAATTGGGGGCAACTCACACGTGGTAGAAGTGAAACCCTCAAAAATGATTCAGAATTTTTCTATAAAAATGACGAAAAATACAAACGTATATTACATACAAAACACCACGGTTGTTGTGATGCCGTTTCGCAAGCTTTGTACTTACTATGCATGCGCACACAAACACATATAAACACACGTACAACGCTGAGGCTCAAGCAAACTGTGGGAGTTTGCCTTGATAAACTGTCTGTCTGTTATTGATCTTATCAAAGTTATACTTAAGCCAAAGTATACACAGAAAAATAAAACATTGTCTTTCAGTGATTAGGCAACGGTGGGTATTCATATTAGCAGGAGGAAATTATACTCACTTTATGAGGAATAATTGTATAATCACTCAGAAAGATTTGCTTAAGCCTTAGCCTTCTGAAGACTTATTTGGGCAACAGGGTTCAGCTGTACAAATGATTTAAGTTTTCTTTAGTGTTAATTCCGTCAATATATGTTCTTACACAAATCGCCACGTGGCTCGTCTCTACACGTGGCATCCTTAGGACGTGTTGTCTCGCCAAAATCTGGCACGAGACTGAATCAAATGAGCCGGAAGCCGCTCTTCTTTTCTTCCGGGGTTAATACGTCGCAACAGCCGACCAATCACAGCGCGTCATTTCATGGGACGAGGGTATAAAAGAGCGGCTTCCAGCTCATTTGATTCAGTCTCGTGCCAGATTTTGGCGAGACAACACGTCCTAAGGGTGCCTCGTGTAGAGGCGAAACACGCGTCGAATTGTTTAAAAACAAATATTGGCGAAATTAACCTTAAAGAAAACTTAAATCATTTGTATAATTATGGATTTCCGCAAAGTAACGCCTACTTCAATAAATTTTCAGGGTTCAGATGGTTGAGATGAACAGTAAGAGGTTAGCTGGATCTCCCGTTAACATGGGCGTTCCACACGGTTCGATTCTTGGGCCATTCCTATTCCTTGTATATATAAATGATTTACCATACTTTGTACAAAATAAGCATGAGATAGTATTGTTTGCAGATGATACTTCTTTACTTTTTAAACTACATAGACAGCGTACTGCTTTTGATGTGCTGAACGATGCTAACTCCAAAGTAGTGGAATGGTTCACTACGAATAATCTCCTTCTTAATGAAAAAAAAACCAAATGTATTAAATTTTCCCTGCCTAATATTATACAGGTTGACACAAATATTGTAGAAAAAGACGAAATGAGTTGAAACCTGTAGATAAAACCGTATTTTTAGGCATTACCTTAGATACCAAACTTCAGTGGGGTCCTCATATTATGAATTTGGCGACAAAGCTTAGTTTTGCAGCATATGCAGTTAAAAAAATCTGCAACTTACGGATCATAATACCGCGAGGCTGGTCTACTTCGGCTTTTTTCATAGTCTGATGACATACGGCATTTTACTTTGGGGACATGCTGCCTATGTTAACACCATTTTCACACTGCGTAAGCGAGCTATTCTTGCCATCTATAAATTAGGACCAAGAGTGTCACTAAGGAAAAAATTAAGGAAATATAATAATGTCAATACTAGGAATAGGGATAGGTTTGCTGATCATGTAAGTCGACTCCAAAAAGTCACAAATTTATTCAGAGGTCTATGTATACGTTTTTATAATAAGGTCCCTATTGACATTCAGAACTTACCTTTAAATGAATACAAATCAGTGCTAAACAAAAAGTTGTATACAAAAGGGTACTATAAAATATCTGAATCTAGAACCCTTGGGACTGAACTGCTGGGCTGTTACATGTCTGTCTCAGTTTGTAAATAAATGTCATTATAGTTATATAATTTAAATATTAATATTGTTTCTGTTTTTCAATCAATTTTAATAAGAATAATAATAATAATTATGAGTAATGTAAATTGAAACAAAATTGTAAGTAGAGGCATTTAGTAAGTATTGCATAATATGTAGATGAACATTGTTTTGATATTCGGTAGATTTCTCGTGACAGGCATCGTCATGCTCGCTTAAATGCCTCTGTTTGTGGCGGCGACGTGGGGCGGGTCGTTCCCTTCCCTAAAATATGGTCGAGGGAGGCGATGGCTGGTCCATGCGTCATGCTCGTGAACGGGTGCTACTCGTGGGGGCTGGATGATCTTGTTACCGGGAGGTCTGCCTAATATGTTTTTTTTATTATTATTTCCTTTAAAGTTAAAGTTATTATATATTTTATTTTATGAAATGCTCACATAACGCCTCTATTTATTTACGGTATGTGTGGATTGATGCATCTACTATACTCAATAACTCTTGTGTTTATAAGTATTAATTTACTTTTTTTCCTTTTTTTGATTTACTCGTGTAAGCCTTTCAGTTTTTGACATTTTAGTATTTTTGTTGCGTCACTTTGCATATATTGTAATTGAAATGATTTGCAAAACAATTAAAATGCAAATCTTGACTTAAAAGAGTGGCAATGAATTTCTTGCTACTTCTTCTTATTAGCTCAACCCTTTACGAAGTAGCGTTAAATTCAATAATGCTAATAAAATGACCAAAACACAATAATGCTTGCACCTATTACAAATTTTATTACAAATATTTTTTTTACTTTCTTGTAAAATAAAATGCAAATACCTCTTAAATTAATGATTTATTACTATTATATCATTATTATTTAGCCACTCAATATATGGAACGATACAATTTAGTAAAACATGCTCGAAGCGATCAAAATAATTCGAGATTCATACGAAACGGGGTTAAGCGTTCCGGCGAACAATTTTCCCTCAATTTTCCGTGCCAATACACCCCTTGGTGGTATTGCCAATAAACAATAACTTTCAGATGAGCGACTCTTGAAAGAGGTACTGCTAATTAGGCACATGGAAACAACCAGCCTTTGATATAATGAAATGGCGACAACGACTTTACTTGAGTCTTTGGTTTTTTAGGTGAACGTGAGTCATATACGAGTATACTAATGTAGAAGGGGTTGTTATTAAAGCACATACAATTCTTGTGATCACTGTATTTGGGTCACTACCCTAATCCTTTTGAATTCTGAGTGGGAACTCTTTTCCACTTAGAATTCATATTAAGTAAAGAATACTCGAACTAAGCACTCTAGCCTATACAGGTTGGTTTTTTGAGAAGGGCGGTGATGGCCAAGTCAGAAACTACGAGAGCTAGAAGAAAGTTGTGAAAGGAGTCATGCTCTCGATTTATAAGAAACCAATAACTCTTAACTAATATTTCTTGAACTATTGACGGAAATCGACGCGAATGCTTTTTCAAAAAAATTGCACCTCGTATAATTGGACCAATAGACTCTGTTATGATGCTGATAAGGATCAATCTTTGCAATCAGGATAGGGCACGGCTCACAAATGTTGATTGGCACTGCTGTAGTGCCAACTAACTTACCTAAATCAAATTAGTTTTAGGATCAGAATACTACAATCCAATAATTAACAAAATTAACAGAAATTTGTATTAGTCGTAATCACAGAGCTCAAAACTATCTTTCTCTTTTTTTTATGATAATAAGGGACGAGACGAGCAGGACGTTGAGCTAATGGTAATTGATACGTTTTGCACATTGCAATGAAGTGCCGCTCAAGATTCTTGAAATGCCTAAAAATTCTGAGCAGCACTACAAATGCGCTCGGCACCTTGAGACGTAAGATGTTAAATCTCATTTGGCCAGTAGTTTCACTAGCTACGGCGCCCTTCAGACCGAAAAGTAATGCTTACACATTTACTATGTTTCATTACCGCTTCACGGCAGAAACAGGCGCCGTATAAAATTCTCTGTTCTGTTGTCGTAAAAATATGATATTAATTTAATGTTGGTACTGTCGGGAAAATCTATGGTTCATTAAGTCGCTACTAGTTCAAGTGTTCTAGAAAATAAAGTGATATTTATGTAAAATAATATGAATAATACAGTAATAAATAACAGCAGTCATATAAATTATTAACATATATTAAGTAATTAATATAATAATAATCCTGTGGGTGACTTATCGCATATTTCTATGTATTTATTTATTTTACATATTTATACATGTCCAAACAACCATAAAATATTTAGTTATCTAGTTATTATATTCACACATACAAAAACAATATAATATTAAATTCACAACAAACCCGCGCGATATCCGTAGTATGTCTGAATTTGTGTTGAATGCGCACGCGGCGCGGGGCGATCGCTCGCATTCCACAGTAACCGGTAATCATTAGCTAAACGGTCGAACGCCAGTCGAGATTTAGTTAACCTGCGCAGAGCTAGTGTCGTTTGCTCCTTGTAACAGCCTTAAGTATCGTTACGTGTTATTTCTTCGTATATAATATATATTTGTAGTGTCTTCTATTTACAATCTGGACTTGCTTAAACTAAATTGCTCTTCTTATACTATTTATACTCCTTCTATTAAATTGTTGCGTTGCTTGTGTAATTAAAAGTGCTTGTTTCTAAACTGGATTTTCTCTTCATTATCTACTATCACTGGCGCTTTAACTTCATACCGCCTAGCAACCTAAACTGGTGACCCCTGCAGACACGAAAGAAAGAGCTATCATGTCATCCAGTGAAAGTGACACTGCAAAATCACATGTGAATACGGAGCCTCGAAGATGTCGCAAGACGAGTACGACCCAATCCGGGGTAGTAAACTCACCTGGTCAGATGAGAATACCACCGTTTTGGCCTGAAAAGCCGGCTATATGGTTTGCGCAGGTGGAAGGTCAGTTTGCAATAATGCACATAACGGATGACGCCACTAAATTCTACCACGTGCTTTCAACTTTGGATAGACAGTACGCAACTGAAGTCGAGGATATTCTCACCGGTCCAGCCGATTACAAAAAACTGAAAGCGGAATTAATCAAACGACTGTCCGTGTCCCGGGAAAATAAAGTGAAGCAGTTGCTTATGCATGAGGAACTTGGCAACCGTAAGCCATCTCAATTCCTGCGACACTTGCAGCACCTTGCAGGACCGAATATGCCTCCAAATTTCCTCAAAACAATCTGGACGAGTCGACTGCCGACGGCAATGCAATCCATCGTCGCGTCCCAGCCAACGTTGCCCTTGGACGACCTTGCGGAGCTAGCTGATCGGATTAATGATATAGCGACGCCGGTGCAACACGTTGCGGCAACCACGTCATCTCCGATTGACCAGTTAGTTCAACAGGTAGCTCAGCTGACTAAACAAGTAAGTGCATTGACAATGCAAGTGAACCGTGAACCACGAGAACGGCGACGCACGGAACGACGACGAGAGCGCTGTAGCCGTTCGTCATCACAGCGCTCGCAGTCAAGCTACCGCCGGTATCCAATCTGCTGGTACCATAATAAACACGGAGGTAAGGCGCAGAAGTGCATTAAGCCATGTAATTATAGGTCGGAAAACGCCCCAGGCAGTCAGTGATGGCGACGGATGACTGCCGAAGTTCTACGGGTCGCCTATTTATTACAGACCGAACCACTAAACTACAATTTTTAATAGACACTGGAAGTGACATTTGTGTGTTCCCAATATCTGTGCTTCGCGAACCTCGTAATAAAACTTCATTTCAACTCTGTGCTGCCAATGGTTCAGTTATCGACACTTATGGTTTTATTCAGTTAAATTTAAACCTAGGTCTACGACGAGATTTCCCGTGGCGTTTTATTGTTGCTAACGTCACAAAACCTATAATTGGTGTCGATTTTTTATCATTTTACCGCCTCATTGTTGATGTTAGTCAACAAAAACTGATCGATGACTTAACCAATGTTAGCAGTGTAGTATATATGTATAAAAAATGTTTGTCTGTCACAAGTGTAAAAATTTCGACTGGTGGTAATAGTAGGTATGACAAGTTATTGTCCGAGTACCCCGAGATAACACACCCCGCAGGTACTACGGATATTGTAAAACACAACACTATACACCACATACGAACTACACCTGGACAGCCCATTTCATGCTCACCACGACGTCTTGCCCCAGATAAGTTAAAAATTGCTAAGCAAGAGTTTGAAGCTATGATTGTTGCAGGAACCGCACGCCCGTCGGATAGTCAGTGGTCATCTCCGCTTCACCTAGCAGCCAAGAAAAATAATGGCTGGCGTCCGTGTGGCGATTACAGGTTACTGAATTCTAGGACTGTACCAGATAAATACCCAATTCGTCATATACACGACTTTTCGCATTGTCTGTCCGGTTGTAAAATTTTTTCAGTTTTAGATTTAGTAAAAGCTTATAATTTTATACCAATCGCAAAGGAAGACATTCCGAAGACTGCTATCACTACACCCTTCGGACTATATGAATTCCCTTTTATGACTTTTGGATTGCGGAATGCTGCACAAACTTTTCAGAGATTTGTCGATGAAATGACACGTGGCTTGGATTTTTGCTATGCGTATCTCGACGATTTTTTAATTTTCAGCCGCACACCCGAAGAGCACGAGGATCACCTGCGTCAGGTATTCACTCGTATGAAAAATTATGGCGTCCTGGTGAATAGTGCCAAATGTGTCTTCGGAGCCTCTCAGGTAACATTTCTCGGCTACCAAATTTCTGAAAAAGGCACGAGACCGCTTGAAACGAAAGTTCAGGCTATTTCCGAATTCCCGCTTCCAAAAACAGTCCGAGAATTACGTAGATTTTTGGGAATGATCAATTTTTACAGGAGATTCTTGCCTAACGCTGCTCAAGTCCAAGCCCCTTTACACGCATTGCTGACTGGATCAGTTAAAGCATCGCATCCAGTAGACATAAAGGGGGATTCACTTCAAGCGTTCGAAGATTGCAAGAAGGGTCTCTGTGATGCAGCTCTGTTAGCCCATCCTGACCCACAAGCCAAGTTAGGACTAGTGACTGATGCCTCTGATACGGCAATAGGTGGAGTCCTACAACAGCTGAAGGACGGAGATTGGCAACCTCTAGCTTTCTTCTCGCGGAAATTGAGCCCAGCACAGGCGAAATATTCACCATATGATCGCGAGCTTCTCGCGATCTACGAAAGCATTAAATATTTCCGCCATATGCTGGAGGCAACACATTTCACTATATATACGGATCATAAACCACTGTGTTACGCATTCCATCAGCGAAAGAATAACTGCACACCTCGTCAGTACAGACATTTAGACCTAATATCTCAGTTCTCAACTGACATTCAACACATCGCGGGAAGAGACAATGTTGTAGCCGACACACTCTCCCGAGTTGAAGAACTGCAGATACCTGTCGATCTGGAAGTCATGGCTAAAATGCAATCCACAGACCCAGAACTAGCTGAGTATTTACAAAATGAAAATTCTTTGCGCCTGGTAAAGATGAACATCCCAGGTAGTCGTATTGAGTTGTACTGCGATGTAAGTACAGCGACTCCTAGGCCTTTCGTCCCTAAGCAATTGCGTGAGCAAGTATTTAAGTGCTTACATTCGCTCAGTCATCCTGGCGCTAACACATCAGCCAAACTCGTTGCCCAACGCTTTGTATGGCCATTAATTCGCAAAAATTGCCGTGAATGGTCTAAGACGTGTTTAACTTGCCAGCGCACGAAGGTGAAAAGGCACGTCACTTCACCTGTAGGTACGCTAGATTTGCCTTCGGCGCGTTTTAAACATGTTCATATAGACTTGATCGGACCATTACCACCCGCTGGTAATTATCGGTATTGTCTTACAGCCGTCGATCGCTTCACGCGATGGCCGGAAGTTGTACCCATTACTGATATCACCTCCGAAACAGTGGCCAAAGCTTTTATATCTAGCTGGATATCACGGTACGGTTGTCCTGCAGTGATCGTTACTGACCGCGGAAGACAATTCGAGTCAGCACTGTTTCAACAGCTGTCGAAGTCCATAGGTTTTGATCATCGTAGAACAACCGCATACCATCCACAGTGCAACGGTTTGGTTGAAAGGTTCCATCGACAGCTGAAAGCTGCAATTACTTGCCATGCAAATGCTGATTGGATCGAGTCACTACCGCTCGTACTTCTGGGCATAAGAAGTTCAATCAAAGAAGACCTTAAAGCATCATCAGCGGAGCTCGTATATGGAGAACCTCTTCGTCTCCCTGGAGAATTCTTTGATCCTAATGTCGTGAATTGTACCACTGATATCACTGATTTCTCTGCACGAATGAAATCTTTCGCCGAGAACATCCGACCAGTGCCAACACAACACCACTCCAACAACAAAGTTTTCGTCTACAAAGATCTTGCTTCGAGTAGTCACGTATTCCTCAGGGAAGACGCACTACGAAGATCGTTTCAACCCGCCTACACAGGACCGTATGAAGTTCGTAAAAGAGGTAGCAAAAACTTCAAAATTGTCATCAAGGGTCAAGAAGTCACAGTAAGCATAGATCGGCTTAAGCCAGCCTATTTACTACACGACCACATAACCACAACACACAACAATACTACTCCACAGATTCCACAAGCACATGCCACTCCACCATCAGCCAAAACAACACGTTTTGGAAGAAAAGTACATTTCCCCGATTATTATCGACCTTCCTAACTCGGTCTCTGGAGGGGAGCGATGTGGGTGACTTATCGCATATTTCTATGTATTTATTTATTTTACATATTTATACATGTCCAAACAACCATAAAATATTTAGTTATCTAGTTATTATATTCACACATACAAAAACAATATAATATTAAATTCACAACAAACCCGCGCGATATCCGTAGTATGTCTGAATTTGTGTTGAATGCGCACGCGGCGCGGGGCGATCGCTCGCATTCCACAGTAACCGGTAATCATTAGCTAAACGGTCGAACGCCAGTCGAGATTTAGTTAACCTGCGCAGAGCTAGTGTCGTTTGCTCCTTGTAACAGCCTTAAGTATCGTTACGTGTTATTTCTTCGTATATAATATATATTTGTAGTGTCTTCTATTTACAATCTGGACTTGCTTAAACTAAATTGCTCTTCTTATACTATTTATACTCCTTCTATTAAATTGTTGCGTTGCTTGTGTAATTAAAAGTGCTTGTTTCTAAACTGGATTTTCTCTTCATTATCTACTATCACTGGCGCTTTAACTTCATACCGCCTAGCAACCTAAAATCCTGACACTTTTATATTACGATTCTAATTTAGCCTCCAAGAAGCACTTACTTCCTTATTATGAAGGTGTTGAAGTGGATCACCTATGGATGGAGTGGATGTTCTACTTCACCTCTACTCACAGAGGTGAGTAGCACCATTCGTGCCCTGGTGATATTTACAAACAGAGACAATTTTATAAATTGTGGTTTGTTGCCTAGTTGAGATTCGATAACTAAGTGTTAACTGTTGTCATGGGATAATAAAAATAATTATCTACAAATATTATCTTATGATTTCTAATAATTTTCATTTACAATAACAACGCTAAATAACAAACTTAACACATGTATATATTAGCGAAATGCACTAGAAGAAAATATTGTCTTCTTAACATTGGCGACCCATATAGCCCGGTGGTTAGTGACCCTGCCCACTGAGTAGTGACAGGTCCTCATTTCGAACCCCGGGTATGTGTAAATATGTATTGATGTATGTGTAAGTGAGTATATTGTATCAAATATTATGTCGCTGTCTTGTAACTTAGAGTATGGTTGAGTTACCTATGAGTAATGGCTTTCCCTAGTTTTGGGCAAGGTAATTTGTGTGTGTCAAAAAGGTTTCAACGATATAGTAATAAAAGAATGAACTTAAAAGTAGAAAATGAATTTTTCTTACAAGATCTGGTTCGTCGCAATTTAACCATATAAATTACATTCATTGTTACTACCTAAATACACAGCGATACAATATACTGAAATGAAATTAACTTTTATGCTTATCAGATCAGTTCAATTCAACCATTATTTTTGAAGGATTTATTAATTTATTTATTGGTTACTGTCGCTAAATACACTATCGGATATGAAATACATATTATTTATAATATCGTTAAAGCTTAGTTCTTAAAAGTCTGCTATATACGAGATCGTGCAATAAACACAAAAATATATTTACTCTGAATTAAATTAAACATAAAAAAATACAGAAAATTTTTCCACAGTTCCGTGTTATTTTACTGTCATTACCTTATCATGGGAATGTGTCTCATAATTACATGATATTTTGAAAAAAATCTTTCCTATTGAAATGAACAAGGTGTAACCGTTATGTGAATACAAATTAGATTTTTAATAATCTTGTTAAGACTTATTATATTTACTTAATGCAATACAAAATACATTTACGGCTCCTTTACGAGTCGTTTCGAATAGACGACACATACAAAATGATCTATCGTTATAAAAGACGATATTATGAAAGGGGATGAACCATGGAGTCATATCCTGTTTAATATAATGCGTCAGTCTCGTAACCGTAAAATGCGCCTTTATGTTTTAATAATGCAATTTTTCGACATGACATATACTCGTATTTGCAGCATGATATGAACGGAATAAGTTCATCTCGTGAACAGAGGGAGGAATTTTAATAATGATATATGAGGCTTTGTCGTACGTAGAATGCTAAACGTGAGGAAATTTATTGAGTATTTCACTTGTAATGTCACTACATTAATTATACACTCTTTATACAGTTATAAAGAGCATTCTGAATGTAATGTATTCGTAGTGGTTAGGTATTGAGTGGCTACAATAAAAAAAAAGTGGTAAACGGTTGACCCTAAAGGCCATCCCTGCAACTTCCCTCTAATTCCATACCTAAACGCTTCACATTGTACATATAACGATTTATATATAGTGTAGCTGTTCTATGTTTTTGAGCTCTTTATAAAATAACTCAAACATGATTTGATTAAAGTTGAATAAAACATTATATTTTGTATTTTCAATCGATAAAAACTTTTGAATAAATCTCCAGATTTTCACGTGGTTAGCGGCAGTTTGACGCAGTTTAAAATTTATAAACCACATATGAAAAAATATTTTCCGCAGTTTTCTGAGATATCCAAAAATCTACCAATCCAAATCGGTCCGAATTGTATTTAAAATCTAAGTTAGGTGAAGCCCTTTCGAATGGCGTCAACCGCGATGAAATCGGTCGCGCCTTGTAAATGTTATAAGAGCTTTACATGCATCCATAAATACACACACACACACACACAAACATACATACAGACGTATGGACACCATCGCGGAAATAGTCAGTGAAGCTTGCTAGGACCTTTAAACGTCGAGATCTGATGAAAATTCAATTTTCAAAAAACGGGCTAAAACCAATAACTCCCCGAAGTTTTCAAAATTTTCAATTTCCTTAGCGGAAAGATAAAAATGTTTTATTAATTGCAACCAGATACTTTTTTGTTTTTTTTTTTTTTTTTTTTTTTTTTTGAAATGTCTTGAAATTGACCGACCCACATTTCGCACAGACATTCATTGGGATTTAATATTAACCTCGAAAGAAAAAGTAAGATGATGGAAAATCATAGAAGTGTCTCACATAATAAACGCGTCCTAAAATTATTTAAAAAAATAAAAATGAGAAGTTCTTAAGTTGTTACAATACTCCAGTGGGAGGCTCCTTTGCACAGGATGCCAGCTAGATTATTGGTACCACAACGGCGCCTATTTCTGCCGTGAAGCAGTAATGTGTAAACATTACTGTGTTTCAGTCTGAAGGGCGCCGTAGCTAGTGAAATTACTGGGCAAATGAGACTTAACATCTTATGTCTAAAGGTGACGAGTGCAATTATATGTAGTGCGACTCAGAGTTTTTGGGTGTTTCAAGAATCGTGAGTGGTACTGCATGTAATGGGCAGGGTGTATCAATTACCATCAGTTGAACATCCTGCTCTCGTCCCGTATTGGCATAAAAAAAACTTATGGCTGCGCTAGTAAGATCAAATAATAAAATTCCAAATTATTAACCTAGCCTTGGTGAATTTTTTAATTTTGTTTTGATCGGAAACCACATACCTTGTTTTTATTATCGGAAACTCGAAACAATCTCCATAATTTTCAACATGCAAAAAGTGTTGCGTTAATTAGCTCTTCATAAACATAAACACGACAACAACTTGCATTAAATTTCGTTTTAAAATGCAAAACTTGACGCCGACATAATAGTGATGTGAAAAATATCTGCTGATCGGGATTCCGGATCGTGGGGTCGATTTCAATAAGCGATAACTTCTGCATGAGAGCGCAGACTTCAGAGGATGTTAGGTGCCAGTGATCAAAGCCAAGCTGCCATCTACTACGTGTGGAATTGATACCGTGACCGACATTACACGGATGACATTGTATCTGAATTCGTTCATTCGTTCATCTAATATTTACCAGTACTTAGATTCAAGAATTGAAATAAATTTGCATATTATTTACATACTCACATGGACATAAATCAAATACAGATCGTTGGTATAAACATCATAATATCTAGAATGGCTGAATCAATTCTTCTACTTTACTCATTTTATTTTTATGTGATATTATTATTATATTATAAAAATAAGAAAAATCAGGAAATGATTATGAAGGATTTTTGTATATTCCCTAGAAGATAATTCACTATTGGAATCATCGAAGCAAATGATATTATGTTAATAACATGGCTGATTTATTGATACAGAAACGTATTTATTTGTTAGTTGATAATGTCTTTAATAATTTTATTGCGCTGTTTTAGGCGTTATCTTGACTCAGTAACAGAGGCTGCATTGTCTATAATATGTCGTATTTACACAAATTAAATTTGAAAATAAAATTTAATGATCGATGCGGGATTCAAACCCACGACCTCCGGCGTTCCGTGTCTAAAATTCTGTTTGTTATAAAATTCTGTTTGCTTTGTTCAACTCTCAGGTTGTTGCTTCATCTACAGGATCTACTTTACAGTTGATAACCTGCTCAACCCCAATATTTGCATATTAGGAAATTTACTTCAGATGTCGCTCTTGTAAAAAACATAACATTTGTTTAGATTTACAAGAGCGACATCTCAAGTCAATTTATTATAAGCATAGGCTAATGCTTAATATGTTGAATGTCATCTGAGTACTGATATATAAGTAATAACGTCAAATATAATTAATTAATTTATTTATTATTTATAATACAACAAATGTAAATATAATTTTATTAATGTTGTACTCGGCGCTGTAACATTAAGGTTTGATGACGCTTCCATTTAAAAAAAACCTTAGTCGTAGGACTATATTCAACCATTAGTATTCAAGAAGTCCATTATAATTCATTCAATTGAAATTTAGTTCAGGTGTGATTAATTTATTACGCGCCTCATAGACGTTCTATTCATCATGACGTAAACGTAAATCATAGGTACGTAAGTATTTTACTACACCAATATGAAAAAAAAAATTTGTTTATTTTCTGGTTTTAGCATGGGAGGACAAACAAGCGTACAGATCACATGATGTTCTTCTCTTGGTTTCACTAGATACAGAGACTAGCCACAAGAGATTTGGACTTTTCGATCAGTGAACGAATAAAACATAAGAATAAATTATTTGGCTGAAAAGACGCGCTTTTGTTAAAGACACCTTATTACAACATTAAATAAAATTTATTTCTTTATTGGCATTATGTACTCCTTCATATTAATCAAAACTGTAACCAAACTACCTTTGAAGTATATTCTTTCCAATAAAAAAGAATCATCGGTTGGCGTGATGTTGAGTTATTCGTAAAATTGTCACGCACATACTTATAATAAACTTATGACTTATGGTTTTCTCATGAGTGCCATTGTTAGGTCTGGACCAAATCGCAATGGGACTATATGACAAGCACCAGCTTTTAAATAAAAAATGAATTATCAAAGCGGTTCACCCTGTCGAAAGTTCTGAGGTAACAAACATAAAAAAAGAACATACCGACGAATTGAGAACCTCCCCCTTTTTTTGAAGTCGGTTAAGCCATGCCATACATAGATATAATAGGAACAAGGGATTCAAACCTTTCAATACTGAACATATTGAAAATTCTGTAACCAAAACCTGAGAGTTGAACAACACATACCAAGACTTATCAACCATACGTTACTCGAACGGTTGGCTTAGTGGAAGAGCGCTCTGACGGAACCCGAGAAGTTTCGATTCCTGTATCGTTCATAAATTTTGGTTACAAATTTTTGTTTGTTTGATCACAGAAGTGATATAACCTTAACAATAACAAATTGGTTAGATATTGATTGAATAATAAATAAATTTTTGAATTTTGATTGAATAATAAATAATAAATAAAATAATAACACACAGTATGAATATACAAATATATTGCATTATCTGATATTCTATAAGGATTGCACCCAAATATATTGTCGGAAAGGAACGTGCATCTTATTCAAACATAACAAAATACGTCTGGGGCGTTACAAGAAATACATATTTTACACTTTTGACAGATGTGTCTTACCCTTAAGATTTATTACCGTAGGAATATGAAGTAACATCTTTTCATGTAGCAACGAGAGATTTTTCGTTGTTTCCGCTCAGATAATGTCCCCACCGTCGCTGTAGAAAAGCTCGGATATATAAATCAAAGAATTTTTGCGTGTAACCAGGTGCACTCAAGTGTTTACTAAGTTATGCTGGATCTTTGAAATGTTATGTCTGCTATGTATAAAGGCAACTTGAAGAGTTTTTAAAATATATTAAAATTCGGTTGGAAGATAATCTTGACGTAAATCTGGTGACTTTTGTGATAATTATGGCCGAATTAACGTGGTTTGATCATGCAAATTGCATAGATGAAAGAAACATGATAGCTGGCTGCGAAGTCTCAAGGTGTGGTGGACTAAATGTATTAAACTAAGTGTTTTAGTGTTAGTTTGTCATCAGCGAGAAGCGTTAGTATACTCTCCTCAGAAAAAGTTGGGTGGCTCGAGCAACAGCTCTCGTGGAAGTATTATCTGAATCTGGTTGAGTCGGCAACCTCCTAGGTTAATATCAATTGAGAATCGCTTATTATGGTGGAGGGATGGACTCCAGTTCTCGTCACTAACCTATGCGTCACTTGCGAGTGCATTGAAAATCCCTTTGTCACCTCTTACGACATCCACGGGCCTGCTTCTTGTATTTTGTCTTGTACTGAAAAGGTGTTGAATAAAAAATATAAACGATGCCGACACCATGTTAGGAGCGTGGAATGCAAATGGATTTCCATTATTTCCTGGTAGACAGGAGTAAGTATGTCTATTTTAGAATGGACGAATGAGATTGGCATAGGATGTGTAATTATCAGAGACCTTTACAATTAGCAAAAATTACTTGATATATTTTTAGACCGTGCCAAAGATTTGGTACAGTCTCTGTTTCAATTGTTTTATCATATTGAAAATATTAGAAGGAGTTGGTGTTCGTGGAATAGTGCTAGAGATGTTTCGAAGTTACCTATCTGAATGTTCTCAATGTGTAAAGATTGGCAACTTGACTAGTCAAGAGACAAACCTCTTCCATAGAGTTCTAGGGCCAACACTCTTCCTAATATATATAAACAGATTGTAATATCAGTACATACGCTGATGACACAGTATTACTTTTACATGAAAAAACTGGAACAAGACCCGTACACATTCTGAAAATTTAAATGTTAAATGATTGTAAACTCACGTTAAATGTAGAAAAGACAATTTTTTCTACGTTCAGTCATCCTCAAAATACTCTATATAACCAAAATAATTTTAGTACAAAGTTAAATAGTTTGCACTGATCTCTCACTGACTCGCTTACTCTGAATAACAATCTAATTTATGCGTCTCTGTCACATTATTATTCTATTTTACTGATGCATCTTTCTTTCATCTTCTATCTACGCTATCACCGCTACCATATCTATTGTCTATGTGGTAATACTTCAAGTGAATGACGTCAGAATAAATTAAGGTATACTCGTATCATACATAAGACAATCTCTTCTTCAACTTTGAATTCCTGGTACCAATTTTTATTTATATAGATGCGATCGCGGTTTACTATATGTACATGCATATATGCACACACTATAGCTGCATCTCGTAATGGTATCGCGAGTCCAGAGAGACCGCTCTTAAAGAAGTTTCCACTTCAAAAATCCTGCTTAGAAAGCTTCTCAGATATAGCACTAATTGCGTCTATTCAGAATCGGGTGTACTTACGGTCCGCCAACTTTATTTCCAAACGACTATACTAAAAAAATATTTAACGTTCGGACGTATTCTAAGACGAAATAAAAGTGAAATATGGAAAGTTCCCCCACATTAAACAAATCTGGCTAGACTACAATTCTATGTTTACAGTAACCAAATATTTTATTATAATGCAACCAATCCTAGACTTAATATTCACCCAAAGAATTTATTACAATGCAAGACAACAGCCAAAAACTGGCTCTATGAGCTGAATTTCCATGAGAAATTAATAAAATTTTCCAAGAATTTAATAAAACCTCTTAATAAATATCATACAAATCATAATAACACACACATATTGTGTATATGAAGAAGATTCCCCGTTCTTAGAAGTTATACTTTTATCTTGTTTTTATTTTATTTTCACTTTTGTATTTCGACGGTATTTTTATTTTATTTCATTTTTACACGCTTTTTATTAGCTTCACCTGTATATATGTTTGTTTGAAACCGACTCATTTGGGCGCGATATTGACCCATTTTAAACGGCCAGAACGTTTAAACTTCGTAGATTTATCGATGACCGATGACAATACATTAATTTGACAAAATTATTCCATTTTTAAATTTACAAAATAAGTTTTTTGTTAATTTACGAGTATATTATTTTCATCTATCCCTTTTAGTTCGGTTTTCTATAAAAAGTGTGTTTTTTAGTATTATTAAGTATTTAAGTATTCATAATTTGATTTGATTACGACGTGTCTGGTATCGAGGAGAAGTCACTGGCAGTTGAAATACAGTTCATACTAGTTTAGCTATCGTTGCTGCTTGCATTGTATGTAAATAATTAATAATATAATTTAGAAATAATGACGTTCTATACTTAACGTCATTGTTTAGAAACATATTTTAAACTTTAACTAACATAAATAATAACAAATATCACAATAAATTATATTGTGATATTTGTGAAAATAGCTAATTATCCATATTGAAATAATCATATCACAAATTGATTAAATTACTTATTACTGAGTGTTATTTACTTTAAAATACCTAAATGTTATAGGCGTACCTAGAATATTCATGGAAGTTTCTGGATTTCTTCACGTTTCATAATAATATTAATTGTCTTTGATTCAACTGGGTATATAAACCAAAATTTTTTTTTTTGAAGTCAGATTCAATATTGATTCATAAAACTATAGGAATAATAATGTTTCCGGCTAATAAGTAAACCAGGAAGAAGCTTGTTGATCTTCTCTTCAAATTTTTATAGCCCTTCATTTTAAAACTTATCTCATATGAACACCACAAATTGCTATGATACCAAGGCTAGAACTTTAAATATATTGTAAAAACTCATAATGTGAACACTGTGACCCACATCGATTCTTTTATGTTTAATTTAATTTTATGCCTAGTTTGGGGCAAGCTAATTTGTGTTAAAAGTGTGTCAATATTATTATTATTATATCCTTGTCTAACATTATGTCTTACCTTAGCGTATGCATCAGAAAGTGTCTATTAAAAGTTGTTTGCAAATATATTTTCTAATAATATACAAATAAAATTGAGAAGATTTCTGTTTCCTCATCCCAATTTTGCGAAAGATATGGTACTCTCATGGTTGATTTCATTTACAAAATCAAAACTACGTGTAATAGGAAAAGTTCTTTAACTATACTTCAGAAGTCTATCGACCGTTAAAAATCTATCGTTCAAGTTTCCGAGCATTTCCTCTCTGGCAAGCGAAGCAAATTGTTCTGAAATATATCTCTCATAATCATAGCCAACATTCGTAGTTATAAAGAGCTCTCAAGGAGTTGCTTAGTTCACTAAATTATTACTTGGAGGGAGCTCTTATCTTATTTCAAAAGTTTTGTCGCTAAGTTTTGCTTGATATGAAATGGTGGAATTCATTTTGGATAAATTATGTTTGAGATAGTACGTCAGTTTTCTTTATGTTGACTGTAAATATAAAATGATTTATTATTAGGTAGGTTCATTTATAATTAAGGCTGTTGCTGATCATACAATTGTCGTATGAATGATAAATAATTATTTGTCCGTTAATTTTTATACTAATGAAAATAGAGCCAATTTTATGCTAAAGCCTTTTATACAAAGAAAATAAAATTATAAACTATTATTTTATGACCGAATTTATTTTAAAAATTGTCGGACAAATGGTTAAAACTTAGTAGCCCGTAGCACGAATTATGAGGTAAAAAATATTGTAATTGACAGAGCTTTACACGTCCACGATCATAATGCTTCCACTCTAATTACAAAGTAATGCAACATTCCAGAGAATAAAGAATTACCTATAACCTGAAATTATTAAATTTTTAAGGGTAGGGTCATTTTTATGGGGAAGAGAGAAAGGGAAACGAGTAGAATTCGTTTCTGTTTCGTTGTTTGAACTGTTCTAACATAACTTACCAATTTTTATAAATTATAGTTGATAGAGCTTTGATCCACTATTATAGTGCTACTAATCTTATAACTAGGTAATTTTTTTAGATTTCGGTACAATTATTTATTTTGGAAATTTTCGGACAAATAAGTAGTAGTTATTCATACAATAATCGTATGATTTAAAAAAAATAATCATCCGAATCCGAAATCGGATGAATAGAAACTTTCTGTAATTAAATATACTTCTGTGAGTTGAAAATCATCATTACATGAATGTCCTGCATTCCTTCAGTAAATTATTTATAATTTATCTTATTAAATAACATCTTTTTATGTTTTTGCTAATACGAAATACCAACAATTCCCTTGGCACATGTTTTTCGCATACCAATAGCAATAATATCCCTTTATATAGTTTCATTAAGAGTCAAAATGTCAGAAAATTTCGAAAGAATAGATCAATACACGACGTAAATACCGCAAATACTTTAAGTACCCATGAGACGTCTAATGAGAAAACTTTTTCAGTAGCACGTCCGTAGTTTAGGGTCGCCGTACAATTTCGTAGCAAAATTAAATTTTGTTGCGAACATGAGATTCCGTCTTTCAGTGTTTTTTGCTGAGTGCTCGGATAGTTGTTTTTTATTGTTACTCTGTGATAAAACTTGAGTGTCTTAAAGAGTTGTAAAAATGCTTGAGTTTTCGAAAAATGTTTTGACAATTTCCTGAAATTGCTGAGATTAGACACTGAACAAAAAGTTTCTTATATGTAAAAAATAATAATTTATTTTAAACATTGTTCTTGTAAATTTATTCCATTAACTGTAATGAAGTAAGTGTAAGTGTTATTTATTGTGATAACAGTCGTTGTATTTTTCAGCTTTTGGTATAAAATTTGCAAATTTTTATTGTTTAAGTTGAGAATCATTAATTAATGAATAGCGTAAGACTAATAGTTTATCTAGTATTACTTGAATAAATAAAAAAAATGTATAGCGAACTAAGGAAAAAAATGTGGAAGGATTTTTTTTTGATGTGCGCGCACAACGTCACGATTGTCCGATACTTGGAAGTTAGTCGAATATGTCCTTCTCATGTAGTTTGAAGTAATATTTATATTAAGGATACAATAATTAATAACTGTAAAGCTTAGATAATTTTAACGATGAGATAGAGCCTCTTGCTATTAGACATCAGATGAAAACAGGCCAGGCTTATTACATTAGTGTGCGTGACAAGCTACGTCTTACACTCGCGATTTATTTGTCACTTTGTGTCAACTTAACTGTTAACCTCGATTTTTTTCGACATATTCACAGCTGTATAGACATATAGTAATAGATGCTTGTGTGCGGGGCATCTTGACACTCAATGGCATCTTTCAAATATTGTAACATACGCTTCGTGTTATAATATGATCCCAGTGTCTTTCTTATTTCTTGTAGTATTATTTTTTACTACGCAACCCGATATTTTAGTTTCAATTATTAGCAAAGTTTTACAGACTACGCCTGCGGTATCTAGTTGGAGCGCAGCGTAGACCAATCATTAATCTAAGGTGTGAAGTATAATTTACACTGTCATCACATAATAGCAGGGAACTCTTTTAGGAAATATCTCAGACTACAGATTAATTTATTCAATTTATTTATCGTTTTTTTTTGTATCTAGCATAATGGTTAATTAATCAAAATAGTTTTGTGTTTCCAGTTGTATCAGCCACGTATTATTTGATGTGACAATCTTAATTCACTATTTCAAAGAAGACGTCAATTTTATCTGTCACCAGAGTGAGGAGTATCTTTGACATCTAAATTCCCGGATTGAGGACTAACACTGCATTACATTGTATAGCGTCCACAAACGTAATTTTAATATCATTTTAAAATTTATCAAATTTCTTCATAAGATTTCATTCATTTTGTCAGAAAAAATAACAGCTACAAACAATATTTCCCTAATTTTTTCTTTATCTGAAATATAAGAGCAGCAAGATACAGATAATTCAGCCAAAATATTATACTATGAGCTTATACATACTATATCCATAAATCTTTTTCACCGACTATAATATAATATAACATAAATAATAATATTAAACTATATCAATTTGATTTATTATTTCATGTGTGTTATTTATACACATGAAATAATAAATCAAAAAGTTTTGCATAACAGTATATTTAGCTATCAATTACTTAAAAATATACACATCTACTATACGGCTGAATAAATTTTAACCGTGTACAATCCCTCACATAAAAGAATTATTGATACCACCCAGCTGAAAGTTTCATAAAATATTTACATATCTGATACAACGTTTTATAGCGCTTTTAAAATAATGAAAAGCATTACGAATGAGAGTTTGAATGGCGGGCTATATAGATTATGTTCACATAATTATAGTGCGAGGTGTGCTTGTGGGCTCGAGGTGGTGTTTACTTATTCATAGATGTAGTTAACATGTTTTATTAGAACATACAATATTAGAACTGGACCATCATCTTGTCTTATGAATTGAAACTTAACCTTCCGAAACCGAAAGTGCCGTACGGCACACTATTACCTCACCAAATTCTGACCCTTATTTTTTTAATAAAATGGTTTATTTTGCGTGGTTTTTTATCGATACATTCACTCAAATCATCCTAATTATAAACAATCTATTAATACGCATTGACAGAACTCTGCGCGAGTCCCAAAATCACGCTGACCAGAGACATACCGCGCGAACATAGTTTCGAGGAACGGAAAGGTTAATGAGTAAACGTAGCAAAGCTTTGGTAAGTCTGATTCTTTAACGACTTGAGATATATAAGCTCACTGCAAAATATATAATAAGACATTTTTGCAATTCACGCGTCCCAATATAAGGCCCCAATATAAGAATGACTTATTGGGTATATTGGGACAGCTCCGGGATTATTGACAGCTAATTACTGACAGTAGAAGGTAGTAATTTATCTCTATCTGTACATAGTATATTGGGAACGGCTGTAAGTGCCGTCAAAGTGCTATCACTCGCCACACAAATAACGTAAATAATAGTCCATAGCTATAAAAAGAAAAGTATCTAATGTCATATAAAATGTGCGTTTGAATTTGCAAGAAAGCTGTATTCGATTATAGTAAAAGGGTTTCGACGTATACGAATAGCTCCCGTTGAGATAGGGACGACCCCTATATTGTGTTATACATAGAAATAGATTTCGAACTCGGAAAATTTGTTGATCTACATCACGATTATGAAATTGATATATCATTCGAATTATAGTCTTTTAGTTTGGGGATGCGGAGAAAGTTTGTCACTTACCCGAGAATCTTTTTTCATGTTCTCAAATAGAAAGAGTAAGTAAGTACGTTTATCTATCAAAAAATTTTAACATTGTTTTCTTTATGTATGTAAAATGTAAATGTAGCCAAACTCAATGTACCACAGGCTGTGCGTCGACTAAGATTTTATAAGAAAACTAGCTGACCCGACAGACGCTATTCTGTCAATAAAAAAAATTATGTACTATATTATGTGGTATTCAGGAATGATGTAGGTTAAAGTCATTAGAAATAATTGGTTTTATGTGTGGTAAAGTTGTTTACTAACTGTAAAAAAAAAGGATATAGTATGTTATCCTTTAGAGATAGACATATGTCATCACGGACTTTTCTGTAGAACTATTTAAGATACACAATTACATAATACATTAATTTGTTATAGCTCAAGGGTTTCTATGAGTGTTTTCGTGGAAAGCTTCCAGATGGCTAATTTTTTTCGACACCTCCAACAAATATTGTTAATGTATACAAAATTGTAGTCAAAAACATCAAAAATTTTATACTAAAACCTTCCTCAAGAATCAAAATATCCGTGCAGTAGTCCTTGAGTTTCTTGCGAACAGATATAATGTGATTGTAGTATCAATGAAGGAACACGTTAATTGCGTGATATTTTCAATTTAAAAAAAATGTTGTTTTATCCGTGTCTTAATGAGAAACAGCTACAATATTATTAGAATATGTCTCAGATGATCCGGAAAGCAGAAGACACCGGTTCGAATCCAGATGTTGTATTAGTTTATTATTTGTTCAAGTTTTGTACATTCTTAAAAATCCGAGAAAGGCTCGGTCGTCCGGATATTGTATGTTTAAGTAAGCATATTGTATTAAATATGTCATTGTCTTTTACTCATAGTACAGGCTATGCCTAGTTTGGGGCAAGATAGTTTATGTAAAAGTTTGTTAATACTATATATATTATTATTATTATAAATGCTAGCACTACATAAAATATCATCTTAACGTTCAAAGATGCTGGGACCATCATCTTTATTGTAATAATTTATAAGATAAGGAGCACAATAGACAAATAATTTTAACATTTTGAATCAAAAAATGTCGTAGAATATTTCGTGCGATAAACAATGGACTTAATAAAAAGAAAATTAAAAAGTGTTGCTCGGGGCACGTCGCGCCGCTGCAACAGCTGTCCCTGAATGATGAAAAGCTTAAGGCGATTAGAAGACTCCCTCCGTTCAAGTTTAATATAAAAGTGAGCGTTCCTTTAAGTGTATGTTGTCCTGGTACATGTCTAAGTTTTGGACGGTCTGGGGGTTGTTCGTTAAGTAAATGTCAATATTATTTTACGTATCAAGGGCGCGAAATATTTGCAGACATGTTTGATGCATTTTAAAGGCAATGTTTGTTAAGGAAATATACGGAAAGTGCGCAAGCTTATATCAACATAGGATTTTATTTTAATATAGGGTAAAACAAAACACTGCTGACTAGTGAGATATTTTTTATTACTATATTGATAATATCTCTTAATCGTTAGTCGACGTCTTTACGTATAAGACGACGAAAATTTTAAACTAGATTTAAAAATAATATTGAGACGTAGAAGAAGAAATATATAAACACATTTGCAAAAAAAAACGGGTAGGTTTTAGTTTTTTCCGTCCCTTTAGAAAATACAATACCAAAAGAGGTTCATCATTTGAGAATATTACTGTGGTGCATATAAAAGTTAATAAAACTAAAGATTTTTGCCTGCTTTTTTATTTAATGATCAGATGCAACTAGCTGTTTAGACACACAATTTTTTATTAATTCCATCGAAATGTAATGACTACATTGACAGCAGCAACTTTTTGCTTATTTATTTAAAATATAATACTTTAAATAGAAAAGAAAGAAATTGATGAAATGATGATACAAGCTACGTAGAATTCTGAAATAACCTGAAGATACCAGTGATTCAAGTTATTAACCTAAACAACTAATCATTCGCAGTCTGAAAGCGGAACGGCTAACGTGTGTTTACATTGTCTTTAAGCACACTTTTCTCCTTAGTCGTGTGTCAACTGTGTGTCAATCACCAAGTCTAAGTGTGCTATAAAAACGTGCTCAAACGTAAACGACTCAAAAAGAAGAATGTATTTTTTCATTAACTATGGTACAATTAATGACAAATATTCAATCACTTTCCGTTGCGCTTGTCCGAATGAGACAGGTGAAAGGTCGTCACCAGAACACAGTAAGAAATGAAAACTATAGAGTCGCTATTTTACTTAAAAGCCCAGTGAGCAATGATGTAATATATTATATTATGTGTATAGAAAATCATTGCCGGTGAATGTTAATGCCTTACAAGAATGTGAACAAAGTAATGTTATTTACACGGTATTATCTTAAGATTCACCCACTATTATTGTTGGTGATTTAAATTTACTCTTGGGCAGCTGATCCGAATGGAAACGGCTTAATGTCTGGTCAACTATGTTATAATATTGAATCTCTCTTTTTAGAGCATGTTGCATTCAACAACCTGAAACAATGCAATCCTATTTAAAATATAAACGAACGTATTTTAGACTTTGTTCTTACAAATAATACTGATTGGATTCAAGTAAAAAAAGAAAAAAATGCTTTGGTCACAATAGACAACCATCATCCACCCCTACAAATTAACTTAAAAGTAAATTGTAACTAAGACTATGGTAATGTCTGTAATGAACTGGATCAAATTAATTGGTTGTCTCTATTTTACAATATCTATTCGGTCGATGCAAAATTAGAAATATTTTACCAGACACTAATTACCATAATTTATAGACATACACCCATGCGGAAACCGCGAGATAGTCACTATCCTATATGGTTCTCAGATCCACTGTTACGAATACTTCAAAAAAATCCACCATAAAAGTAAAAAATATAACAACTCAATGGACAAATTTTCATACGAATTACTACGCGAACGTTGTGCCATCATGATAAAAGATTGTTATGACAATTTTAAAAAATGCGTTGTAGAATCTATCCATGATGATCCTACCTACTTTTGGAAGTTTTTTAAACAACAACGTGAAAATGGTACCAATTGTATTCCGAACGAAATGAGTCTGGATAATTTTGTGGAAAAAGAAGGAAAGAATATATGCGACGCCTTTGCTAAACATTTTTCATCGGTCTATACTAACACCAGTAACTGTCACGTAGGAAATGCACCACACCTAAAAAATATCATTCCCAATGCTCCACTCGGTAATTGTCAACTAACTGAAGAGGAAGTTTTAAAACACCTTTTAAACTTGGATTCACTTAAGGGGGTCCCTTAAGTGTCCAGATCTTATTGCTCTAATATTTCTAAAACATGCGCACACCAATTAGTTAATCCACTAACTCTCTTATATAATTCTTCTTTGCAAACGGGCATATTTCCTACCAAATGGAAAATTGCATATGTCACACCAGTCCATAAGTCCGGCAACTCAAAAGATATAAAAAACTACCGGCCTATATCTGTTTTATCAATATGTGGAAAAGTCTTAGAAAGTTAGGTTCAAAAAGTAATATATTCTCATATAGCTCCATATCTCGATCCTAATCAACACGGGTTTCGCCCTCGGAAATCCACTACCTCGAACTAAGGTGAGGTACATGCAATTTACACTGATTTTCAAAAAGCTTTCGATATGGTGAACCATAATATTTTACTGTCAAGAATTGAGTTTTTGGGAATTCATGGCTCATTGTTGCGTTGGTGTGAATCTTACTTAAAAAATCGGTCACAACTGGTTGCTGTTAATGGTTTCAAGTCCTATGAGATAAAAATATCATCGGGTGTACCTCAAGGATAACATTTAGGTCCACATCTTTTTATTTTTCATAAATGATTTGGCACTCAAGTTAAATTCTAAATTCAAATTGTTTGCAGACGATACGAAAATTTACAAAATTATTAACAGCCAAGCTGACGTGACAACACTACAAAATGATATTGATGCCGTTCACTCTTGGTGCACTACAAATGGAATGTCCTTAAATATTTAAAAATGTTTCCACATTAGATTTACCAGAAAGAAAAATCCGTTAGACTGCGTATATAAAATAAACAATGTTAGCCTTAAGGAAGTTTATAGTATCAGAGACCTTGGTGTTATTATAGACTCGGCTTTAAGTTTTCGCCCACACATAGAACAAATAACATCTAAAGCGTCTAAAATATCTGGCCTAGTCTTCAGACAAATGAAAAAATTTAAGGATCCCAGTTTATCTATACTCGTTTACAACAGTGTTGTCAGTAGTATCCTTGAATATTGCAGCACGGTATGGAGTCCAGGGTATCAAGTTCATGCCGATAGAATAGAACGAATTCAAAAACGGTTTCTATACCATCTATCTATCTTACAGAGACTTCAAATTTAATAAATTCTTTTCGTACGACTCTCGTCTCTCTTACTACAGAATGAAATCACTTAAAGACCGCAGAAAGATTGCAGATTCTTGGCAAAGCTAATAAAGGGATACATTGACGCGCCTAAATTACTTGAACGCTTGAAGTTTGCTGTGTTTCGTGATTGTAGCCGCTTACATAATCGCAAGACTTTCTGTTTGCCACAAAGCAGAACCAAACTTGGTGATCATAGTCCGCTTTATAGAATGCAATTTTTTGCAAATTTTTACAGAGATGCTATACATATCTTCTGTGACAATATACCTAAAATAAAAAATAAATTAAGTACATAGTTAGCAGGTAAGTAATCTGTTAATCTTTTTTTTTCTTGTTATTGGCTGTTAGAATTAGTCCACTTTTTATCAAACTTGTTTGTTAAGCGTGTTTTGTTGCGCTGTAGTTATTGCTTCACTTAATCACGCATGCCACGTCCACATCCAGTAGACTCAATTGATAATGATGACACACTTTTCACACAAATTATCTTGCCCCAAGTTAAGCATATATAGCCTGTGTTATGGGTTACAAGACAATGATATATTTAATACAATATACTTACTTAAACATAGATAAATTCATATAAACATACATAAATACATTTAAACATCCATGACTCGGAAACAAACATCCATATTCATCATATAAATGATTGCACCTACCGGTTAGTTTTGTGGACTAAATAAAAAAAAAACATTATGGAGATAAAAATATTATATTTTAGTGTTTATTTCTCTCATAATAGGTTGCCTTAATTATTAGATCCAAATCCATTTAGTTTTTAGTTTTTTTTGTAGTTTTGATCTGAAAAGGGATTGGGATTGACAAAAGTTAAACTCATAGCAACTCTCTTTTTCGTCAGAGTCTAAAAAATACCTTACTGCTACTCCACTGGTGTCACTGTCCAAATCGGGTTCTAATTTATATTATTTTAAGCTACTGTTAATTATAAATATTTTAAGCTACTGGAGTTATGTCTGTAATATGTACAGAATGTCAATGATCAATCTTAATAATATAAATAACTATAAGTATTAAAAACATCGAAATCTAAATAAAATACAAAAGCAATATAATATTTTTCATTTTATTATTTTATTTTTTCTAAATCTTTCTTTTAGTTGTTATTATGTTAGTTTATACGTAGCAATCGTTATTTTATAAGATATTATTATAAATAAATTGATTTGTGAAGGTGAACCATTATAGTCGTACTCCAATAAAATGAATATAATATAACAATAGAAAGAGCGCCATAAACGCGCCCTTGTTTGGCCCTAATATGGAAGGTATTTTCTATTTTCGTTCACACAAAATTCCCCACATAGCATCGTGAACACACGGTGCAGGAATATTATACGCTCGTATTTAATCGAAAATCCTCTAAAATATCACAGGAATAATACGGATGACAATAATGACCAGTTGGAGTCTCCTTTGCACAGAATGCCGGCTAGATTATGGGTACCACAATGGCGCCTATTTCTGCCGTGAAGCAGTAATGTGTAAGCATTAATGTGTTTCGGTCTGAAGGGCGCCGTAGCTAGTGAAATTACTGGGCAAATGAGACTTAACATCTTATGTCTCAAGGTGACGAGCGCAGTTGCAGTGCCGCTCAGAAGTTTTGGGGTTTTTCAAGAATTCTGTGCGGCACTACATTGTAATGGGCAGGGCGTATCAATTACCATCAGCTGAACGTCCTGCTCGTCTCGTCCCTTATTTTCATAAAAGAATCATAATTTAATACTTACATTGAATTTAAAAAATATACACCAGAAAATCATCTAAAAGTTAAAGGTATTATATTTTTTATAATCACCAATGAAATTTTCGCATAATATACACTTATTATACGATGGGTGTGGATCTACTGTACTCAATAACTCTTGTGTTTTAACTTAATTATTTACATATGTACTGTTTTTTATTACTTACACTTGTAAGGCATTGAGTTTGAGTATTTTTGTTGGATCACTTTACTTATATTGTAATTGTAATCTTTATTTAATAGAGTGGCAATGGGTTTCTTGGAACTTCTTCTCATTAAAACTCAACTCAAGAAAACAAAACTTTTGACATTCATAAATGTCATTTTTCCTTGACCCACATGAATAAAGTGATTTTGATTTGTTTATACGATCCTTTAGATTAAGAATTGGCCTCTGCTGCACTCCAACTAGATAGCGCAGGCGTAGTCGCAAAGTGCGTCAACTAATACTCCGCCCAAGTGGGCGTACTCGAGCCAGTCTCGAACAATGTGTGACGATGATGTGCCAGTTAAACTTTCCTTATAATTGAAAACGCCGCGTTGCGTTGTAAAACTGTGTAAAACTAATAATACTACAAGAGATAAGAAAGACAGTGGGATCACATAATTTTTTTTATTAAAACTTTCGATTGGGCGAACCGATTTTGATAATTCTTTTTTTATTTGAAAGCTGGTGCTTCTCGAGTGGTCCCATTGCCCCTCACCTATAACTATGTATGTAGTCACAAACCTATCTTGCATGACACCGATTCCAAAAATAACAATAATCGTAACTAGAATAAGATTAGTTAATTAGATTGTATAAAAATACGCAATTATTTTTTAATTTTTAGTGCAAAAATAGACATTAACACAACTGTTTCATCTTACTAGCTTTATCATTTTTAAGTTCAATGTATTTATTTGTGATTTATTAAATAATGATGAAAACTTCCAGTAACTATTCCAAAAAAACGAGTAGCACCCCTTTTAACGTTTTTTAACATTCGTATTATAGGTAAGTGAGGATGTTTTATAACAAATTTAAATGGATACAATAAAGAATATAGCCGAATCGAATTGCATCAGCGTTTACAGTTTTCCATATCGCGGCCCTTATCGAACGATCGCACCCCCTGCCAGGCCGTCTAGATGATCCATCTTCTGTATTTGTTCACAATAAACGAGCGTTTTTTCATATTGAATAATTTTTCCTAGATGTTTCTAGAGACAGTGTGTCGTCTATTGAATTACGTTGCTTACAACCTAATTTGTACTGGATATCATAGTCTACATTCTTCGAGTAAGGATACGTTACTTGTTATCTTATATATACTCGTACAATTATCGTGTCCCGGTGTTTATTACCAAACTCTTCCGAAACGGCTAAACCAATTTGTTTGAAAATTTGTATGTATATCGGGTAGGTTTGAGAATCAGCCAAAATCTATTTTTTATACCCCTAAATGATAATACCCACCTCTGCATATATTTTTTTTATTTTTTTTTTAACTTTTTCTTGATATAATTCAGCATTAAAAAAGCAATCTCAAATTTTCGCCTTACATCCACAAAACCGCTATAGGGTTGCAAGATGGCAATCGAATACAGTAATTGTAGTAGTACGATATACTTGGTAGGTCTGAGAATCGGGTGCATCTATTTTTTATACCCCAAAAATTTTAATTATTGATTTTTTTCAACGTTTACTGGGTCAGCTAGTATTACTGTATTATCTTGGTTGAAAGTTATTTAAAAAATTTGGTATTTCGGTTATTTTGGCAAGTGCGTTTAAGCGTGCAGAAAATGGGCGTATTCTGTGAGTCTCGGGCTGGATGTGTGCTGTAAAAAAAAAGAAAAAGTTTTTAAGATCCCAATGAAGTAGCGCTGACCCACGCTTATATAACGTGAAGTAGTGTATCCTTTCACGAGTTCTTGCTTCTAAAATGTTGGTATCGCGTTTGCAAGGGTGATGTTCTCATTGGAATCGACAAGCACATGTCGAGGTCGTCTAGTACGCTTTAAATAGGAGTTTGGTGTTTGGTAGTAGTCGTAGTAGCACGCTTTCTTTACCAATATATTATTGTGTAGGGTCACTCTGTTTAAGAAGATGGTCTTTTACAAGCAGGTATATCAGTTAAGTTATTTGTGCATATAGAAAATTACTACAGATTTGACATACTTACATCCTTTATTAATGGAACGAACTAGAAAAGTATTTAATTAGTTCCATATTTTCTAACTGGAAGAAGAGCATGATGTTTATTAAAAAAAATCAAAACAAAAAAAAACATTTAAGCTGAGATTACTTATGATACTAACTAAATCTCAAATGAATATTTGAAGAAGAAAAAGATTGGCGATAAAAAAAATTACTTTATTGAAGTAAAACTTCTTTAGGCGCGACTTGGGGGTAATTTTTTTCTGACGGAAGTAACGCTCAGTACAAGTCAAGTGAAACAATTTTTTATAATTTAATTGTTTGAAAAAGTATTTCAAATTGATCAGTAATATTTTTTAAAAATCTCCAAGTGTTTTTATTGTTTATTTATTACTACTATTGCAATAAATAATAATATTATATAAGTTTTCAGAAATTTTCTGACATTCGTTAATTTGTTCTTGGTTTTTGTTTTTTGTTTCCATCATTAGATTAGGCAATATATTTGATAATATTCAATAACAAGGTCATATTTATATGTGCTAATTATAGTATAACCTTCAATTTCTTATTATCAATTATTTTATTAATCAGTGAAATTTTTAAAATGTGTGAATGGACAATGAACTGAATTATAAATAGAATATATAATGAAAATAATATTAAGTGAAATCCCATTCATCAATAAATTAGAATAAAAGAGAAAATCAAAAATCTGATTATGACCTGACCTGCAAAAAGTGTGTTTATATTCTGATAAATAATAATATCAAAATAAAAACATTATATCATTCTTTGTAAAATATATAAAATTTTACTTGATAAAATTATAGGTATTCATTATATTATATATTAATAAAGGCATTTTTTTATTTTAGGTAAAGAAAATTTCAACTTTGCTCAAAAGATGATGTTATATCGTCAGCTTTTCCGAGAAAAAAAAATAGAATAAAATCTTACAATGCTCCTAGCTCTGCAGTACGTGAGTGCTTAGTTGGTAACACGGCTTCATGTAATGTAAATTTAATGAAATATATTAATGAGTTTGTTAATTATTCCGAAAGTTAATTATTATAAAGTTTTACTTCAATTGCGCGTAAAGATTACACGCACACGCTTTTTTTTCCTAAGTCTCGTGTGACCAACAATCAAAAACTAGACGTTTCAAAATTTACATTGTGAATGTTATGAAATCGAACTTTAATTTTGCATATGACTGTAAAAAGTGTATGAAAATGTATAAAAATTTACTGTTGAATACCCGTCTGTAAGGTATATAATCTCATATAATTTTTAATTTCGCCTTTGATGTAAATTTTTCAACACTACAGCGCTGTGCGTGAGTCAGACTTAAATTTGTCTGCTTTTTTATCTTCCTCGTGAATATAATAATTATTGTGTACGCAATCGAATAAACTTTGACTTATAAGTTCATTACATTTCAATGGCGTTCAAAACGCTCGTTCACTCATTCCTGTCGCTGGTAGCAATGATCTGTCTTCGTGAAAGCACGCGCTAGTGACGCGTGATTCCACCAACAAGGGTGCGAGTGAAATATTTATTCTTTCCCTTTGTCACGAGCAAGTTTCGCGTGAAACTAGTGTTGAAAGCGACAATGGGCAGTGAGGTCCAAATGGCACGGAATGTTTCGTTGAAAACGTGTAATTCCTGTTGTATTGAACTTCTTAAGGCAACATTTTGTGAGATAAGTTCTTGTTGTGGCTTAAATAAGAGTACAACTGTGATAAAAGATTTAGAAATTATATTCCTGAGCTTCTAAACTGGTAATGAAATATTTTAGAGAAACACGCTGGTTAAAATTTCAGTAAACTCGCAAATTTTATGTTTCTCACAGCATTTTGTTTTTGGCTCTGATAAAATGGCAGCGCATTCCTAGTTGACATTTTGTTTAAATATCAAATAATAATGTGCAAGCGTAACTGGACTTTTTAAAAGTGTCATGATAATAAAAAAATTAAAATATTGTTTAAAGATTTTTTTAATTTTATATAAAAATGCATAACATGTAAATCTTAAATTGTAATGAATATGTTAGAGGCATAACGTTATTTGCTCCAAGTCAAAAATAATGCGACACGTCATTAAAACTATCACTACGTCGAAGTAAGGATAATCTGTTTACCGAAATATAACCCAGCGCTTGCCTTTTCAGTAACTCTACTCTAGTACATTGTACAATCTCTGCGCCTCCGGGACTCATGGGCCAAATGTCTTGACACCGAGCGATATAAAGTTTGTCAAATAAATCTCCCCCTCAATCAGATTGACAATCGTATTAGGTACGAGTTTGTCCTATGAAAGTACATCTATAAATTCATGGGGTAGTTATACAAGTATGACTTTTTCTATGTAGCTTTAAATTTCTAGATTAAATAAGAAAAGAAAAAGAGTGCAAAAGAGAACTGTTCGTGCTTTATGTCAGCTTGGCTATAGACAGTCAGAAAAATTTAAAGAAATAAATATTATGACTGGTCATTGTCAGTACATTTATGAAAATTTAATATACGTTCACAAAAATCGATTTTTTTATGGAATAGGAGGACAAACGAGCGTACGGGTCACCTGTTGTTAAGTGATCACCGCCGCCTACATTCTCTTGCAACACCAGAGTAATCACAGGAGCGTTGTCGGCCTTTAAGGAAGGTGTACGCGCTTTTTTTGAAGGTACCCATGTCGTATCGTCCCGGAAACACCGCACAAGGAAGCTCAATCCACAGCTTTGTAGTGGAAGAAAGCTCCTTGAAAACCGCAATGTGGAGGACCGCCACACATCCTGATGGTGAGGATGATATCCTAACTTGTGGCGTGTCGTGCGAAGGTGGAATTCGGCGGAATCAGGTTAAACAGCTCTTCGGAACACTCCCCGTGACAAATGCGGTAGAAGACACACAATGAAGCGACTTCTCTACGCAATGCCAAGTGATCCAGCCGTTCACAGAGCACTGGGTCCCCTACAATTCGAGCTGCTCTACGTTGCACCCGGTCAAATGGATCGACCTACTGACGACTGGGGTGCGCCAGACCAGAGATGACAGCAATACTCCATGTGTGGCCGGACCTGCGCTTTGTAGAGCGCTAGTATATGGGACGGCTTGAAGTACTGCCGTGCTCTATTAATGACGCCCAGTTTCTTTGAAGCCAATTTGGCTTTGCCCTCCAGATGACCACGAAATTGGCAATCGCTCGAGATTTCGAGACCCAGTATTCCGATACTAGGCGAGGCTTTAAAGGAAGTGTTGTCGAAGAGCGGTGATACGACAAATGGGGTCTTTTGGTGGTAAACGCGCAAACTTGAGTCTTCTGGGAGTTAAAATTGACAAGGTTCAATTTACCCCATTCCGCGAGCTTCTCAAGAGAGGACTCGATAGAAGCACAAGTTTCTCCCGGCACTGGTCGACGATTTCCCGAGAGCGACCTGCATGGCCCATGTCTACGGCATCACCAGTGTTGTCGTCTGCATAGCAATGAATGTTGGAGGTGTCCAATCTATCATTGATATGCAGAAGAAACAGTGTGGGAGATAGCACACAGCCTTGGGGCACTCCAGCATTCACGGGCTTCGGGTTCGAGCAATATCCGTCGGCAACGACCTGCACCTATGCTGCGCCCAATGAGGAAGCTGGAGGTCCACTTGCACAAACTCTCGGGAAGCCCAAATGATGGAAGTTTTGAGAGGAGCGCTTTGTGCCATACACGATGCCTTCGCAATATCCAGGCTAACTGCCAGGCCTTCCCCCTTGCTTTCAATAGCCCCAGCCCATCTATGTGTTAGGTATACCAGAAGATCACCTGCTGACCGACCATAGCGAAAGCCGTATTGTCGGTCGTTGATCAATTGGTGACCCTCTAGGTATATCAAGAGCTGACGGCTAATTATGCTCTCCATGATTTTGGAGAGCAGGGAAGTAATAGCAATAGGCCTGTAGTTTGCCGGATCCGAACTGTCTCCTTTTTTTTGGATCGGATGGACAAGGGCTGACTTCCATGAGTCCTGACTCATGGAAGGGTACTACGCCTTTAGAATAAGAGTGCCGGAATAAACGCCTCAGCACCGGCGTCAACTCAGGGGCTCACGTTCTAAGCACGATTGGATAAATGCCATCCGGCCCGCTCAACTTCCTCACGTCCAACGAAAACAGAGCTCGCCTAACAGTTTTCTGTCTGAACTGTACTTCAGGCATAGAGCTCTGACACCGCGGGATGGTCGGTGGTGTTTTTCCGTTGTCGTCAAGAGTCGAGTTGGAGGCGAAAAGAACGCACCGGAGATCGGCTTTCTTTTTTGCCGTATGGGCCAGGGTGTCCTCATGTGCAACGGTGGCATGGACGGCTGGCTGAAGTTACCAAGAGCAGCTTTCGACAACGACCAGAACTTGCGTGTTCCGGTCGGGTAACTGGAAAGCTGCTCGCCGATTTTGACGACGTGTTTTGACTTTGCACGGGCGATTTGCCGCTTAAAAAATGTGGAGGCAGGGTTGTATTTTCTCTTAAGAACTATGCAATTCGGATCCTTTGTGCCCATCGCCGCAACCTAAGTTCGATACGCCTGTTTTTTGCAGTCAGATGCTGATTTAACTGACGCATCAAACCAGGGCTGTGATCTGCCACCGATCGGTACTACAGAGCTTGGTATCAAAATATCCATGCCCTGTAGTATCACATCGGCAACTGCAACGGCGCAGACATGGCCACCGGTCCTCGACACTAACCTATGCGAAACATAGCGGCACTAGGCCGCTACTACACGCCAGTATTCTGTGCGAGTGTGGTAATAAACCCGGACAAGTCTGGCCCGATTGTGCTGATGTCAAAAGACGGCAGCGTGACTCTCCCACTTCTAAAAAGCCCTTAGTCGCCTCTTACGACACCCATGGGCCTGGGACTCCCCTATTCTTTTTACGCCCCGGGGAAAGTACAGGGCATTAATTTTTTGTAAGACTTTCATTATTACAACACTAGAAATAAGGGATTGCTTGTAAATAATTCTAGTAGGCTTCATAGGATACATAATAGCTTGAATGGTAAATGTATACACTTTTATATTAAAGTCACAGCCACTGTTCAGGCATTATCTATAAATAAATTTAAATGCTTTATTAAAAAATGGCTCTGTCGTGAATCCTATTACTTGTTCCTACTATTTGTTTCTTGCGCCACTTCTTTTCTCTGTCAGAGCGCCATTTGCTGCCGAAGCGGTAGTAGTATCTAGCTTATTATAAATGACATTAAAAAGAATTCTAAAGGAATCAAATTTTGAGAAAATAAATGCCTTTTATTCCTTTTAACGTTTAAATATCAAGTTTTAGAGATTTCGGTAGGTTTCACAAAAATATAAAACATAATATTATCCATTGGATCTGATTAATATCCACTGATTCTTACTTCGAATATTTAACAAAATCAAAAAATACTAGCTTCAAATTGTAATGATTTTGATATAGACGTGTTTACCTCCACTTAAGTACAAAGCGGGTAAATTTCCCCCATGATATAATCGTGATACCATGAGTCACGCGTATAATGCTACCCCATGGCATATTTAAATGCACATTACGTGATTTCCTTGTAAGTGATCTTTTGTACCGTCTCGTTTGACTTTGGGGTTCGAAACATAATTATATGATCTATATCAAGTTAAATTGTTTGTTGAAATGTGAATAGAAAATTATCACTAATTGCTGAAAGTAGTGCATGAAATTCAATTTTGTTGGATTTTTATCGTGTTGTTATTTATATGAAATCTGCTTGGTAAATAAACTAAGCTTCTTTACAGAATAATACATTTGAAATATTCACTCTATACCTTATTAAAAGTGATTGAATATTATTTTACTTATTACTTTGGTTTTCTATTAAAATGTGTTTTAGGTTTTGTTTTGTGGATTGACATATTTTTTATTTTTTAAATCTTTAAACAATTATAAAAAAAGATTTGAAATATTATTTTATTTATAATTGTATAGTCGAATTTTCAGTGTGTACTACAAAAAAATAGAAATTATGAAAATCCTGCTAATGAATTTGGGGCAGCCTATTTAAACTATGGCATTGTCATTGGTGCCTTGATAAGTGTGCAAAGTTTCATCAATGCGACTTTTTGAAGTGGGTTTATTTCGCAATTCCGTAACAGGGATGCATACTAAGCTAATAAAAGTGTGATATAAAAATCAAGATGTACACTAATGTAAAATGGTGCGCTTTACTCACAACAATTTAGTGCAATTTGTCAAAAATCCTGCCAGGATTATGGACACACATATAAATAAAGCTATATATATTAACGTAGAAATCCTATTCGTGTCGGTGAGTGTGTAGCGTGGGGTAATGAACTAGCGTGGGGTTGTGAATTGATATATAATATATGTCATTGTTTTGCTATTTTCGTAAGATAAGTAATTAATTATCTTACGAAATTAATTAATCTACTAAAAAATAAGTAATTACTTATCTTACGAAATTAATTAATCTACTAAAAAATAAGTAATTACTTATCTTACGAAATTAATTAATCTACTAAAAAATAAGTAATTACTTATCTTACGAAATTAATTAATCTACTAAAAAACATTATCAATAAATTTATTGATAATGTTTTTTTTTCATATGTGGACTATGTTTTACCGCTTGGGAAACAAATGGCGCGGAGAGAGAAGAAGCGGCGCAAGAAACTCTGCCTGCATTATTTTTTTGCGCTCTTTTTAATGAAATGATGAGTCATTCAATGAACAGTCATAATATATATTTCTTTAAATTTTCGTTTGAGAGACAGTCTATAACCAAGCTGATATATTATAGCCGACGAGCTCTCTTTTGCAGAGCAAATCAATCAAGCAAAATATCAATGTATATTATATTTATGTGTAAATGTTTAATGTTATACACGATCTATCCACGCGATATTTTGACGTGTGTAACGAGGTTGAAAAACAGTCGGATCAGCAGTCCGGGGTCGCAAGTGAATCATCGAGGGTTCTTATTGATCCACCAGCACTCCATCACTCATAACATGCCTTTGTATGCGTTGATTTTTCACGTCTCAAAGATTACCCGTGGAAGCATTATATAAGAAAAGTATGTTAGGGGAGAATGTTTGTTAATGAATTTACGCTTGTTAATAACACGCATAAATTCAGAATGTTTTATTTGACAAGCTATATATGACAAAGTGAACGATATTCTATCTGACATCGTGTACTGGTATAGCAAACAACCTATTGTTAAATAGCAACATATTACTATAACATAAATGACTTTCTTAACGATACCACAGATTGGGAATGGAGCGACCACCCTGAGACTATTAAATAATAAGTTTTATTGTACAATTTTACTTTGAAAATACATCTTATTGATGAAAAAAAGAGCCTGCTGAGTTTCTTGCGCCCATTCTTTTCAGGTCTGAGGCATTCGTTTTGGAATGGGTGGTAGTTTTTGACTTTTAATAAGTAATGTCACATCTTATTTTGAATATAAATCCAACCTATTCCGGCAATCTTGACCAGATCATCGGTTCTACCAACACTGCGTCTTCCGGTTACATGGTTGCCATTCGAAGACTTTACTACCCCAACGGCTATCTGTCCCTGGAGCTATGTGCCCTGCCCACTGCTACTCCAATTTCACTATCATTTGGGCTATAGTTTTGCTACTTCACCAAGTTTTTTTTTATAAGAGGGGGCAATGTTTGTTGACGTTATTGTAGTATTTTATATCGCAAATTTAGGTTTCACCTGTACATTATGCTGGTCCTATATGATTTTCTCTTCATTATTTTCCTTTTCACCTCAATTGTTTTTTTTTAAGCACACTTTCCAACAATGATACAATGTAAGAGATAGAGGGGTGTAGTTTTTAGGCAAAATGCAAGAACAAGGGAATTTCCTAACTTCTGAGGGATATAAAATGCTCTACTTCACTTACTACACAAGACTATAATAACATAGATTAATATTATATTTAATCATAAGGGTCATCCCGTGACAACATTTCTTAAAACAATGTTCAAATATCGGAAATCTTAAAAATCCTCGAAACATTTAAAATATTCCGATAGGTTCCACCAAATGTTGAGCTATTGTTTGCTTACTGATATCATCTTGCTTAAGTCTTGTCGAGGTGTACTTAGTTTTATCGTCTCTACTGCACATTAATGTTTTTAAATTGATGATTTTTATTTTATGATAAGATCTTTGAAAACAAGAATATATACCCAATTAAAATCTCTGTTATAATGGGAGAAATCTCAAACGTTAAGGCTTTTATAAAATGGTCACGGCAACGGTCCTACCTAAAAACATACATATTACCTTAATGTAACAATGCGTATGGTAGGAGTATTTATGAGCCTGCAAACGTTTTAGAAAGCATTTAGAAAAAACCGTAAAAGGCAAAGTATATATTAAACAAACAATTTTTAATGTAAGTAAACAATATTTAATGTAAATAAGTCAAAAAAGAAAAAAAAAGTAAATTAATAATTATAAACACAGGAGTTATTGAGTATAGTAGATGCATCAATCCACACATACCGTAAATAAATGGAGGCTGATTATGTGAGCATTTCATAGAATAAAATATATAATAACTTTAACTTTAAAGAAAATAATAATAATAAAAACACATCAAGCAGACCTCCCAGTAACAATACCATCCAGCCACCACTAGTACTAATTATATATTATTAACACGCCCAATATACACATAATTACATTTTTTTTTATGAAAATAAGGGACAAGACGAGCAGGACGTTCAGCTGATGGTAATTGATACGCCCTGCCCATTATAATGCAGTGCCGCTCAGGATTCTTGAAACCCCCAAAAACTCTGAGCGGCACTACAACTGCGCTCGTCACCTTGAGACAAGATGTTAAGTCTCATTTGCCCAGTAATTTCACTAGCTACGGCGCCCTTCAGACCGAAACACAGTAATGCTTACACATTACTGCTTCACGGCAGAAATAGGCGCCGTTGTGGTACCCCTAATCTAGCCGGCATCCTGTGCAAAGGAGCCTCCCACTGGTTAGATATCCACAAGATATCAATATAATAATGTAAGTATTTAAGAGCGATCTGGTCCCCATGGGTACATGGGTAAAACCGTTTTTGTGGGTGACTTTATTATTTTCTCTGTAATACTTTTTTATTGTGAACAATAAAAGAAAAAGTAATATTTATGTACAAGTAAATAAAGCAAACTAAATCGCAAATTTTCGTAAGTCACGGGATTTCACGCAGTGGCGACGGGTTCATAAATTGTGCAACTGCAAATAGGCTTTCAATCGAATCATTATTAGCGATCAATCGATAAATAGGGTAGTTACATCGAGTAGGCTCGTGGAAGCATCACTAATAGCTATCCAACTGATTTATGATGCATGCACGCTTCGACGTACCTACCTATTATAACCTATAGTTGCAAGTACTCACTGTATTGAGTTGGTTTGGAGTTAGGTATCTTACTCATTAACCGATTAGTATGAGGTTCACATAATGGTAGGTATACATTACCGCTCATTACAATATGTAGACTTAATATTAAAAAAAATCGAACCGGTCTAAAATACTTTAAACACATTGAAAGCTACGTCTGCGAGGAATATGTTATCAAAGAATTTAGGTCCCCATGGAAATTCCACTAACGCAACCCAAAGTGTCAAAAGTTTGTCCAAACATTAAATCCCTACTAATATTATAAATGTGAATGTAAGTTTGTTTGTTACGCTTTCACGCCTAAACCACTGAAAAGATTTTGATGAAATTTAGTACAGTGATATAGAGTAGAACTTGGATCATGACAAAGGCTACTTTTAATTTAAAAAAAATGGAGGGGGTTGAAATAGGGGATAGAAGTTCGTCGAAAAAAAATTTGACTTTTGACACTTGATAAGAAATAAATAAATATTTAGGCTACCGTTTTTAAAATGTCGATCTGTGTAGAGATGAAATAGATGATGAAAATCCGTATGGAAATCCAATCAACGTCACTCCTTCACGTTTAACTCTGAATTTGATTAAATTTGGTACAAAAATAGACTAGAGCTTGGGAAAAGACATAAGCTACGATTTTTTGTAAAAAAGGGCATGAACGGTTATGTAATAAAGGATGGAAGTTTGCATGAGAATTCGTCATTTTCGGAGATAAAACATTATAAACTTTTTAAGTAGTTTATAAATATTTGTTCGCAGGGAAATACTATTAAAGATACTGATACTTAGAAGATCGCCCCCAGCAGCGCAGAGTAGTATGTAGATGTATTATTTAAAAACTATCTTTAAAAATAAAAACGATTCCACGCGGATGAAGTCGCTGGTAAAAGCTAGAAAGCCTTCAATGGGGGTACGTTGAAAACGCGTACGCTAATAAAGCATAAAATAATCGAATATATAATGTTAATATAGTATTTTTTATGCAGTAGTAGTTGTTATTATATAGTAGATTATAGTATTCGAATTGTAGCTTTGATTATTTTTTAATATGTAGATACTCTATGTCTATACTAAAACACAGATCAGTTTTTAAGAGTCTAACTAAATCTGTAGATTTACCAGTAGACTTTATTTCAAATAGCATTTATATACCTCATTATTAGTTTTTGATGAACCATTTCCTACTATTAGCTATATAGTATTCTTAATATTATATATAATATGTTAATGAATGCTTTTTTAAAACTAAATTAGCATTTTACGTGAAAATTACAAAGTTGTTATAATTTTCTTATAAATTAGCAACACATTGTTAGCTGTTAGTACGAACTATTATTCCTGTGCATTTTCCCGTGACATAAATTTGCGAAGACCACAAAATGTCACTAACTATGCTTTTACATTGTATTGTTAACTAGTAATACAATGTTAATAATGAAGCTATTTTGAATGCCAAATTGTTTTATTACATTAAATATTTAATAGTTAATAATTGAGGGCATACATTCAAAATTAAAATAAAAACATTTAAAACGTAAACGTAAAACGTAGAGTAATTGTCAATTTATAGAGGACGCGTATTATGCTTATGGCTACGCATTTTTGGGGTAAGGAGTTATTCTCTGGGAAAACAGCACAAATGCCCAGGCCATCTTTATATTACAAAAAATGTGCATACGAATACTGGTCAATATAAAAATAACAGCCTCATGTCTACCCTATTTGAAAAATTAAATATTCTAACCCTACCCTCCTTATATATCTTCGAGATATGCAAATTTGTTAAAAAAAATCTACACAATTACACAAAGAAAGAAAATAAGCCCCGTCAATTACCCGAAATACATATAAATAAATTAAACCTCCGAGAATCAAATTTAGTACTACGAGTCCTTATGTAATGTCTATAAAAATATATAATAATCTGCCAAACAAAATTCGAAGCATTAATAATGAAAATGAATTTTATTATAATACGAAATAACTTTTTATTAGAAAAGTGCTACTATGCCATAAATGATTTCCTAAACGAGCCAAACGAAAATAAATAAAAATATGGGTCTCCCTGCTATGGTCTGCTGTTCAGACTAAATTGCGACACCCAAACTGGCAAATCCAAAATACTTGTATATCCTTGTACAATTATAGTATTTATTTAAAATGTTATATTTAAGGATTCTATGTATGCAATAAATTGAAATTGAAATTGACATGTCCTGATGTAGGCGATGCGCTAAGTTGTTATTTTAGAAATCCTATAGTACCTTCATTACTCGTATCTATGGCAACAATGCGTTATCATAATGATATTTGCCGGACCAAGAATTATTCATTAGTGTTTGCTGCTATAGTTTTTAGTTTGGTACAAAGGATTGCCAGACCGCTTAACATCAATTTGTCGGGATATGAAAAGCTGTAGTCAATAATTTAAGTGCATGACCCATCTGAACAAGCAGAAATGTCAGAGTTGGAACAATTTTATGAAGGTTTGTCACTGAATATAAACAAACAGTTCATAGAATCAAAATGGGAGATTTTAATGATCAAGTCGGAGCCAAGACAAATAACGCAGATAACGTTCTTGGACAATTTACATACGGTAAGAGAAGCCGAAACGGACAAAAACTGGTCGAGTTTCTTATGAGATACTATTGGTGGCACATATAAGTCCTAAATAGACTATATAATTAGAAATACTCCAAAACAATACTCCAAATAATTTTATTGAAATGATATGGGCGTGCCTTAACCGCGTGGTAATCCTTTTCAACCTAATACCAATTAAAAAAGGTAGCAAGTGCGCAAATTCATTCAAAAGAAATTAACCAAGTGCCAAATAATATTTGGAGAATTTCTGATAATTAATTATTTTTAATTTATAATTAATTTTACTAATTATGCACAATCAGTTTATTCAAACAAAACAATTATTATAATTATATTTACAAAACAACCTATGATTACATTAAATTAAAACTATCATTACGGGGAAGTGTACTAAGAATAATGGCAGCGTTGCCGCGTTGGATAGCTAGGCTGATCCGTTGACGGAAATAGCTGCCAGCGCTTGGGTTGCCAGTAGCCCTATTGAGGCGATAGATAGATAGTACCTTGTACATTCTCCGCACCTCTGGGCTCCAATGGCACAAAGATATAAGCCTCACTGAGACCGACATGCTCGGGACGTTTGCTATCTTTGGCAGTTGAAGCAGCAGCCCCAGCAACAAGTGACGTAACTCGGACATGAGAAGGAGCCAGAGTGTCGACGCAAGCCGCGTCCCACACCAGCGCTCTTTCCCGTGCCCAAGCCACCAAGGTCATTCTATCAGTGCCGTTGCCACTGCAGCGGGACGACCATTTGGCTCTAAAACAGCTGGTATATTAAGAGTGGCAAATGTGGATCACTTCATTAATGCTGGCGTGACGACTGATATGGCCTGCCGAATTTTATTTAAATAAAAAACAAATACAAAAACAGGATACCCAAGAGCATCCAGCTAAACTCCACATCGCCATTGATGTGGTTCATTTAATTTTATACCTAGCCGGTCAAACTGTTGTATCACTACGCAGTTAGTTAATATATAATTATTAATTAATTAATCAATTCATTACAGATATTTTCTTGTAGAGGTTTAGTATAACACGATACAAGTGTACCAAAGTAATTTTGCTTCAAATATTTACTAGTAGAACGGTAAAAAACTTTTCGCAAAGTGTAACTTTTTATCGTATATAATAGACCGTGTTTTTTAGATATTTCAAAAACTTATATACAAGAAAATCATATATACAGCCAGAAATGCCACCAGATCACGTAATTATGAAAAATACAGGAAAATAAATAGAATATTTTTAATGAAGCTATTTTTCATAGATTTATGGTAAGTTATAATTCTTATATAGGATTCATTGCGGATTCAAAATCAAAGTCAATAAATAAAGATTATACTAAATATTTTAAAATAATAAAAAAAAATCGTGAGAACTTAATTGAACTTTATATTTGTTAATTTATTTTTAAGCTTGAATACGTTTTAAATTTGATTCAGTTTAATCTAGTGAGAATTTGTGAAAACGTATGCACATAGCTATTGTTGGTTTTTATATTTGTTTTTAATTTAAATTGAAATCGAATTTAATAAAATTTAATAGCACAGTTAAAAAAAACCTACAAAAAGGACAAATTCCATATATATGTAATTCCAAACAATAAACTGGTAAAAGTGGCTAGAACTTGCAAGGATGATGCTCATAATTTACCTGCAGATTCAAGAGTTTCGTGATGATTATTTAGGTATCATAGGTATCTATAGGCAATCAATATTTTAGTCTATTGTTCATGTGTTTATATTTTAGTTTAAAATTGTAGTTGTGATTTCTGTTGGTAATTGTAGGTAACTAAAAGTACAAGAATGCAATGCGGATTTCTAGATCATTTTTGAAATAGGAAATTCACATGGTTCGTTTTTGGGATCTTTTCTATTCCTTATTTTCATAAATGATCTCCCTTATCTTGCTAATAATAACTAGTAAATTAAGATTTTAGGTTCGGATTTATTTTTCTTTTCTGATTTAATAAAATCAGGTTTAAGCCTATAAATAATGATGATGGACATGATTCTTATATCCTGCATTAAATTTACTGTTTCAGTCAAATTCTGTGAAAATAAAAAAAAAAAAGTTTAAACATAAAACAGCGTCAGTCAGTTATTATATAGTATATTGCAAATTGTATTTGGCTCAGGTACTTTTTTTAACTGATAACTTTACTTTCAAATTTCAATTGTAATATTTTTTTTTTGTTTTGTCAGGATTTAAAATATTTTTAATACATTTATTTCAACCAGGATCAACTCTGAGGTACCTGTTAATATTTATAATCAAGATTTAATCGAAAATAATACAGGCGCAAAAATCATTCAAAAATATTTTTTTTTAGGTTAATTTGATGAATTCAATAACCGAAGCTAGTAATATATAGTATGGCTTGGCCAAACTAAACAAGATTAAAAATAAATGCTTTAGTATAAAATAAATAATATAACTATTTAAAAATTTAATCACAGCGTAACAATAAAAGCATATGCACAGAAGCAGGGAGATCTCCACCTGCGGAAATATAAAAAGCAGCAAAACTCGCAAATCGCTGCCGTCGAAAAGTACACCACTTGAACGTGATTCGCACAACCAAATGAACCATAAACCGGTCTTTTCGTTGCGAATAAAGTAGGAAATCCAATTAGCAAAGGCTCACCGGCAGCACTCAATAGAAGTTTGCTGCGTGGCGCATAGCTTTACAGCTTGTATTAAAGCGCTGTGATAAAACTGTTATAAATCGATTCCAGCACGTTAAAGAATTTAATGGATCGTAAAAATTAATAGGTCCCTGTCGCGTTGAACTAGCGAAATGGAAGTCTGCCGGTTTATGAATTACTTGAGAACTTTATGAGGCTATTTGAAACGACAGTGTTAACTTTCCCCCGTCACGTGGACTGGACGTGTTCCAAATTGCATTCTTAGGAATCGAGACGAGTCTTGCAACTCGTCAATTGAACGAATTATATTACATTTACCAGTGGGAGGCTCCTTTGCACCGGATGCCGGCTAGATCATGGGTATCACAACGGCGCCTATTTCAGTGAAGCAGTAATGTGTAAGCATTACTCTGTTTCTGTCTGAAGGGCGCCGTAGGTAGTGAAATTACTGGGCAAATGAGACTTAACATCTTATGTCTGAAGGTGACGAGCGCAGTTGTAGTGCCGTTCAGAATTTTTGGGTTTTTCAACAATCCGGAGCGACAATGTAATCGTCCTGCATGTCTCGTGCCTTATTTTAATAAAAAAAAAATACATTGATAGTAAGGCCAGCCTATAATATTACGCTGTATAAGGTGATGATAATCTCTATGTACCTATATAATTCTGTCCTTAAACCCTCCTAACCGGGCGGATGGACCCTGGTGAAATTATATGGTTCTGATAATTTATTGTCCTCGTAAAATTAATTGAATGAATAGATATATTTTTAATGATAATGAAAAGTTATTAATACGAGTACGTCCTTACTTCAAAGTGGTAAATTAAAATGTTACGAAAGCACTTAGGTGTTACTAAAATAAACATATAACGAAGTTTTAACCCTAATAGTGGTTTTTGAAATTGAAATTTAATACTTGAAGATTGTTTTTAAGTGTATAATCTTGGCTTTGAGCTCTTTCATTTTTATCACTAATATTATCAAGTTGAAACTTTTAAGAGTTGTGTCATGGATCATTATTGAATAGGATGATGGATGGTGCCACAATATGAGATTAATGAATTTTTACGCCCGCATCACTGCCGATCAACATTCTGTGGTAATTGTTTGTTTGACTGGACAACCATAGACTGTTTTACATGCTATGAATACAGAATATATATACATTATTGACAATCGTTTTACAACTGACGATCTTTCAACTCTTCTAGCTATCAATCTGAATGTCGGATGTACATTTCTTTTCAATTTTACTACTCCTTTTTTAACGGAAAAAAACCATCTAAACATATGTTTTCTATCTGCGTATTTTTATATATATTACTGAGCAGCTATTTGTTATTTTGTTTTAGTATATTGTGTGATGTAGTGGGCTCAAATATTCGTTTTTGTAAAGTAACTCGAAACAAAACGCGCTAACATTTCGTTAGTGATACGGTAATACAATTATCTACAAATACATTGATTCAGTACATGAAAATGTACGGTGTCTGTTTTAGACCATCCGACTTCGTACAGATGAATATAGCAAGGTTTGTAATAGTATATTATTAGAAAGAAAATTTTTATTTTCAACGTATAAGTAAGTAGTTTTATACAAAGAGAAAACATCAAAAATTAATATAAACTTAAGATAGATAAACAAGCAAAAAACAAAAACACTGAAACATTTCTATTATTTATATACGATTCAAAAAATGGTCCCAACTCAGCATGTTGCTGGTTTGAAAACCAACGCTGGTCTTCCGTTGGGCCATTTTGTGACGTCACGAAAAAAATTTTGATATAAAATAAAAGCAAAACTTTTTGCTGGTAGGAAAATAAAAGTAACGTGGTATAAAAACTAAATCTTATAAACTAACATTAGGTTACCTAATTTAAAATTAATTTCTTAAGTGTTTCTATCTGATTATAATTAACGATGGGCAATGAATGAGTTAGAACGTTCTACTTGTATACTCAGTGGCCGCATGTTAATAAATAGATAATTTCTGTTCGTTGCTTGTTACGTCAACTGTCAATTATAATTTATCCCAAAAAATAACTAAAAAATGCAAATGTATAACAATCAACATTAAAGTTCATAAAAACTGCTAACAGCCAAGTATAAATAACTGACAACTGCCTACATTTTATATTTAAAGATCTAATTAGAATTGAGAGTTTATGTTTTGAATTGAAAAGATAATGGAGAAAACAATATTTGGTAATTTTGGTGATTGGTATTACTTTTTATCCTTTCTTTATTATTATTTTAAATGCGAATAAGAATATATTTGTCTGTCTCACTTTCACGCCGTGACTTCTGAAGTAAACGTGAGACTTTACACACATGGTTTCAGGGGTTGAGAAAAGTACATGGTACCTTCCATCTCGAAATGATATGAAGGAATAGAAATGAGAATAATTTCTAAGATTCTTGGAACGGCATAAATAAAATTTCAGGATGAAAATACTTAAAATTTAAGAGGGCCATCACGCAAAATTATGATTGAATTATATACCTATCCTTTTCAATATTTTTTGGGGATTCAAAAACTGAATAAGGAAATAATTTTTTCAAGTCAAGTTGGATGCCACGCAAAATTATGGTTTTAACATTATGCATATCGTTTCTGACGTGCTCGGGGTGGTGGTCAATATATTTGGTATCATCTTTGAATTCCGAAAAAAAATTAAATGATCATTGTAAGAATAAATTATTAATAAAGTAATTTCAACAGTTTTTGAGGTGGCCCAGATCAGGTTATTTTTTTTATATTGGCTTCTTGTTAATATTTATTACAAGTTTCAATATTCATTGAGATGTTTCACATCTTTAAAAACACAAGGTGACATATTACTATTTTTAAGTTTCCGAGGGGCGCGATACGCAGTTAACGACGAAGTAAGAGAGAAAATCTAGTAAGTATGTAATAATTAATAATATGTATAAATTCTCTGATTATTTAGGCTCTGTAGAAGGAGCTTCTTTAGTTTAAGACTCAAAATAAAGTGCTCAGTGCGATTAAGATGTTTTCACTTCAACAATAAGGATCGTCATTTAGCAGATCGTGGCGGCTCAGTCCCATTCAATGCCAGCAAAATATTTATTTGGTTTTTGCTCGGCACCGAAATGATGTAGTAACTTCAAAAACAGTCACAATATTAAAATATAGTGCTTATTACATAACTAAAATAACGTTGTAGTCGTGTCGTTCTCGTGTCGTTAGCTATAAAATATAGTATCATGACCGTAGACTCCGGAATTTCATTAAGTACAAGGTGTAGGACACTTTAACAAGTTTACCGTACTCAACGCGTCATATTAACCACCCTTTATTTTGTCTTCTAATAAACATTGTTTATGTGATACGGCTTGACATATATTGCAATAGCTTGTATTACTGCATCTTCCTATCTCATTTATGCTTTTTCACATAATCAAAGAAAATTTATATTTTTTTTTAAAAACAGTTAAAAAGCATTTGTATGCGCTGTTTGTGGCGGTGACATGGGACGGGTCGTTCCCTTCCCTAAAATATGGTCGAAGGAAGCGATGGCTGGCCCATGTGTCATTTTCGTGAATGGGCTTGCAGGATGATCCCGGTACCAGTAAACTCTCCTTCAGATTCTTCAAATTAATTTCTTTTTATATGGTTATAAATTTTATCTAAAATAGGTTTTTAAAGCACTAACGGCGGTTTTCAATAACGTATCTCTTGTTACGCATATATTGCTATCACGGTTTAAAGAGAAGACCTTATCTATCCATAGTTATATATACATAATTATATTACTAGTTATAGTCCAATGCTATCTGTCGATAGGTTATTGAAATATAAGTAGGCGTAAAAGGATAAATTTGTCAATTACTAGTAAGATAAAGTAAGGATAAATAGTTTATTGAAAACGGCCGTTCATGAATGTCAAGAACTAACAACACCTATTCGAAAATGCACTAGTCATCTTATGATGATAAGTCTCATTTGCCCAGTAATCTCACTAGCTACGGCGCCCTTCAGCCTAAGACACAATAATCTTTACACATTATTGCTTCCCGGCAGATATAGGTGCCGTTGTGGTACCCATAATCTAATTGGCATCCTGTGCAAGGGTAGTATATGGTTTATAGTGTATGTGGTAACATAGATAAGTTTTATGTATTAGTCTTATTTAGATATGTGTGAATAAAATCAGTATTAATTTTATTAAAAACAAAACGAAAAGAATCGTAGAGAAGATTAGAATTAGAATCTCTCACATAACTGAGAGGAAATAGGGCGGGTAGGGAACAGTTAGTATGGACGTAACGTGCGAATTTAGTTTTAGTTTTTACTATTTAACATACTCATTAATTTTTTGAAAATTTGAAGTGATGAATGTGATATCGAAAACATGCAGTGCTGTTTAAAATTAGATGACCGTTCTTGAATCGTTTAGCAGTACTAAGGTTTTATTTTATTTTCTAGACATAACTTTTAATGTTTTTTTTTCTATAGAGGAAACTATACACTATCATATTTCATAATTATATAATTTGTAGGAAGAATCTTAAATTATATATTTGACGGGGCAAGGGGCAAGTCAGGATCTTCATGGTTGTCACTTGTTGTGGGCGTTGATCATTATTAACAACCAATATTACAATATTTGTATTAGGTTAAATATTTGCATGCTAGGAATAGTGAAAGAAAAACTTATAAGCTCTTTATTATAAGTTATTTATGCAACTGTTGTGTAATAAGGGGTATCAAAACACGAATATGGGTTTATCTATATAGTATCACATGAGTGTTTTCATACCTAATTATCAACAGTTGCATACAAGACTTTATCTACATCCATGCTTTAAATCCTCTATTAAAGATTCTGAAACAGTTAGCTTATTGCCAACATTAAAACACCCAATGTTCTAATAACCATTACATCAACCAAAAGAGTGTTGTAATGTTGTACTGAATTTCATAACAGCACTCCTATGTTTTTTTTATCCCTTCATGCGCAATGAGTTTCAACATACAGTCACATTCTTATTGCTCGGTGCGTAGTATCTGTATGAATTTCAAAACAAGAACATTTTCGTTTACGCGCGCTCCACACTCCCAGAACGTCACGCGCCGTAAAATAAAGTAGGTTATGCGAATCCCCGCCATTTTTCTTCGATATATTTATTGTTTTGCTTACAAAAAATGAGCGATTCATTTTAAACGCTGCAAAAGAGCATTATATTCGAGGGAATTTTAATTATAGTACTATACAAAATGTAAATTACTACTAAAATAAATAATTGTTTCATTAATACTTAGTTTTGTATATAATCGTAAAGTAATGAATGATATTAGGTTACTACTAGAACTGGTGTTTTATTGTTAGCAGTTAGCTAACTGTTCCAGAATCTTTTAGAGGATTCATATTCTGGGTGTAGATAAAGTCTTGAATGCAACTGTTGATAATTAGGTATTAAAACACTCATGTGATGAAATGAAGATGAATGATGAAATCCACATACGTGTTTTAATAACCCTTAATACAGAACAGTTGCATAAATAACTATTATCTACACTCATAATATGAATCCTCTATAAAAATATTTTATCTACACACAGGCTTTAAGTCTTCTATTATATATTTTAAAACAGTTAGCTTATTGCCAACATTAAAACGCCTAATATCCTAATAACCATTACATCCAAACGAGTGTTGTAATGAAATTCAGTACAACATTACAACACTCGTTTGGATGATGTAATGGTTATTAAGACTGGATTTTTTAATGTTAGCAATAAGCTAACTGTTTCAGAATCTTTAACACCATTGTATACTATATTTTTTGCAAATTAATATAATATTACCATTATTAATCTTATTGGTTGGTACACTTCACAAGGCCTTATGATAACGTAATAAGAACCATGTTGTTCCCGATATGTATGTGGGACACAACCACGTTGCGGACGATTGGCTCAGCTGGAAGAGCGTCCGCACGGAACGCTAGAGGTCGCGGGCTCGAGTTCCGCATCATTCATTAATTGTTTTTTCACATTTAATATATTATGAACGACATATTAATCTTAATATATATATATATTTCTTTTCTGCGTCTGTTGTAACTGAACTCCTCCTAAACGGCTGGACCGATTTTAATGAAACTTTCTGTGTGTCTGCAGGTGGATTCGATAATGGCTTAGATTCACAATTGAACTACCTCCTAAAGAGCTTGACCGATTTTGATGATGTTTTTGTGTGTTCCAGTGAATTTGAGTTTGGTTTAGATTCTTCATTCCGTCGATATTATATAATTCTCCTACTCATGTATATGTTAGTCAACTGCTCCTAACGGCTGGACTGATTTTTCAAATTTAAGACGTGTGTACAGGACAACTTTTGTCAGGTCCACTAGTAACATGTATAACTAAAGCTTTTAACTGTACATGAAGAACAAACGAACAATTTTTATCACAGTCGACCATATTTCGCCAATTTCAGGCAAATTTATTTACCCAAAAACATGAAAGTTGCACCAGTCATGGATATTGTAGTGTTTAATTAAATCAATATACGGCTAACTCAGATACTGGAAGCATAAGGCTCATATGCGTGAGTAAATAAGCATGCTACGTGCATCTGGAATATTCCAATACGTTCTGTAATTGGACTTTATGGTTGTTCGGCTATGTTGGAAATTGGAGTTCGATGCTAGTATGAGTTTTAAGAGGATTTTTGGTGGAGTTATTGAATGAAATGTGAGAAATTACTGATAATATGACAAAATGACCTCTGATCTGTGAAAGAAAGTGAAAAAGACACGTATGAATGTCATACATTTTACCACCACTTCGGAAAAGTTGAGCTTTCATGAGAAGAAGAGGCAAAAAGCTCAGTGCCGCACTTTTAATTCTATATTTACAGTTTTATTATTCTACATTATACTTTATACAATGTATGTAGAGTGATGTACCAAAATTACTCAAATATTTTGATTTTCTTACACAATTAAAAAGAAAAAGTAGTAATTAACCTTAAAAAAACTCAAATGATTTACGCGTGCTGTATATATTTGCATTGACTGTAAATAAGTTACGGTATAATGAAAGTAATTATATATTTAAACTATTAACTTAAAATGGTATATTGTTAACAAATTGGAAATAAAAGCTTAAAAATCCTCGAACAGAACCCACCAGGCACCACAAGCTACGCCCATTCACAAGCATGACACACGAACCAGCCATCGTTATCCACACAGGTCCGTCATCCGTCATCCTCAAAAAAAGCATATTAATGCTGTATTTTTACAGTCAGACCCAAACACATGGTTCTATTAAAATTTTAAAATCAAAGTCAAATAAACTAATGTAAGGTTGCTTCGTGAACACAATGGTCGTGATTACTGTCATAATTAATTCTTGTATCCAACAAATACAATGATTTATTAACTACAACAGGTTGACTTGGCACCACAAGCAGCACACATCATCGAGTTGACGCATGGACCAGCTATCGTTTACTTCGCACATATTTGAAGGAAGGAGACTACCCGGTACACCACGCTGCCGCAAGCAATGCCATCTTAGCATGACGACCCGTGTTATAATAATAAAGAAGTTGAATATTGGCGCTATTTATAACCTAGGTCCTAAAGAATCATTGAGAGAAAAATTTAAAGAAATAAACATCTTGAATGTTGCATCTGAATAAATTTTTGATAATGTTATGTATGTACATAGGCATATAAGTGACTTTGTTGAAACTGTCATAACCATAATGTTAACAATAGCAACAGACATCAAAAGGATTGTTAAATAACTTTTGTGTGGTAAAGGTAACATAAATGACTTTCTTAATGATACTACGGGTTAGGAAGGAGGAGCAACCGCCCTCAGGCTATTAAATAATTTTAAAAATTGTGCGATATTATATTATATCCATATTTTTATCAAAAAAAAGCCCGCTAAGTTTGTTCCGCCCGTTCTTTTCCGGTCTGAGGCATACTTTGTGGAATAATAGTTTTTGGCTTTCAATAAGTGATATCACATCTGTTTTTGTTTATATTTTCGTATAAATTAACGATATTTGTTGAAGGTGCCGGAAAAAAATAACACGTCTGAGTGCATTCAACGAAAACACTGTCAAGTCCATTAAGATTTATTAAAACAATGCAGTGGAATTGTTTATCTTATATAGGTCTACAAAAAAGTCTGGGATGGAATAATATCTATCTCTTAAGGATAACATATAAATACTTTAACAATGTTTTGAGGTAACAAACATAAAAAAACTACATACCTCCGAATTAAGAACCTCCTCCTTTTTTGAACTCGGTTTAAAAAATAGACAAATTTTATCCATCTTAATACTTTAAAAAATTGACAGTCATAAAGTGGTAATGTAAAAGCGGTAATATAAAAACACAAATACGATATTATTCCTTATCATTTAAAAAAAGTTAGATATTTTACTCTTTTACACCATATTATTGCTTGATGTGATACGACCCTACCCCGTTCAAAAAGTGATTCACTCGATTGTATGAAACGTGCTGTCGGCTAAAATTTTGTAAAAAATAGACATAGCTGAAATTTCCTAGTTCCACTACGTTTTATGCAACTGTTCTCTTTCAAACGTAGCCGGATTAAACGTCGTGGCCAATCACGATACTGTAATTACTGTTATTTCAAAATTATTTCAAATGACTGCACGTTTCATACTAAACCAATGACGTTCTATACATATAGACAATGCACCTCATACAAAATCAAAGCCGAAATATGGCACATGCCACAAATGACACCTTAATAACCTTCGACTGATATTTCTATACATATCTGCGTTTACTTCAGTTGCTAAAAATATTAATGGTCAATAGGCAGCAATGTAAACACTATTCCAGTTTCAGCTGCGTATTTTGAATTTAGAACCCGATTTGGATAGTGACATCAGTGGATTAGTAGTTAGTTATTTTTTTAAACTCAGACGAAACAATCCTCTGTTGTATATGTGCTATAAGTTTTACGATCTTCAGTCTGTTCCTATTTTCCGATCAAGATCTGTTCAGTCGGAGGATTTTTTACGGTTTTAATCAAAAATCACTTTCATATTAAAAAGGAGAAAATTTGTATGTTTATTTATTGGTTTTTGTTTATATTTGTTACTTCTTTACGTTCTAAAGAGATTTGGATTTAATAAGTTAAGGCAACCTTTAATGAGAGAATCTAATACTCAATTAAAATATATTTATTCACATAAAATAATTAGTAAGCCGGTTAATTAAATATTAGGTTCCTTGAATTAAATAATATTTGTCTTTTAGACTTAGACATCGTTTCCAGGGTGTTTTTGCGGTATATGTAGTAAGCGGACATCAACCTATATTTGTATGTCAGGTTTTGTCAAATTTTAAATGTGGTTAAATACAAAAAAATTAAACACTCTAGTGGTGAAACATAAATGTGCATATTTTGTTTCTAAATTTTTTCACATCTCACACTTGCTACCAACTGGCGCCAATTATTAGTTAGTGTAGTTCAAATTCACTTAAAATCTGAAAATAAATAAAAAAAAAAACAAACGACCGACTTCAAAAACACTATTCCAAAACAATAGATATAATATGCTCTAAAAAGTATAAAAATAATTGCGTATTTTTATAAAATCTAATTAATAAATCTAATTCTAGAAACGATAATTGTTATTTTTGAATCGGTGTCCTCCCGCCGCGGCCCCGCTCTCGCCTCCTCACGTTGCGTGTGTGGCTCAAGCAGATTTCACCTATAACTTTTTTTTTTATGATAATAAGTGACGAGACGAGCAGGACGTTCAGCTGATGGTAATTGATACGCCATGCCCATTACAACGCAGTGCCGCTCAGAATTCTCAAAAAACCCAAAAATTCTGAGCGGCACTACAATTGCGCTCGTCACCTTGAGACATAAGATGTTAAGCCTCATTTGCCCAGTAATTTCACTAGCTACGGCGCCCTTCGGACCGAAACACAGTAATGCTTACACATTACTGCTTCACGGCAGAAATAGGCGCCGTTGTGGTACCCATAATCTAGCCGGCTTCCTGTGCAAAGGAGCCTCCCACTGGTAATAACTATGTATGTTTTTACAAACCTACCTTGGCTGACACCAACTCCCATCCCTGGGAGTCCCAAGACAAGACTCCCAAGGAGTTGCATTGATCATCATATTTTACTACGACAATTACTTGGACATAACGACGTTACGGTAGGTGACTCAAATATCCGGAAAGCATAAATAAGATTCGGCCTAGTATCGTTGATCCTAAGAATTGAAGAGTTCCGTTTCTTTATCATGGATCCCATTAGCAAAACCTAACAAAACCATCACCAAACTACCTTTGAAGTATATCCTTTCCAAAAAAAAAGAATTATCGAAATCTGTTGGCACGATATTTAGTTATTCGTAAATTTGTTGCGCACATACTTGTAGCAATTTTAAGATTTTTAAGGCTTTCTCGTGGTTGCCAAAAAAGAATTATCAAAATCAGTTCACCCAGTTGAAAGTTCTGAGGTAATAAACATAACAAAAAACATATCGACAAATTGAGAGCATCCTCCTTTTTTGAAGTCGGTTAAAAAGAGCGAGTCTATTGTTTGCATTTTTGACTGTGTCCTTTTATCTGTCCCATTCTGACAAGCGGGTCTTGTCTAGGGACTTGTCAATAATTTTGCATATCAATTTTAAATAAATAAAATAACCTTGCCGATGATAAGTCACACCATGTTTTTTTGAGTCGTTAATGTATAATTTAAGCCCTTTTTATAGCACACTTAGGCTTATTGATTGACACACAGTTGAAACACGACTAAGGAGAAAAGTGTGCTTACTTTGTCTTTCAGCACACTTTTGCCGTTCCGTTATCAGACTGACTACGTCACTGTACTAAACTAATTTTCAATTTTTACTTAGGCAGCCACGCCTCTTATTACGTAGTATTTACATGCAGACTCTTTCAGGTCAGCTAGTTTTAAATAAAGAAAAGATTACGCACGTATTTTTTTTAATACTTATTTAAATTAGGATTGATAACCTGATTAAGATTGTCGGAACCTGGTTTTGTAAGTTAAAACACGAAGTGAGTAAAACAGGTAATGATTAAAGATAAAAGTACGCTGATGAATATATTTAATTTGGGCGATAAATTTTTCAATATCGCATAAATGTCATATAAATTTAAAGTTTAACTGTAGCGTGTTACAACAGCATCATCAATAAAGCCCGTACACTGTATTGGAAAGGAAATTCAATAAAATTCCATCATTTATTTTAATAGTTTTCACATTGACGTGACGTCGCTGTTTACCTAAATGAATTTAATGGATGCATTTTATGTTGTTTTGAACAAATATGTATTTTGACAGCTTGTTTATATTCTCTTACAAGTTACAATGACGTTTTATACATAGTCATTGCGATGATGTCAACGGAAACATAGACACTTATTATTTACTGCATTTATCACGGGGAGTGTTCCGAAGAGCTGTTCCACCTGATTCCTGCCGCCGAATTCTACATTTGTACAACACACCACAAGCTAGGATAGCATCCCCACCATCTGGATGTGTGCGGTCCTCCACAGTACGGTTTTCAAGCTTTCTTCCACGTACTAGAAAGCTGTGGAATGTAATTCCTTGTGCGGTGTTTCCGGGACGATACGACATGGGTACCTTCAAAAAAAGCGAGTACGCCTTCCTAAGGCCGGAAACGCTCCTGTGATTCCTCTGGTGTTGCAAGAGAATGTGTGCGGCGGTGATCACTTAGCACCAGGTGACCCGTACGCTCGTTTGTCCTCCTTTCCAATAAAAAAAACGTTTGTATTGATATATAACTGATTTCAAAAGGAGTAGGTTCTGAATTCAATTGGTATTTTTTTATGTACACCGATTACGCTGAGATTTATGATCCGATTTACATGATTCTTATTTAGTTTGATGCGGAATAGTTGCCATTTAGTCCCATAAAAAATTCACATAGTTTGGCCGAGTAGTTTTTATTTTATGGACATTCATTTTAGCGAGGATGATGTTATTATTTACGTGCACGATGTAAATTTATTTTGTGTACAGTTTTTTTAGGAGTTTTCATTTAGGTTGATTATATTGTTATTATTAACCCGTGTCCCGATAATTCTTGTTCTTAGGCTACCTGTCATTCATAGCTAAATATAATGCTTCAGATATTTCATTATCTTACAAGAACGTTAAATAGACTTTTGAACAGCATTTTATCGGAGTCGATTCATTTTCCATTCCCGTTTATTGGGATTTATATTGTTTAAGGCGAGCGTTACCTTTCGTTGGCCTACTCTAGCTAGGTACTAAACAGAATGACTATTTAATATATGACAAAATAAAGCAACGATATATTTTAGTTTACCTGATTGAGAAAAAACCTTCTGCGGTTTATAGAACGACCTATTTACAAACACTAAAAAGTATAAAACAGAAAAACTACGTTAAAAAAACCAACATCAAAAACTAAAAAAGTAAGTAAATAACATATTTAATATTGAATTAAATACACCTCATTAATACCTTTAATATTAATAAAATACTATTATTTGTATGTGCCACCTATTGATAGGTTTGAAGTCGGTGGCAAGTAATAGAAGCACCTACACTCGCCACGCGTAACTTTGAGCGGGATAGCTTCGTCTATAACAAAACAACCTAAGTGAGCAGACGTTGATAATCACAGTAAGCAAGCTGTTTATAATAATAAGTTTTATTTTGTTTCGCTTGGCACCGACTTAAAATCTATCAATAGGTGGCACATACAAATAATAGTACTTTATTAATAATTTAGGTTTGCATAAGAGGTGTATCAAATTAAATCTTTATTAAGTTATTATTTCCTTTTTAGTTTTTGAACTTGGTTTTTTAAACGTAGTTTTTGTTGATACTAGTAGTAGTTTTGTTGTATTAGGTTGATTACTTATTGCTTACTAACATATATTTCGTAATTAAAATAGCATTAATTGATGAGAAAAAACGATAGTCTGTTGAATGCTATAACTTTCAAAAATATACGCAATGAAATGCTTAAATACTAAATAATATACAGACTAAAATAAGATAATATAAATGCATTACTACCGACTTTTGTAGTAGAGGGAACACATTTTCGCAACCTATATTTTAATACAATACATCAACACAAGGAAAACAAGGTTACTTAAGCTATAAGTCTAATATAATCCAAATTTTATCGCATTTTAGATGAATATATTTCTTTAAGATATCAAACAGGAATTAATTTTTCCACAGCGCCACCAGAAACAATTTGTTTAATATAATAAAAGGGTGAAATCTAAATTCCACTAGAAAACCGATATAAAATCAATTTTCACCCTCCTTGCGAAAACCAATCACCCGACTAACCATAACTCAATACCAGCAAACTCCAAGTCATTTCCATATCTCAAAAATGCACCCTCAAAAGCACCATCAGACGGGGAAAATCATATTGTACATAACCTTCGAAAGCAGACGTACTAATCGTCCCTTTGAAATCCAAACTAACGGGAAACTCGCATTTACATAACAATAAAAACGGTATACGGACATCAAGAAATGCCTTCGCGATATTCACGGATCATAAATTCCAGTTCGCTGGACCCCTTTTGGAGCAGGATTCTTTAGCAATGCTATACGAAGTTAAAACATTTCTGCAGCAGTAAGTGTCTCCATAATTTGGTTTCGTTCTACGAAACTCGGGCTTCTGGTTCAGTCGTTATCGTACGATCTTTTTGAAATTCAGAATTTTTATTGGTTTGTCATTTTATTTTTGTATTGATATTAATTATTTTTAGATAGTCCGACTAACTTGTAGGCATTTGAACAAATTAATTACTCCATTCTCCTTCCCTCAAATTATTGAGGGAAGGAGAATGCAGCTGGATCTCCTGTCGTACTAATGTACGACAGGAGATCCAGCTGATCCATGAGTCAACTCATGAAGGAGTGCTGTTTTTGGTGCCTGGTCGACCTGTTTGTTATCTTTATATATAAAAATGTCGAGTCATTTTGTGTGTCCGCGATGAACTCCAAAACTTCTGAACCGAATTTGATCAAATTTTGTACTCTGTGTGCAGTTTGATGCAACTTGAGAGATAGGATAGTTAATTCGATTCGTGACCTTGATTTTTTTTAAATTCTTATAATTCCAAGAGATACATTTTCGAGGCGCAAGATGACAGTTTTCTAATGTGACATTATGGGAAAATAAAATAATTTTTGTAATGATAAAACTTCTACAAATTTCGTAAGTACAAATACAAAATACAGAATCATTTATTTCGCACTTTTCATATACAAATTAACATTTTATACTGACCCCCACACTAGGCGTTGCCTGTCTCGTGGGGGAAATAGTAGAATTAACAGAAAATAAAGATATACAAGCGGCTAGTGACAACAAGCTGATTACTAAAATTTTACTAATCATATAAAGAAATAAAGTAACAGTAATAACTATACAAGTATTAATTGTGTGTATATGTGTTGTGTGTATGAAAGTGTGTGTATTGTGTATATGTATTGTGTGTATTTTTTAGGATTGTACCTTAAGAAGATTTTCAGTTTCCATATAGGATAGTTGTATTAAATATTTTGATAGAAGCTCTTTAGCCTTGAAGATGGAGTGTTCTTTAAATTTACATAGCTGGACCAGTTTATTATAAATCCGGGGGTACAAAAAGGTTGGAAAGCGACATGCAAATGCAGTTTTGACATTAGTAACAGGCAATTTGTAAACTCGGTTTTTAAGCAATGTGTTGTATTCTTTTGAGTTCAGAGCTGTTTTGTGGACATGCATCGCCACTCTTATCAGGTACAGCTTTCGAACACTGAGTACCTGAGCGTCGCTGTATAAATCATTCGTTGGGTATCTAATCGGTTTCCTCAAAGCGACTTTTAACACAGCTCTTTGCGCTCTTTCCAATTTTATGAGGTTGGTGGAATTTGTACCTCCCCAGGCTAGAATGCAGTAATTTATGATTGATTGTCCGAGGGCTAAATAGATGCTTTTTAATAATGAAAGCTCAGCGGACTCTCGAAGCAATTTAATGGTGTATACCAATTTTCGTAAACGAGTTGAGACAGCAGCAACGTGATCTCTGAAACTTAATGTTTCGTCTACGACTATTCCAAGATATCTCATTGCGTTAACTCTTTTAATGTGGTCACAAGTGCACTTTTGAGCTGGAAGTCTTGTACAGTTTGTACTGTGAATTTTAAGATATTGATGTTGGCTTGGTGATGAAGCAGAAGTCTTATAAAAGCATTAAAATCTAGTTTTAGAAGAATTTAAAGTTAGAATATTTTGTTTCAGCCAGTATGATACCAGTGACATACCTTGCTCGACAAATTCGTAAACGGTATTCCAAGAGAGTCCGTGAAAAACAATAGCTGTGTCATCAGCGTAACACAGGATCTCAGTATTTTGTAATGGGATAAACATTATGTCATTAATATATAATAAAAACAGAGTAGGACCTAAAATGCTGCCCTGTGGTACCCCGAAGGATATTGGTCTCAGGTCACTAAGTTTATCACCAACTTTAACACATTGGCTTCTATCCGTCAAATAGCTGGTAAACCAATCCAGTATAATTCCTCAGAACCCGTATGCTTCGAGTTTTCGCAATAGGATGGGAATTGAAACTGTATCAAAGGCTTTCGATAAATCTAGGAAAACTCCTACACAGGCCCTTCCTTCGTCTAAATGGGCGGCAACAACTTTTGTGAGAAGAGTCACTGCATCTTCTGTTGACTTGCCCCTTCTAAATCCAAACTGCCGATTCGCTATAAGGGAGTTAGATTCAAGGTAAGCGACTACTCTTTTGTTCACAATGCGCTCCAATAGTTTTGAGACAGACCCTAATAGTGATATCGGCCTGTAATTACTGGGTTCCATCTTTGATTGACCTTTATGGACCGGTACAACTGCCGCAACTTTCCATGCCTTAGGGAATGTACCACTTTCGATGCTTTGATTAAAAATCGCCGCTAGCGGTTCAGCAATTGCAGGGCCAATTGACTTTAGGACTTTATTATTCAGGTAATCAAGACCTGGGGAGCTATAAGGGTCTAATTTCTGAATGAGACCGAGAACTTCATGTTTATCTGTAGGCGCTATAAATATTGAGCTTAGTGCTGATGAGTTAATTTTGACCTTGGCTGCAAGCGATTCTTCGGTTTCATTTTCTTGACCAAGTATTGTATTTGCAAGGTTTTGACCAGCTGAAGTAAAATACTCATTACAAATGTTTAAGGCCTCTGTCTCATTGTTTCTTATGTATTTTAAATCTTGCGCCGGAGGAGCTGTGCAATTGCGATGTGTTATTTTATTGATTGTTTGCCAGAGCTTTCTTGGATCTTTTTTGTGAGCAACTAGTTCCTTTTTTTCGTGTTCAGCTTTAATATTTCTTAAGAGTTTAATGTAGAAGTTACGATATCTTGAATAGATTAGTTTTTTAGTTTCATCATGAGGAAATTTTTTGATATTTGGTGGAGTTTATCTCTTTGTTTGGAGCACCTAATGAGGCCAGGAGTCATCCAGGGGTGGATGCAAAATTTTGAACGACTTACCTTAATAGTTTTGCTGTTTTTAGCTATCACAGCTGATACAGCAGTCGTGAAAATAGACACCGCATCGTCAACAGAGTTTGCTTGAATAACTGAAGACCAGTCAAGCAGTTCTAGCTCTTTATAAAGATCATCGTAGTTTACTTTCAGTTTTGATCTCACCTGAGTTGTGATTTTCTGCTGTTCTGTTTTGATACCAACCATGATTAGAGCATGATCAGTAAGATCGGTGGTACACACAATCGATTCGGCTTGAAGGTTACATGGGACGAATATGTGATCGATGCAGGTTTTACTGTGTGTAGGTTTGTTGATAGACGACAGTAGCCCATGTGAAGCAAGTACTTCCAAGTAACTTGATGTTTGCTCAGTAGTTACTTCTTCTATAATGTTAATATTCACGTCACCTGACAGTATGAGACAAGAGTGTCGGTTAACTGACTTGAGCAGCTGGTCCAAGGACTGAATAAAGTTGTCAGTGTTAGGGAACGACGGAGAACGGTAAATACCTAGAACTTCAAACAGTTTGCTTCGGCTATATCAGGTTCGGAAACTTCCGCAGACCATTTGTTATTTACGTAAGCGATGACCCCACCTGATTTGTTGATGTACTTTTTTGTGCTGTGTGCTATATAACCATTTATTTGCTTAATTGTGGTGTAATCATTAATCCAACATTCGCTGAGAATAATAACGTCAAACGGTATATCGATTCTAGCTAAAGTCAATAAGAAATTATCAAAGTTCCGCTGCATGCTCCTGATATTTACTTGAAGAATTTTAAGTGTATATTTTGTTATAATGGGATAACATACTTCCGGGCTAGAAATAATGTGGCATTTATAGTCAAAAGAATTATCAATTTCAGTCATAAGATCTAAAGCAGCCATAGAAAATGGATAATTATAAAATAAATTTGTTTTCTAAGTAATAAATACCACGTTGTAAAAGCGCCCATACAAGGAAGAGGACGTGCACGTTCATTGGGGTTTGTTTTAAAGGTAAGTGTTTGTTTAAGATTTTTTCTTTCAAATATTGTAGTATGTGTGACTGTTTGGGTGTGTGTTGAGTTAAGTTGAGTGAGAGTGTTAAAATTCAAAAGAAATATTTTGAACGAAGTTAAATACAAAATTTCTAAAGATAAAAAAACAAAATACATATATGTTTTACTAAAGTTATTCGTTACGTTTGTCTGAGAAGTTCTGGAGATCCTCAAGAGAACGAATCTGATGGGCCGGGCTTCCGTCTCGACCCTCGTGCTTTCTGATATATATATTTCCTCTTTGAGTCCAGCAGTATTTAAATCCATTCTCCTTAATCCAAGCCCGGGCATCACGAAATAACCGCCGGCTAGTACTGGTCAGGCGCTCATTTACAAACAGTTTCATTTCGGGTCCAGCTGGTACTATGTCCTTGGTGGTTAGGGCCGAGCGCCGCATTTTCGCATTTTTGAAAAACTCTTCGCGCTTCGCCAAGGGACGAGGTCGACTGTCATTTTTACCACTGGAATGGCGTGGGCCTGCTCGGGATGCAAAGTTCACATCAGCTTCTTCTAGCTTCATCCCAATCTTTGTGGCTGTAGTTAGAACCATGTGAAATGGGTTTTCGTTGGGAGTTTCAGGGAGACCTATTATTTCTAGCTCTGAGTTAAGAGATAGCTGGGCCTGTTGGTTTAGCTGGCGTTTGAGCTCAGAAACTTCTATTTTAAGTACAGAATTCTCCTTTTCTTGCTCTTCTAGCTTAAGAATACGTGTATTGTAGTTCTGAAGTTTTTCTGATAAAGTCTCGAAGTGGCTTGTGAATTCAGTTTGAAGCTTTGCCATACCTTCTCTCAATAAGCAGATTTCTGAAACCAGTGATTGCATTTCGTCCGGCCGGTTGCGTTGCAAATTGTTCTTTCGGAGGGTGACATTTCCTGATGTCCGTACCTGGTTGTGTATATTGTCGCCGTCCATTTTATGTTGTCGCAACGTGGTAGGGGGATGAGCGCGGTTTTGTTATATATTAGATAGGTTTATTATAGATAGATTTATTAGGTGAGATTTTAAAAGTTCAATGCACACCTAGCCTGAATTGAAGATACTTAATATTTTTAAATTTATTTCAATTTATAAATTTAAATTATAAAAAATTTTATTATAATAAATTATATAAAAAAATATTATAATAATTAAAGAAAGACACAACAAAAAAAAAGAATATGAGTTTACTGAGATTAGAACTAGTGACCTATGGACTCAGTGTAACACACTGTTAATGATTAGGCCATTCACGATGTTTAGTTTAGATTGAAATTTTACATTCAATTGATGGCAAGCGATAAATTATTGCTGATGTTGTCACTACTTGTCACTATTGTTGTGGATTCCGTCAGCTGACTAGTATTTTGTTAGTACCCACTTTCTTTCACTTTATACACAACAGATTTTATTTATGTTGTATTTTTAGACACTTCAACTAATATTCTATTGTAATCTGCTAATAATTACATTGTAAGCTGTGCGTGATAATTATGTTTATTATTGTGGAAATGTTAACTAAGCAGGTACTTGTTGACACCGCGCGCAACCGGTTACCTTATGTCGTAGCAAAAATAAGTACCGAAAATATTTTAAATTTTGATATGATATTTTGTAAATATACACATATTTATGCATGCATTCATTTGTTTAGGCGAAGCGATACGCACCGGTCTCTAGGTAGTAGTTAATAAAACATTATTATTTTATGCTGCATTCATACGTAAAAAAAATTATAGCCGGTAATTATATCTAACACAAAAATAATTATAATAAATTTTATTATGGAAATACCATATTATACTAGTATCTAATTGTTGTATGTATCAATTTAGTAAAAAATCCGTGCTCCTAGCATTGCATCCTTGATGACCAATATTCAAAGAGTACCAATATTCAAAGAAAATCAGGAAGAAAAATTTACATCATAGGAAGTCAACAATGTAAAAATTTATCCTCAGCGCTCGAGCTCAGCATCGAGAAGAACCAATCCGTATGAAAAATATACAATTGAAGCGTTCATCAAGCCCGATGCAACGACAGGGGACATCCTCAAATCTTGTGAGTTGTATGATTTTTCCTATAACGACAAATTAATATTAAGAATAGGTGAAACTGACTGTGATCCAATTAAAATATCATCATTGAATTTCAAAATACAAAGACCCATAAATCGTTCCACATTAAAAGGAACGATACTATATTATTTTAAAAAAGTGACTCATGACGTAACTGCAAAAAATGATCAAAATTTAACTTCATCTCAGGATGCACCAAAGAAGGGAACAATTCCTTTTTATTTTAAACGAATTAAAGTTGATGACAGTAAAAATGAGGAAAAACAGTTTGTTCGTGCCAAAAATTAATAATTCAACATGCATTTGTAAAGTTCTTCACCAAAATGTTGCTGGCTTTCTAGCAAAGAAAGACTTAGTAGAAATTATGGTTGAAGATCTGTAAAATACAGATAAAATTGACATACTATGCTTCACGGAAACATTCATTCCAAAAGGACATGAAAGTAATATAAAACTAAATGGGTATCTGTTAGCATCAAATTACAGTACAATAAAAAGAAGGGGTGGTGTTTGTATATTAACATCACAAGGGATAGGATCAAAAAATTTAGAATACCTACATACTTTGTGTGAACCGAAAGCATTTGAATGTTGTGGGATAGACTTAGTGGACAAAAATTTTTGTGTTTATCATTTGTATCTACAGGACACCTGATTCTGGTGTAAGTATATTTTCTGAAAAACTAAGAACCGTGCTTCAGAAATACTGTAAAAAGAATAGAAAAATTATTATATCAGGTGATTTTAATATTAATACATTGAATTGTAATAAAATCTCTCAACAGTTACAGCAAATCGTGCAAAACTTTAACTTTAGATTACACATTAATCTACCAACGAGAAATAGCACATGCATCGATCATATAATGAGTAATATTGCTGGGGCTATGGGTTCTTTACATAATTACGATATTTCTGACCATAACACAGCACAAATTCTAAGTTTCGAAAGTGTTAACATTAAAAATAAAATATCTTTGTTTATGTACAAACGTAATTATAGTAATTATAATATTGAGATATTTAAAAATTACCTAAAAAGCTTGTCGTTCAATGAAGTCTATGAAGAAAAAATTTCAATAATGTATTTAGCAAATTTCATTCCTTAGTTACTCTATTATATAGACTTTGTTTTCCGAGATTAAAATTAAAAATCCAATGGAAAGCCCAAATGGATAACTAAAGGAATTCGAATATGCTGTAAAACAAAAAAAAAATTAAGATATAGAACATGTAGAAAAAAAGACGATAGCAATAAGAATAATTATTTGAAATATGCAAGAACACTTAAATATTGTATTGCCACATCAAAAAAATTTAGTAATAGCCATTATGTAGCAAACAGTAAAAACAAAACATTAAAAACGGAAAACGAAACATTAAAAATAGTACAATTGTTGCGGAATACTAAAGCAGCAGCTATGATGAAATTCTCACAAAAATTATTAAAACATGCAAAGATGAACTAGTACCAGTTATAACATACTTAATCAATTTGTCGTTTGAAACTGCTGAATTCCCAGACGCTCTAAAATTATCGGTGGTCAAGCCACTACTACATAAAAAAGACGATAAAATACAACTTAATAACTACCACCCAATTGCACTCGTATTTATTTTTTCAAAAGTCTTTGAGAATGCAATGTATGGCCGTTTAACAATTTTTTTTACAAAAAATAATATAATTAACAAGCAACAATTTGGCTTTCAAAAAAACAAGTCGACAGCATTAGCTGCATTTAAACTGGTTAACAAAATAGCAGAAAATATAAATTCAATAAAAACAACGTGTGTAATATTTTTTGATATGAGCAAGGCTTTTGACTTCGTATCACACACCATCTTGTTGGATAAGTTGGAGCAAAATGGCATTAGAAGACCAGCTCTTAACTGGATGGAGTCTTACTTAAAAGACCGTAAGCAATGTGTTAAGATCAATTCTACCGACGAAAAGGCTACCATTATTGCCCATCAATCAAATTTTAAATTAAATAGATTTGGTGTTCCGCAAGGAAGCGTCCTTGGACCATTATTATTTTTATTTATATTAAATAAATTAATTTCGCTAATTAAATTCGCTAGAGGATTATAATCTTCAAGTTAATATTAAAAAAACCTCATTTATGCAATTTAGTTAAAGTAACCGCTCTAATAACTATAACCTTAACATAAATTATACAAATACCCAAATAGAAGAAGCTCTGCATGTTTAATTTTTAGGAGTACTTCTAGATAAAAATCTAAAATGGAAAGAGCATGTAGACATGGTATGCCAAAAAATTGATAGATATGTTTATGTGTTATATAGATTGCGTAAAACGGCTAAAAATATATAATAATTCTAGTCTTTAAATAATGACATTTAAAAATAATAATTATAATTTAAATTGACCTAAGTGCTTAAAATAAAGAGTTTGTTAATGTTCAATCAATTATAATAATAACTAGAATTTTGTTAATAATAATTTTGCATGCCAGAAATGGCCGATAACATTGATACATTAAAACTATTTACACCCATTGTTACATGTTTTCTAGCAAAATAAAGGATTTATTTATTTATATGATTATTATCATGTAAATTAGACCACGCGCGCATTAAATAATGTTTGAATTAGGTTTTGCTCTAATGGTAATATGGTTAAATGTTAATTGCTATCAAATAACTTGATGCGATCTAATTATTCTAGCTACAAATTATAAATTACCATCAGATCATTACGTATAACTAATTATTTTAACAATTTTATCAATTACTTCTTTATACTATAGGTATTTGACTGTGGCCCAGCCAAGAATTGTAAAGTCTCACCACATGCCACGCACTCAAATACACCAAGCCCCGGAGTTGGAGGCTGTTGGTCTCGAACTCTATTTACTATTTACGGAAAAGGAGGACAAACGAGCGTACGGGTCACCTGGTGTTAAGTGATCACCGCCGCCCACATTCTCTTGCAACACCAGAGGAATCATAGGAACACTGCCGGCGGTTAAGGAAGGTGTACGCGCTTTTTTACCCATGTCGTATCGTTCGGAAAAACCGCACAAGGAAGCTCATTCCACAGCTTTGTAGTACGTGGAAGAAAACTGCACTGCGGAGGACTGCCACACATCCAGATGGTGGGGATAATATCCTATATACGTGTTTACGCAACACCAAGTGATCCAGGCGTTCACAGAGCATTGGGTCCCTGACAATTCAACCTGCTCTGCGTTGCACGCGGTCAAATGGATCGAGCTAAACCTCGGGTGCACCAGACCAGTGATGATAGCAATACTACATGTGTTGCCGGATCTGAGCTTTGTAGAGCGCTAGAATGTGGGCCGGCTGGAAGTATTGCCGCTCTCTATTAATGACACCTAGCTTCTTCGAAGCCAATTTAGCTTTGCCCTCCAGATGGAATTGGCAATCGCTTGACATTTCGAGACCCAGTATTCCGATACTAGGCGAGGCTTTAAGGGAAGTGTTACCTGCTTTTACCATTCGCTTGGCTCCGGAAATCACTGCAACACTACACCAGGGTAGAACAACAAGAAAACTGGTCTTACCTAAGCACTTGCGGGCAAATCAGAGACACTCTTTCGACAATGGCTACTAACTATTAGTAGCCGGGGCTTTAAATGGTCATTTCAAAATTTGTTTACTTTCAGACTGTCCTCTTTGCGGTGTCTGCGTAGGAACGAAAGAAACAGCTGCCCATGTCATTCTCCAGAGGTGCATATGGGGCACAATACCTCGGAAGGCCGAGGTCACTCCCAGAGGTTATCGGTAACATCAAAGGTCTGTTGGGCTTCCTTGTAGAATAGGGTTGGCAGGAGTGACACCGTCAACCCGTTACACAAAATAGGTGCACATAAGACGTTGAGTTGCAGAAAACAGCCCGCTAAAACTTATAACCTATCGTCCTCACCATCCAGCTCTGTTGTGTTCCTCCATCGTACGGTTTTTAAGGAGGTGTCTACCACGTACAACGGAACTTCTTCGTGCCGTGTTTCTAGATTGATTTGACATGGGTATATAAAATATCGGAGATCTCTCTAATATTGCAATGGAATTATATGAACAGTGTTTGACCACTATTTGATCGAGGGCCCATTCTTCAGAGGAGGACTCCTAACTGTTAGCTGGGCAGGCAGGCATTAGGTGCATTTTGCATGTAGACTAATGAATATTAGCGGAATTGTTACTAAGATAACTCAGAATAAAGCAAGATATTCAGAGGGTGTTGTAAGGGCGTAGTCTTTCATCATATTTTATGTTATTAGCATACATATTTAGCCACTCAGCAAAACTTAAGAGCGTTTGGCTGGGAGGTGTTAAAGGATCTGCCATATAGCTCCGACCTTCGAATCTCCACCTGCTTTGGTCTCTTCAAAATTCTTAAGCCAATGTCAAATTAACACCAACACTATCATACTTATTGCCTTTTTTTAGCAGAGCTCCCCAACTCGATAGCAACGGGATCATGTCATGCGCATAAAATGCTAAAAAGTCATTGAATTATCGGCACATGATCGGTAAATAATCATTGAAAATAAAATGTCTTGAGTCCCAACCTAGACTAAGATGTTGGCACTTTTCGAGGTGTAGACTAAGACATTTATTAACAATACAAAATAACTACACCTTCTTGAAAAGTGCCCACGTATTGTTGAAATGCGACAACTGGGCCTAAATGCCTTATAAATTCTTACAACCACGCGGGCAGAAAAAATGTATTGAATGTTAATCTTAAATGTGGATTAGGGGGCTTAAAAATAACGTATGAAAATACAATTTGCCCCTCATCTGTTTTTCTTTTGCATTTTGAATATTTTAACGGAAATTTATGTTGACCTGATAAAAAATTTCTTATATTTATTTAAATACATTTAAAGGCCGTCAAAGCCCGTCACTGAAATTATAAATCTTTCATTATTTTCCTCGTAGGTCTATATTATAGCACCATAACTCTGAAGAAAATATGATTCCATTATTTGGGAGTATTGAGACCCCGTCGCGCCTACAATTAATAACACCCTAGTTAGTAATGTAATAGTTTGCACATAATGTCGGCTAGATTATGGGGTACCATAACGGCGCCTATTTCTGAATCAGTAATGTTTATGCATTACTGTGTTTCGGTCTATAGGGCGCCGTAGTTTAGTGTAATTACTGGGCAAATGAGCCGTTACATCTTATGTCTCAAGGTGACGAGCGCAATTGTAATGCTGCTCAGAATTTTATGGGTTTTTCATGAATTCTGAGGGGCAATGAGCAAGGCCTATAAATTTTTGCCATCAGCTGAACACCTTGCTTGTCTCGTCCCTTATTTTCATAACAAAAACATTCGAGCGGATGATCCACTTATGTTTAGTGGCATAATCTTGCTATTCTGAATGAGATATGAAACGCAATAGACAAGTAACAAAAGCGTAGCGTGAGGCAAAATCACTCCAGGCTCACGATACTGTGCCCATCTTTTTCAGACAAAATAATTATTTATATTGGTGCAAAATTTCCACTGTGCAAAAATTCTTAAATCAGAAAGCTTTTAAATTGCAAAACAACGTATATATTGCCTAACAATTGTCTATCGTTCACTCAACAACAATGAACTGTATGAAATATTGCAAATAATCCATATTGATATCATAGAAATCAAATCAAAACTCGTTTGAAATTTGTACGCGAAATCTTTTAACGATATTAAATAAAGTTTTGAAAAAATAAAATTTTTACGTGAAACGCTCTGCTCGGCAGTATTGTGAAAGCACTTGACCAGCTGACCAGTTTTGTTTGCATTATCCTTGAAACTGTTCTCGTTATAAGCGCGCTTTTCAGAACTATGTAAATTTTCTATCTAAATAAATTTGTTCAATAACTAACTAAATATAGCCGCATTTATAAAATTTCTTATTAATGCGCTTCCTAAATGTAGGTTTTTTATTTAATGTTCACTACAAAACAAATCTTATAATAATATTTACAATACTACCTGACATTAAATTATAACTATCATTACATGGTAGTGTACCAAGAATACTGACAGCGTTGCCGCGTTGGATAGCTAGGCTGATCCGTTGACGGAAATAGATGCCAGCCCTTGGGTTGCCAATAGATCTATGGGGGCCATAGATAGAAAATAAATTCATCGCGCCTCTGGGCTCAAACGGCACAAAGATGTAATACTCACTGAGACCGACATAATGCTGTCAAACGTAGGCGGTGTGGTTTCGACTGCCGAAGTAGCAGCCCCAGCACCAACTGACGTTACTTAGACATGAAGAGCCAGAGTGACGACGTAATCGCGTCCCATACCAGCGCCCTTTCCCGTGCGGAAGCCACCAGGATAATCAACTTAGAGAATTAATTTTTGCCTATGTATTAAATAGAACTTTAGATCATCGCCATCTTTTACGTATTTTTTGGAAAGATTTTCCAATTTATCTTCTTCTTTATAAAATTCAATGTTTGTTGCGATCCAAAAATTGATCAGATTGATAAATAATGAAACTATGATAGAGTATTCTGGGGAGACCTGCGACGGTACCTGTCCTTATATATATATATATTTCTAATTCTAATTCCTTATTTATTTTTACTTAGCCGTACCATTGTGACGTATGCTGGGTGCAGCTTGCATTCAATGAGAAGGAAATGACGCTATCACTTTACACTCTACTTTTTCAGGGTTTAAGGGTCATTAAATAGTTCATTTATACTTAAGTAAGTCCATCGCGCAAAATTATCGTTACAACAGATATCTTTTCTAAGAGTCTCGGGATGGCCGAGAACAAATTCGTGATCATTTTTAAATCCAACATGGCCCCAGGGCAATATTATCGTCGCAACACAATGCATATCATTCCTGAGTCTGCAAGATGGAAGATAACGAATTAAGTATCATTTTCTTAATCCAAGGCTTAATACTATGTATAAGCCTCTCTAATGACATAAAATGTCTTAAAATATCCAGAAAAGGTCTTAAGCTTTTTATTCTACCATACTCAAAACATTTACAAACCTTAGAAGTGGGAGAGTCACGCTGCCGTCTTTTGACGTCAGCACAATCGGGCCAGACTCGTCCGGGTTAATTACCACACTCGCACAGAATACCGGCGTGAAGTAGCGGCCTAGTGCCGCTATGTTTTGCATAGGTTAGTGTCGAGGACCGGTGGCCATTCCCACCTCCCCCCCACCCGAATATGACAGCGGTACTAAAAAAGATTTTACCCCAGGAGGGTACCGGCTCTACCAGAGTCCGAGAATCTCTCCCCGAGCATTGGGCTGCCCTTCGTATTCTGGGGAGGGCACAGAACCGCGCATGACCAAGGACAAACGAGGCAGTATCACCACCGCAACCCGCTCCACACTCAACGTGGACTTTTGCAATATCAGGGGAAGTCACTCCAATTTAAACGCCGTCCACCACCACCTTGAGACGGCGCAGCCGGCCTTGTGTTTCCTTACTGAGACGCAGATATCTCGACCTAGCGATACGTCATATTTAACGTACCCCGGGTACAAAATTGAGCACAATTTTTTGCCTCATGCCGGGGTATGTGTGTACGTTTGGGAGGATATCTGCTGTCGCCGTCTCGGCAATTTTGAGGGAAGGGACCTGTCCACTCTCTGGCTCCGCGTAGATTTAGAGGACCGCATCCGCATCTATGCGTGTGTCTACAGGTCCCATAGTGGTAACGCAGAAACCGATCATCTCATGGGCTGCGTTCAAGCGGCAATTGACGACGTACTTGCACAGATCCCCTCCGCTGAAATCGTAGTCTTGGGTGATTTCAACGGGCACCATGCCGAATGGCTTGGATCACGTACCACAGACTACGCAGGGCGATCTGTGTATAATTTTGCATTGGCGTATGGTCTGTCCCAATTGGTTGAGTCGCTAACGCGGCTCCCGGATGTGGATAGCCACATGCCGTCCTTATTGGATCTTCTGCTGACTACACATCCCGATTGTTACCAGGTCTTTGTCGACGCCCCTCTCGGAACGTCCGACCATTGCCTGGTCAGGAGTGTAGTGCCTATCCGACGCCAACGTCGCAGACCACCAGCAACCCGCCGCGTTTGGCACTACAAGTCAGCAGATTGGGATAGGATGCGTTCCTTTTTTGCATCCTACCCTTGGGGCAGGGTTTGTTTCCCTTCGGATGATCCTAGTGCCTGCGCCGTTGCAGTCGCCGATGTGATACTACAGGGTATGGATATTTTTATACACAACTCTGTAGTACCCATCGGTGGCAGATCACAGCCCTGGTTCGATGCGTCAGTTAAAGCAGCATCTGACTGCAAAAAACAGGCGTATCGAGCTTGGCTTGCGGCGCTGGGCACAAAGGATCCGAACTGCATAGTTCTTAAGAGGAAATACAACCGTGCCTCCAGATTTTTTAAGCGGAAAATCGCCCGTGCAAAATCAAAACACGTTGTCAAAATCGGCGAGCAGCTTTCCAGTTACCTGACCGGAACACGCAAGTTCTGGTCGTTGTCGAAAGCTGCTCTTGGTAACTTCAGCCAGCCGTCCATGCCGCCGTTGCACATGAGGAATGACACCCTGGCCCATACGGCAAAAGAGAAAGCCGATCTCTTGTGCACTCTTTTCGCCTCCAACTCGACTCTTGACGACAACGGAAAAACACCGCCGAGCATCCCGCGCTGTCAGAGCCTTATGCCTGAAGTACAGTTCAGACAGAAAAATGTTAGGCGAGCTCAGTTTTCGTTGGGCGTCAGGAAGTCGAGCGGGCCGGATGGCATTTCTCCAATCGTGCTTAGAACGTGTGCCCCTGAGTTGACGCCGGTGCTAACGTGTTTATTCCGGCACTCTTATTCTAAAGGCGTAGTCCCTGACTCATGGAAGTCTGCCCTTGTGCATCCGATCCAAAAAAAGGAGACAGTTCGGATCCGGCAAACTACAGGCCTATTGCTATTACCTCCCTGCTCTCCAAAATCATCGAGAGCATAATTAGCCGTCAGCTCTTGGTATACCTAGAGGGTCACCAGTTGATCAACGACCGACAATACGGGTTTCACCATGGTCGGTCGGCAGGTGATCTTCTGGTATACCTGACACATAGATGGGCTGCGGCTATTGAAAGCAAGGGGAAGGCCTGGCAGTTAGCCTGGATATAGCGAAGGCCTTTGATCGTGTATGGCACAAGGCGCTCCTCTCCAAACTTCCATCATTTGGGCTTCCCGAGAGCTTGTGCAAGTGTACCTCCAGCTTCCTCACTGGGCGTAGCATACAGGTCGTTGTCGACGGGGAGTGTTCCGAAGAGCTGTTTTACCTGATTCCTGCCGCAGAATTCCACCTTCGCACGACACGCCACAAGTTAGGATATCATCCTCACCATCTGGATGTGTGGCGGTCCTGCACAGTGCGGTTTTCAAGGAGCTTTCTTCCACGTACTACAAAGCTGTGGAATGAGCTTCCTTGTGCGGTGTTTCAGGGACGATACAACATGGGTACCTTCAAAAAAAGCGCGTACACCTTCCTTAAAGGCCGGCAACGCTCCTGTGATTCCTCTGGTGTTGCAAGAGATTGTGGGCGGCGGTGATCACTTAACAACAGGTGACCCGTACGCTCGTTTGTCCTCCTATTCCATAAAAAAAAAATTACATTTCAACGTGCTATGAAATAAGCCATTGTAAAAGACATCACTAAAGTCAACAAACCTTTCTCGCTAGAATTTTTACGCCTCCTAAATCTGGAATTCCCTGTGTATAGCATTTATTAAAATATCAAGGATTTTTATAAACTTTTCAATCTACCGTCTCACAACAGACACGATTCAAAGTCCTATGAATAAAAAAAGTCCCTAAAATATCCTCTGGTGTTGCAAGAGATTGTGGGCGGCGGTGATCACTTAACAACAGGTGACCCGTACGCTCGTTTTTCCTCCTATTCCATAAAAAAAATACGTTTCAACGTGCTATGAAATAAGCCATTGTAAAACACACCACTTAATTCAACAAACTTTCTCTCTAGAATCTTTATGCCTCCTAAATCTGGAATTCCCTGTGTATAGCATTTATTAAAATATCAAGGATTTTTATAAACTTTTCAATCTACCGTCTCACAACAGACACGATTCAAAGTCCTATGAATGAAGCCATTATAAAAAGTAACACTTAAGTGTTACTTTTTATAATGGCTTCATGTATGGCTTCCTATGAATGAAGCCATTATAAAAAGTAACACTTAAGTGTTACTTTTTATAATGAAGCCATTATAAAAAGTAACACTTAAGTGTTACTTTTTATAATGGCTTCATTTAAGTTAAGACAACAAACCTTTCTCTCTAGATTGTTTCATTGAGGTGTACGTCGCTTGCACTACGCCGTAGCTTTTTCTTACATTATGTACCTCATATATCTACTACCTAAAGAATCCATTCTCATATATTATGACAAGCTATTCCTATAATAAACTAAAGAACAAAATTATTAATTAAAATATTTACATTAGACCTTTAAGTCTAAAGCAAATTTGGAAAAAGCAACTAAATAAAAGATTTTCCATACAAAAAAGATAAATTCTGAGAAGTCAAGGTTAAGTGAAATTTCTCTTCTTAAATGCTGATGTCAGTTTACGAGACGGCTCTTAATACTTTCATCTCAGTAGACATTATTATCAAAATGGATAGGAATAACTATCGGAGAATTGGATTTCACTTTGACCTTAAGCTGACATTTAATTATCATAAAAGCATTACTTTAGTTTCTTACATTTAGTTTTTATTATATGCAATGTTTATTTTTTATTTAAAGGGAGTAGGACATACGAGCGTAGGGGTCTAATGTTAAGGGATTACGGCCGCCAACATACTCTTGTAACGCCAGAGGGAGAACAGGAGCGTTGCCAGCCATTTAGAAAGTGTACGAAGTGCTTTTTTGAAGGTACCTATTTCGTGTCGTTCTGCAAACAATGCGCAACCTAGCTCATTCCATATTTGGATGCACCATCGATAAAATTTAAACATGACCCAACTTGTTGATATTGTTTAAATCATATAAATAGGTTTATATTTTTACGAGAAAGATTGTATGACAATTAGTAGACTGTCAGTGTCTCTGTTTTATGAAAATAAGGGACGAGACGAGCAGGTCGTTCAGCGGATGGTAATTGACACGCCCTGCCCATTACAATGCAGTGCCGCTCAAGATTATTGAAGAACCCAAATATTCTGAGCGGCACTACAACAGGGCTCTTCACTTGAGACAAATCATATCAAGCCTCTTTGCCCAGTGAGTGACAGTAAAGTTTACACATTACTGGTTACGGCAGAAATTGGCGCCGTTGTGGTACCCATAATCTAGCCGGCATCCAGTACAAAGGAGCCTCCCACTGCTTAATAAAATGATAACATATACATATATATGTTTTTTAATAATAATACGTTGTAAAATAATAGTGGTCAAAATAGGAAACCCTGTTTCAGTGTCCTCCGATTCATTTTTCTCATTTTAAAGTCAACAATCCAAGACTTTCACGGATATCTCTTGAATAGAATTGTACAATAGATTACAAGAAATGTAATGTAATTCTGTCAGTACTTAGAGGAAATAAAACTGTCGTTTCAAAGTGAAACGGGGTCGGACATGTTACTGTAGGCATTGGTATGTGGGGGGAGGTGACTCCCTGTTTGTGGGGTAAAGTTGAACGTCACGCGCGATACGGTAGCGCACAAATCACGCGACTTAAACACGCGACATCACCTCGGTACCACAAAACATAAAACTCGATAACTGTAGCGACACTTACATAATACAGAGATGCATTGAACATTTTACTACGCTCACTTACAATTATTCTGTATGGAATCAGAAATGTACTATGTATTGTATGCCGAATACAATTATTTAAATATGTTATGGTAGAGTTTGACGACTAAAAACGGAGCATGATACGTCAATAGCTCTGTTTATTTCCCAGCAAACGCCTCTTTTCCTAATAAAAATACCCCTGAAATAATAATTCAAAGTGGCGACACAGCAGATAGCATACATTCCACCGACAGCGAGTAACTATGCAAATATATATTTACATATTTTATAGAGTGCTAACGTGTTATGTGGGAATACCTTGCAAAGTTGTGTCTAAGTTAAGTGAGGTTTGTTGTTGCATTTTATTCATATGTTAATGTTAATACGTTGTTATTTTGTACCAATATGTCGCAATAGTCGTTCGTCAATACTACCATCCAAACCAGTGAAGGCTCCTTTGCACAGGATGCCGGGTAGATTTATTGGTCGCCTATTTCTGCCGTGAAGCAGTAATGTTTAATCATTACTATGTTCCAGTCTGAAGGGCGCCGTAGCTAGTGAAATTACTGAGCAAAGAGGCTTGATTTGTTTGGTCTCAAGGTGACGAGCACAAGTGTAGTGGCGCTCAGAATTTTGGGTTATAGAATCCAAAGCGGCACTGTATTGTAATGGGTAGGGCGTATCAATTACCATCAGCTGAACGTCCTGCTCGTCTCGTCCCTTATTTTAATAAAAACAAAAGTCGTTTGTCATTAGTACCAGCCAAATTTTTCCTCGAAATAAACTACTTTAAATGTAATTTAAAAGGTCAGAGATGAATTGTCAACAGTTGAGTACTTCTTGTATTGGACAGTATATAATAATATCACCATCACCCAACTTAAAGGCCGACAACATATCCCTGTGTTTTGGATGTCCATGGGCGGCCTTGCCACTCTCATCACGTGAGTATCTTGTTCGTTTGCCCCCCGTACAACATAAACTAGCGGCCTTCCGCTGCTATGTTCACAGATTAATGTCAGTCCCACTGTCCCGTGACAGCTTCGCGAAAGAACTTAATACAATATACCAAATCGCGGTTTCCAACGGCTATATAAAACAGTTAGTGAACAAATTAATTAAAAATAAACAAAAACATTTAATTAATTCAGAACTTTATCCCGTCCCACCACAATCAAATACCAAATATGTGGGTAGTTTGACATATATTGGTCCAATATCGGATAAAATAGCTAAAATATTTAGGAAAAACAATATTAATGTGTCCTTCCGAACGAATCACAATGTCAGTCGAATATGTAATGGCAAAGATCGATTAAATAATTCCGAAAAATCCGGCGTTTATAAACTAAGTTGTGACACTTGTAACGGGGTATATATAGGTCAAACAGGTCGAAATTTCGAAATTAGATTAAAGGAACATATTGCCGCATTTAGGAATAATCATCCCGAAACATTTAATTGATACAGGTCACTCACTCGGAAACAATAATAATTTTAATATTTTACATACATGTGAAAAAGGATTTCGCTTAAATGTGTTACAGCAATTAGAAATAATAAAACACTAAAATAACATGTTTACATTGTTGAATGAACAAACAAATTTAGTCCCATCACCTTTGTTACGTGTCTCTTCCGGGGGTAATACGTCACGTCAGCCAAATTTTATAGCAAATCGTCACGATTTTCGGTTACGCACCATCTTGTTTTAATTTTAAGTGCCACTGACATCTGACAACTGACAACATTTAACGTTTATGATATACATTGTCTATGTTGAAGTGAAACTTCTATATCGACGTATGGCAGCATTAAAAACATAAATCGTCACTCTTTTCTGGTACGCTCGACGTGTAAGAATAGTCAATATTCTAAGTTCGACTTTAATGATTATAATTATTATGATAGATCATTTTAACGTCTAGGCAGACTATGACAGCTGTGAAAACGTTGAAAAAAATTGAATTTAGAGTAAGCCTCTATTTTGAGCAGTGAACGAACACTAACACAAACTGCCATACAAAGCGCGAGTGTAAGACGTAGCTAGTCACGCACACTAAAGTTTTATTTCTGGTCTGTTTTTCGGTTGTCTAACAGCAAGAGACTATCTAGACGTAGTTTATTAGTTTAGTGCACGTGACAAGGTACGTCTTACACTCTTGATTTGTATGTCACTTTGTGTTAGTGTGCGTGCATTGCTCAAAATAGAGTCTAACTGTCAACCTCAATTTTTTTCTTATAATCTTAGATTCTTGTTTATTACCAGCACAATATGTGATAAATATAAAACGAGAACTAGGAGTGAATATATCCCTCAGCAATGTTCCATTTAACAAATGATAAATATTTTTATACCAAGAAGTCAAGAACGGTTACAACTCTTGTTGTTCGTTCATGTTAAGACGCTATAAATTACAATAATTGCATGCGTGGTTGCGCTTAATTTTCATTTGCAAAGTGACAGATAGACGCGACGTTCAAATAATTTATTTTTCATGTTTGTTTGACGAATGCAGTTGCATACAATATCTTGCAATTTTATAATAATTAATTCTTGTTACTAGGTTTGCTTATATGTTGGATATACCTAGATTGACTGTACTTATTTATAGAATTAATGTGGATGGCAGTTATCAGTGGGAGGCTCCTTTGCATAGAATGCCGGCTAGATTATGGGTAGCGCCTATTTCTACCGTGAAGCAGTAATGTGTAAACATTATTGTGTTTCGGTGTGAAGGGCGCCGTAGGTAGTAGAATTACTGGGCAAATGAGACTTTACATCATATGTCTCAAGGTGACGAGCGAAATTGTATTGCTGCTCAAAATTTTTGTGTTTTTCAAGCATCGCGGCAAAGGCGGCGCAAAGAATCTAAGTGACACTGCATTGTAATAAGCAGGGCGTATCAATTACTATTAACTAAACGTCCTGCTCGTCTCATACCTTATTATCATAAAAAAAAGATTTTCGATAGTTTGAACTAGTAATATATTGGAATACTGAAAAGCGGCCAGTTATAGAGTATAAGTAATATTAGGCCGCATCAAAATAGTTAGAGAGAAGAAGAGGGTTATTCACACTATTTATTATTTAGGCCCAAAAATTTGATATTAAATTTCGTTGCCAGATAATATATTATAACGAAATTTAAAAAAAAGCTCGCTGAGTTTTGTGTCCGTTCTTGTCAGGTCTGAGGCATATTATTTTGAATGGGTGGTAGTTTTTGAAGTTTGGCGAAGTTAAATAAGTGAATTTAATCCTATTTTGAATAAAAATGTTTCAATTTCAATTAGAAAAAAAAATAAGAAACTGACACATCAATCATCTTCGTCATCATCATCATTTCAGCCGGAAGACGTCCACTGCTGGACAAAGTGTACTTATATAATAAAATAAATCGTGACCTAAGTATATATCCTTTGAAGTTACATTGCAGAAAAGCTTTAAATTATTGCCTAACTTTTCTTGCTTATGATAAAGTGGAAAATATTCTGAGCAGACTGACATCACAAGCATACGCATTCTATAGGTGGACCCAATTATAGGTCCAAACTCAAACCCACATGCACACACTCACTCACACACACACACACACAGTTTTCAGACTTGTTTTCATTGTGCAATAATTGTAAAATTTGGTTTTTAATAATTTCTGTTTATTTCTATATTGTTAATTAAATAATATGTATCTGCTAAGGAAGTTGCGAGATATTCCCAATACAAGTGTCCTAAGACAACTGACTGGAAAGTCTCAACCACTAAAAATGTATATGTAATCTTTGAAATAAACGAAATTAATTTATTTATTATTTATTAAAGGCCTCCCCCTAAGACCTCCACGACAATCGTTCCAGCGCAGCCCTCATCAAACGTATTCCTTCCATCATCCAACATATCAATAATGCAAATAAATATATTTAGAACATGTAATGATTGTAAGTGTCCGAAATATAAATGCATTTAAAAGACAATAATATTTTTGTAGTAATATGTAGCCATACCATTTTATAATTATTATTGATAAACGAGTCAGGAATTAAATATATTATTATTTGCTATTTATCGATTTCTATTTATTCCTTAATCTATCATATAGTCATATATGTGCTATATGGGCTGGCTCTATTAGAGATCTGAAATCTATTAAAACGAAAAGCAAACGAATATAGCGAAAACTTAACGATATTGTGGGTCTTGCCTTTAAGTAGACCTTGAGCACAAGGTTTATATGTATTTCGTGGGATATTTACCCTTTAGATATGATGTCCACATCCACGGACAAGTAAAATAAGAAGAACTCCGTGTCGTCTTACATAACAGTGAGGCGCCAAAACAAGCCGGTAAACGTGTAAATATAAAGCCATACTCATACACTTACACTAATACAATCCGATCGGCGGCCATTACGAGATTTGCCAGCGTCTGTGACAGATCAGTTTGCGTCGCAATAAAATATTTTAAAAATGCCATCGTGCGTTGTGAAAAAGTGTAAATACAATACAATAAAAGTATTTGTGGATATTTGATTATTTGAGGGAGAAAAAATTGTGTATCGGGAATACCCCGTACCCGCACACACACTTACATAAAGGTGCTTCACTTAGCTAATATAACGGCGCGGAGTCCTTCTTTTTTTACTAGTCCGTGCCCACTGCATGTTTTCATCGGGACATCTTTGCACAGAGTGACAGCTAAGTGAGTACCACAGTGGCGCCTTTTTCTGTCATCAAAAAGTATATATAATCTACGTAGACAAATATCACTCTACCTCCAATAAACAAATCTGATTAAATAATCACTCTCATTGTTTGTTTACATTATTTATTTATTTCAACAACATTTGGTAACGCTGTTACATCTGGCACGGATATGAGGCGTGGAAAATTAAAGAAGACCTCAGGAAACGTATATAAGCTTTCGAAATATAGACGTATGTTGGTCATTAGTTGGACTCACAAGGTCACGATTGTGGAAGTTCTGCGCCGCGTCAACCTAAAACGCGAACTCATGCAAACCATCAAGATGAGGAAAGTCGCATATTTATGGCTGTAATTAGGCACAAGAGGTACGAACTCATGATGGGAAAAGTTGCCCGAAAAAGTGGCGTAGGTCGCAGAAATAGTTTTAGATGAAAAACATCCGATAGTGGATAGGAATCGCGAGTGCGGCAGAACTATTTCGTCTCGCGACGAGCAAAGTAGAATTTACAAAGCTGACTGCCAACCTTCGCTAGTCAGAGAGGCACGCAAATAAGAAGTACCCGTCTAGCTATAAAATTTACAGTTAACCCTCAAAATTATAGAACAATTAAAATTAAACGACTTGTAAATATTGCGTTTCCCGCCCATTGTCACTATAGCTGGGCGGGGGACGATATAAAACAATAACCTTTCATTACTTAAACATGTTTTATGCAACCTTAACACGCCATCTTAGCGAACAACAATACAAATAAATTTGAACTTTTCCATCATGGTTTAAGAACTATTTTACAATAATACTGTGTCTTGTTTGAACGTGTACCGGAAGCAGGGTGCAAATGAGTGTTATTGCAAGTAATAGCAACAGATTTCTTGAATAAATAACGGGCGATGGCTGATGAGTTTTTAACAATTTATCGAAGTAAACAAGCAAATGTTTCAAGGATTAAGAGGACACGAGTATACCGTGAAAAAGCTTAACTAATAGTTAAAGATATCATTGCAAAAAATTCTTACCTGATGTACTGAAGAAATTCTTTTTCAAAAAGTAATAACATAATTTTGGTATAATTTGTTGTGTGTAGTTTTTTTAAGACAGTAGGCGACGAGCAGGACATTAGCTGATGATAATAATTGATACCCCATGCTCAATGTAATGCATGAAGAAAAGAAGAGAATGAAGAACCCATAAATTCTGAGCACAATTACGCTCGTTACTTTGAGACCGAAGATGTTTAGTCTCATTTTTAGTCCCAGTAATTTAAATAGCTAAGGGCGCCGTACGCCATTCAAAACGAAACACAATAATGCTTCCACATTACTGCTTCACGGCATGAATAGCCGGTAGGTAAAATAGGTGCAGGAAAGAAGATTATATAATTTAAAGAGCTAATTACACCGACAAGATTATAATGAAATTTTGCATGGCTACTGATCGGTAATTTTTAACCGACTTCAAAAACGAGGATCTTCTCAATTTGATCGGTATTTATTTTTTATATATTTACACCGATTACGCTGAGATTTATGATCCGATTTACGTTATTCTTCATTAGTTCGATGCGGAATACATACCATTTGGTCCCATAAAAATTTAACATCTCTTAGCCCAGTAGTTCTTATTTTATGAAATTTTTTTATCTACGTGGATGATATAATTGTTTTTTGTGTACGGCTTTTTTATGAGTTTTCAATCAGGTTGATTATATATTAATATTAATTGACACTAAAAAGTGAAAAATAAAAAAAAACTTACGTTAAAAAAAACCGACTCAAAGAACTGAAAAGTTTAAATAACAAAAAATTTCATTTAATTTGTATTTTATTAATGTTAAAGGTAAAGGTTTGCATCAGAGGTGTATTAAATTAAATTTTAAGTTATTTTATACTTTACAGTTTTTGAAGTTTTTTTTAAAGTAGTTTTTTTTTTAGTTTTTAATACATATTACAATATGTCACACTGTCAATTAATAATATACAAGAAGAGAGCTAGATTTATTATGACGCTTTCGTTGAGTTTTATTGAAATAAAACTCAACCACATACAATGATTATACAAGTACCTATGCTAAGAATTAGTATCGTAATGATCTTTTCAAATTTAAATAAATTAAAACTGGTGGACTTGCAATTGACTTCTATGAACATTTTATTTTAGAAGTTTTACTTGTTAAGGAGTGCTTACAACTATGTATGATATGAGAGAGAATTCTTAGTATAAATCTAATATTAGATTTTTTGCATATCACAATTAATACTATTTATCTTTATATTATATAAATTATAATTACGAATATTCATGGAGTATGTTGAGACTTATTGGTCCCCTTTAGGCCACCGAATTTTCTCACAGGTGTGTGTCGTCAGATTCCTTACGATAATATATAGTCTTTTACCGTTGAAGCATTGTGGCGGGGAGCTTACAAACGCCTTATCTATATTAATATTATATGGGGGTAAAGTTTTTGATGTTATAAAGGAAAATCTGTGGATGTACTGAACCGATCTTAAAATTGCTGTTACCAAAAGAGATCCAATTATTTATGAGTGTCATATGGTATTTAATAACAAGAAAATTAAAAGATATTTCGTGGAAGTCGGATTTGCAAAGTAAAGTCGGAGAAAAAACTGTCAAACACTAGAAATAATTAGTGTCAAAAGAACGTTTGACGGCGAATGCAACGGGCAACTACCAGTATTATATAAGGCGTTAATATTATTTATGTTATTCGATTCCATAAACCCAGAATAGTCAGGTCCTAGCACTATTATACCTGTAAACATTCGAGTCCTAAATTAGATATGTCACACTGTATTTATATCACAGTTACGGCACATGAATAAATCCAGTTTTATCTGAGTTAAGTCAACAAAAATAGAATAAGCTATTATTTTATTTTGAAGTGATATGTCTCATTTATGGGATTATGTTAATTTGTACCGAAATTTATGGACGTTTCTCAGGAGTAGAGTAGACTCTAGGAGTAGAGTAGTTGGCGTAGTTGGTAAGAGCGCCCCAGCGCTCTACGCCGCAACTACGGCCACCATCCTAATGACGCGTGATTCGTAACTCTTGGAACAGGATCTATATACTTTACAGTTGGCTACTTGCTCAACCTCAATAATTAAGTATTAGGAAAATGAATTGAGATGTCGCTCTTTTAAATCTAAACAATTTTATTATATTATATTTTTGTGACGTGAGTGACGCTGTATCTTGAGAGGCATGGATTAGTCCCACATCGTCCATAAATTTTGGTATTAATTCATTTCGAATATAGAATAAGATATGCAAATGTTTTTCCAAACTACTATATATCATGTTTTATTTAATAATTGATTATAAATGCTTAGAACCCATTCAGTGATTCGTTGCCAAGGTTTCGCAAAAATGTAAAAAATGTATTGTAAATAAATAATTTATAAGTATTCTTGATTTGTTTAATACGTTTATCTTGACTTGTTTAGTAGATTTTGTTAATTTCTTAATTTCATTACATTATAGAATGGTTGTTTTATAACTTATATTTATTTTATGTAACTATTTCACACATAATTAATTATAAGCATGCGGTATTCACCTTAAAAGGTAATGCATTTAGTAATAAGACCCTTAGTAAATTAGCATAATAATTATAAATGTATTATTGTAATTACCACTGGTGAATCTAAATAAATAAATAAAATTAACACACTCTTACACAAATTATCTTGCCCCAAACTAGGCATAGCCTGTGTTATGTGTACAAGACAACGATATATTTAATACAATATACTTACTTAAACATACATAAATATAAATAAACATCCATGACTCTAAAAATAACATTCATATTCATCACATAAATTATTGTACCAACCGGGATACTAACCCGGGTCCTCTAGCTCAGTAGGCAGGGTCTCTGGGCTATAGGTGCCGCGAACCCATTACACTCACCCTGATGAAGGACCTACGAATTGTCCGAAATTAGTCGTCTAGTCTACTAGTCTAAAAATATCTTGAAACATACAATCACAAAAAGTTTACCAAAACACAAATCGCGTCGACGCTCCATACGATGGAAAACATAAAATTTTCAACTACATTAAATTAAATGAACAATGTTCAACGTTTACGAGATTCTCATAAAGTTAGCTGGCTGTTGTCGTCCCAAAGGTTTACGACAGAGGACCCAAAATGATAAGGTGTACCACTTAGATTTGCGACCTTAAAGTTGTTGTTACTTCGAGTAACTATATGGGGCATTGAGTATGAAATGTGTTTATAAAGCCACTTTGCGAAGCTACAAGATATTTTATTTGAGACATATGTTTGGGCGGACAAGGAAGAATTGTTTCAGAAGCACAAATTTCTTCAAACGAGCTATTCACATTGTTTTTTGGATATCGAATGAGACTAAGCTTTCACACAAGGCTATGTAACGCTCGATATGCTTAATTTGGCTCAAGTCAAGTAATTTATTTACAGTTATAATTGCATAATATTATATTGTGAATGTCACATATAGCCTTCTTCTTCAATGTCGTCGATGAAGTCTAAGCTGTGACTAGATTGTATAGTTGTTTTTTTTTAAAGGAACAAACGGGCAAGAGGCTTTTTTGATGGGAAGTGGTGAGGCAACTGCCCATGGACATCCGCCATCCCAAAAATCCAAATCAAAAAGAATAGGGAACTAAAATCGGAACAACTATTGAAGCGGTACGCAAAGGGGGGAGTCGCAGAAATAAATTGTTTACGGATGAGTATTTTTTTACAATTTAGCAACATTTTAAGAAACAAAATGACCGTATTATCTAAGGAAGCTTCCCAATTAGTCGATAGATTGCAACGTGGGCACTATCCGACTTCAGTGGTGTTTTGGTGTAATTAGCTATAAAGGAGTGGCTGCGCCATATTTTTGTGAAAAAAGTATCAAAACATCGGCACAAGTGTATCAAGATACCATTCTTTAGAAGGCATTGAAGTCCCTTAACAACACCATGTTCAATAACCAAGAATGGTCCTTCCAGCAAGACTCGGCTCCGGGTCATAAAGCTCGGTCTACGCAGTCTTGGTTGGAAACGAACGTTTCGGACTTCATCAGAGCTGAAGACTTGTCGTCCTCTAGTCCCGATCTTAATCCGCTGGATTATGATTTATGGTCAGTTTTAGACAGTACGGCTTGCTCTAAATGCCATGATAATTTGGAGTCCCTAAATCCCAATCCATACGATTTGCAGTGAAGAATTTTCCCATTGAAAGAGTGCGTGCTTCTATTGATAACTGGCCTCAACTTTAAAAAAAGAATAAATGTTCTTTGGCGTAACAAAGCATTATTAAAATGATTTATTCCTCGTGATATTCTACGTTTTTGGAAAGAACAATTTTGTAAAAATCTTGCAAAGATGGCTTTGACAATAATTTATTAAATAATGAATAAGGCTATATGGGCTTGAACCCTTTGCCTGTCCTAATAATGGACGAAGAAACCAAAAAAAAACGAATGACGCAAACGTCAGAAAATTTTACGAACTAACTTTAACCAGTTACTTTTGTGTTACAGCGCGCGCATCTTAAAATGTCATATTATTCTTATTATTCAATTATATCATCATTTTTTCATAACGCGCCTCAAGAAGTATAACTTCAGAAAATTTACCTACCCTTCTTTTGACAACTGAACACACTCTGACGGAGAAACATAAGCGCGCCGTTGTCGTATTTAAACACGTGGTTTGGAACATCATTCATAGTTGCACGTGAAAAATATTGTAAATAATATATGATATTAAGACCTGTAATAATGTATTTCAATGCTACCCGTTATGTAATTTTCAATACCTTTGAACATATATAACACCTACAATTCCTTTTCGATAAAGCTTAAAGCAAAGCAAATCTATAGATCATACAAATAGTTATCTCAGTGATCCATGAAAAGATAAATTTGAAATAATGAATCGAGCTGCTTCAATATCTAGGTCGCATTCAATAATAATTATAATATCTCTTGGCCAGGTTTATCAACAAATAAATTGGCTTGATTAAATTAATTGAAATTGTTATTCATACTGCCTGAGCTGAAATTTTATAGAAAATAAGATATTTGACCCAATTTCATTGAGGCGTTGTTTTTGAGTAAGTTGTCGCTAATTACTTTTAAGTGAGCTTCTTAGAATATGACCCAGTTACTTGATCTTCTCAACTTCGTATAAGTAAAATGAAATAGCTTATACTTGAGAAACATTGAATAGTTATAACTCATTTTAATGGAAGCAAATGAATTTATTGTAAAATATAAAAGTAAATCTGTTGGACGACGGTTTATATCATTTAATTAATGCACAACTTAAGAATCTATTGAATAAAAGCAAGGAGATTTTACCTCGGTTCCTCCCAGGTTAGCTATTCAGCTAATTCAACACGGTCGAGCACGATTCAAAAGCAATCTTCTGAAGTGGCTCCATAGATATTTGTGTCCCCAGTGACTAAGGATCACGAACCAATACAATCTTTCACTGCAATTTCTCTAAGCACAAGAGCAGAGATGGAGAGAATTTTCGAATGATTTTTGTCATTGAATGGAACAATCGTTAGGGACTTGTACTAAGACCTAGTCTTGCTTTTTATTCGAGTTGTGTAGATAACTATCGAAATTTTATTGCAAAAAACTGTCATATTGCACATATTGTAGGATTTTATTATACAATTACCCCTGTCCGTATCTTTGGCCATTGTGGATTACAGAATTTGGGACTGCAGAGGAATGAAAAGTTTGTGAATATGTGTATTGTGTTTTTCATCATCATTCATTTTTGTATATTGTATGTGTATGAACAGGTGATTGCGTAAATGATAGACTTCAATATATTATAATGTTGGTACACTTGATGCTAATAATTGTAAGATTTAAATAATTAATTCTTCATTTTTGTTAGTGTTGGTTCGTCTTTCGTTTTCTTCTTACAATGTAATAGAAGTTTTTCCTGATCTAGGTTATGTTTACCACAAATCCAAACACCTTTTTCTACCAACCAAAGTAGAAAAAGTTTTGCTGCGAAAAACAGCCAATATTGCCACTTGCTACATACTACTAGCTGACCCAGCAAACGTTACCCGCCCGCGTGACCCGCCAATTAAATAAAAAAATTCAATAATTAAACACAAATAAAATTTGAAAAACAAAATTTTATGAACGATGCGGGACTCGAACCCACGACCTCTGGCGTTCCGTGCCAGTGCTCTAATCAACTGAGCTAACCGTTCGAGTGATATATCGTCATACAATCTTGTATGCTTTGTTCAACTCTCAGGTTGTGGCTTCATCTAGGTACAGGATCTACTTTACAGCTGATAACCTGCTCAATCCCAATATTTGTATAATAGGAAATTGACTTGAGATGTCGCTCTTGAAAATATTAAAAAATTGTTATGTTTTTAAAGTCATAAGCCTTACTTTTAGGATTAATACACAAATAAAATTTTAAAAACAATATTTTATGAACGATGCGTTCCGTGCCAGTGCTAACCATTCGAGCGACGTATAATCATAAAAATCTTGTATGCTTTTCAAATTTGTGTATTAATCCTAGAAGTGAGGGTTATCACTTTAAAAACATAATAAATTGTCAATAAATAAAATTTTTGGGGTATAAAAATAGATTCCGACCGATTCTCAGACCTACCAAATAAATCGTACATAATATTTATCATACTACAATTATTATATTCGATTGCCATCTAGCAACCCTATAGCGGATTTGTGGATGGAATAGAATAATTCAGGTAACCTTTTAATTAACAATATCGTGTTATTTAGTTGATTTTTATTGATTTTGCTAAATAATTACATTACAATTATTGCTAAAACAAAATGTTCTTGCCTCGTGTTGGCGTTAAAATCGCTTAATTATTTTTTAATGCTGAATCATAATAAAATAATAATTAAACAAATTGTCAAAAATAAGAAAAACAAAATATTTAGGGGTATGAAATATAAATGTTGGCCGATTCTCAGACCTACCCGATATACACACAAATTTTCAAACAAATTGGTTTAGCCTGTTTCGGAGGAGTTTGCTAACAAACACCGGGACACGAGAATTTTATATATAAGATATATACTATATTATAACTGCTTATGTTGCACAGTAACTATATAAAAGCACAAAGACATATTATTTGCATTGCTGGAGTATATTTCAATGTGAATTACTTTCCGTTTATACATTGCTCAAATAACTTCTATGCACACATTTCTGGAAATTCGAAATTCTGTTTTGAAAGTCAGAGAAGTATTAATGGAGATTACATAAGTTAGTTACTGACATAAGTTCTTTCGTTCGGATGGCTTCATGTACACAGGCCATTAACGAACCCAATTTACAACATACTCTTATATTATAATTTTACCAGTGGGAGGCTCCTTTGCACTGGATGTCGGCTAGATTATGAGTATCACAACGGCACCCTTTTCTGCCGTGAAGCAGTATTGTGTAAGCATTACTGTTTTTCGGTCTGAAGGGTGACGTAGCTAGTGAACTAACAGGGCAAATGAGACTTGACATCTTATGTCTCAAGGTGACAAGCGCAGTAGTAGTGACGCTCAGAATTTTTGGGTTTCTCAAGAATCTTGAGTGGCACTGTATTGTAATGGGCAAGGCGTATCTATAACCATGAGCTGAACGTCCTGCTCGTCTCGTCCCTTATTATCATAAAAAAACTCAATTATATGACAAAGACACATACTGCGTCATTAAAAAATATATCATACTAGCTGACACGACAGACACTGTTCTGTCAATAGAAAAAGAAATGCTGTAAGTATTACGGAGTAATATAGTATTATGCCATCGGAAATGTGTAATAAAATTTCATGAGTAACAATTGCAACAAAAACGTATTTCTGAATGATTTTTTAATACTACGTAATAATGAAATGTTACAAGGATTAATATCGTATTTGTGTAAACAGCTTTAACATTACCGTTTTATACTTGACAAATTTTTAAAGTATGAACATGGATATAGTGTGTTCTTCTTGTCCTTAAGAGATAGACATATGCTATCCCAGACTTTTCTGTAGACCTATATAAGATACACAAATCCATCATACATTATTTTGTTTTAAACAGCGTTTTCGTTGAAACCTCCCATACGACTTAATTTTTTCCGACACCTCCAACAGATATCGTTAATGTATACAAAAACTAAATAAAATATATACTAATACCTTCCTCGAGAACCTCGCTATCCATTGCTGAAAATCGGTGTAGTACTTTTTGAGTTTGTTGTGAACAGACAGACGCGGTGGAGCACTTTATCCTATAATATCTAGTGATTAGAGATCTGTGTGTTTCTATTGTTTAGCGTTAAACAATATGTTCACATTATTACAATTTAAACACGAGCCGAAGCTTGTCTATGGTATGTCTAACATATAGATTACTAGCTGACCCAGCAAACGTTGTATTTAATAAATATATTTCTATTTATATTTAATTATAATCTAATATGGAATGTACTGATACAATAATCAATTATTACTGATACAGCAGTGAGACAAAGTGAAGAATTATCTAATCTAAGGATCGTATGTTTATTCTGAACCCTCCGAGAAAGCTTTTATTGTGAATTAGTAATTATTCACGACGTGGTAGTATCGTGGAGTCATCCACCCAATAGACGAGTACGTGCGTAGAACTGATTTACTTCGAGATTTATTACATGCAACGTACTGTGCAAATAAACTACAGCCATCTAATTAATTATACCGCTAATTCCTTTTGTACGCTTGAATACGAGACTAAATTCAGAAGCATGCAAATAGTATAAAGTGGCTTGCAAATAAATCGGTATACAAGTTGGGCGGGGCGACGTGTCTCTCGATGTCTACATGCTTTTCTCCTTAATTAACTTTTTGTATGGTGTATTGTTAGATTGGAATCACTGCGATGATTATTTAGTACTAATAATAAGATTTATTTCATCACCTTTTATCATATTATAAGATTTTTTTTAATTTATACTTATTATTTGTATTTATATATGTTTAAGTATTTATATCGTATTTAATATGACGTCATTGTCTTGCAACCAATAGCATAGACTATGCCTTGTGTCAATATTATTATTATAAGTTTCGCTTTACTTATTAGTTGTTTCATTCAAATTCAAATTCAATTGTAACATTCATATGTAACCTTCGATTTTCGTGTATCTGAAAAATCTAGTGCCCTGGGGCACTTGCCGATTTTGGAAGGTTAAAATTTAAATTATACATTTTAAATGTATTTAAAAATAAAAGTATTTATGAAATAAAAAATTATCTCAAAATTAGGTTAACTTTATTCTAATGCGTTATAATTAGAATAGTTTATTTTAATTTAGAAATATTTCTATTAACCACAAAATATTGTCTTCTTTTAATGCGTATTTCGTTTATTTAGTTTATTACTGGTTATGTATTGCAGTTTTTAATATCTGTAATTTCAGTATCATAGGACATTAGATAATTAAATAAAATTGGAATTTAATCAAAGTAAACTCCAATACCCTTGATTTCTTGCATGTATTACTTTTTAGTTACATAGACCTAAATAATTAATTCTAATCTAATCTATTTCTATAAAATCTAACGCCATTGATTCATATGAATAAAGAATTATTAACAGTAATTATTATTAAGCTGTTAAATTCTCTCCTTCTTGAAATCAAATAATTTATGAGCTTACCATCTCCTACACTTAACATGTCATTTAAGCATATCGACATATAATAAATATCAGATCTCGTTAATCGTATGGATAAAGAAACAACAGTCCATTTTCAATTGAATAATATACTGAAACACCATTTGGGTTAAAAAACTTTAAAAGTTTTACACTTACATTAGTGCGATACTACAGAAAGTTTTGCGAGTTTGGCAGTGTAGTCGATTTCCTATATTCGCGACATCGTATTCCAGTACAATCACATACAAATGGTTCTGTTGGTTTTCACATTTTTTTTGTATTTATTAATTATTTCAGTTGATAACCCAAAATAAAGATTCTTCTGCTTTTTATTCATCTCCGACTTTAATTTGATATAATTATTTTATGTTTTTTACACATATTTGAAAATTTGAAAAGATGTTTAAATGTTATGGGCCATTTCTTGTTTCCTTCTCACTTTCTTTGTCTGTAAATTTGTACAATCTCTAAATCATCTTCTTCATTTCAATTTCTATTCTATTCTATGAAAAATGTCCATTTATTATGAGAAGAAATATAACAAACGTAGACAAAAAAAACACCATTGTCGATTCCATAAGTCTTATTTTTGTTGAAGACTGTATAACTTGCTTTTAGAAGCTTAAGCTAACTTGCTTTTTAAAAAAAAACATCGACGAATTCTTCGCAGATTTCAAGCTGCTGCCCGTGCCGTACGGGCGAACCAACTTGTTCAGGCAGGCGCCGCTGACGTGCGTACTCCGCACCCTTTACTTCATAGCTGAAAATATAGATATTTATTAGTGCTCTCTGAGTGAGCTCACAAGGATAGCAATGTGGATATAAGATATCTGTTTAGTAGTAGTTTAATAATTATTGCTGTAAATATTTTTTTAAAGTATAATTGTAACAATATATAATAAGTAATAGGTATAAGATAGATTAGAGTACACTGTCACATTACGACTTGTATGCTTCATTAACCACAATATCTGTGGTATAATAAATAAATAAAGTGTATGTACTTATGTATGCACGCAAGAAGTTATACTTCTTTGGCCTAACGAAGCAAAAATCCTTAAAATTATTTATTCCTCGTGATATTCTACGTTTATAGAAGGAATAATATTTAATAATATTATAGAAATTTTTGTTTAAAGAAAGAACAATATTGTAAACATCTTGCTACGATGACACTTAATTATTAAATAACGAATACGGCTGTACGGGCTTGAACCCTTTGCCTATCCTAATGGACGAAGAAACAAAAAAAAATAACGAATGTCGCAAACTTCAGAAAATATTAGGAAAGAACTTCAAGCAGTTACTTTGGTGTTACAGTGATGCGCGCGTATCTTAAAATTTCCCTGTCATATTTTTTTATAAAGCGCCTAAAGAAGTATAACTTCAATAAATATTGAAATAAATAGTTAAAAATATTTTCACTGTGATTGTACTAGTTTAGAATTAATACACGTGGGCGTTGCCAAGTTTTCCTGGAGGGGGTGGACCGAGCAATTTATTCTTAACTTCAAGCGGAGTCCATTATTCAGTAGCGAGCTTCGATTTTTAATTTTTGTCTTTGCTTAGTCAATGTTTCGAGATATTTGGCAAAGACTCTCGTGTAGATTTCAATAATGTATCTGATATACTCACAATCGCTGATCTGGACATTTATGTTCTTGTATTCCTTTTCAAGTATTTTATTTGTTAGTAAAGGTATTTAAAAAGAACTGTTTGTTATTTCAGTTCAGTTTCGTAAAGTTAAACTCAGAAAATGTAAAAGACTTTGACAAAAAAAAGCGTGTACACTTTTCTTTAAGGCTAGCAATGCTCTTATGAGTCCTCTGGTGTTGCAGGAGAATGTAGCCGGCGGTGATCACTTAAAATGAGGTGATCCATACGCTCGTTTGTCCTCAAAAAAATTAAAATTTAAGTTGTAGGTAAATTTTTAAGTTACCTACAAATTCCAAAAAGTATGTGTCAGACCTAAAACAACGGGCGCAACAAACTCGGCAGTCTTCTTTTTTATTCACTAAATATGGTAACACAGTTATATCGTACAATTAAACATAGTATTTAATAGCCTGAGGGTGATCGCTCCATTTCCTATCTGTCTATCATTAAGAAAGTCATTTATGTCATAGTAACCTTGCTTAACACAAACATTTTTTAACAATTCTTTTGAATTTCGTAATACATTTGTTTTCAACATTTTCTGGGATCTAATTCTAAAATCATATACATCGCCCCACAAAAGACTTACTAACTCGACTTAGCCGATGCCTAGTAAGGCATTATAAGTTTATGTCTGTTTTTGGTGTTAAATTATGGTTATGACAGTTTCTAGAAAATTCACTTCTGTGCCTATATAAATACATACATAACATATATTAAGAAGGAGGTTACAAATAGCGCGAATAGCCCTCTTCTACAGCACAAAGATCCTCAATAACTTTTTCTAGACTAAACTAACAACTCCCTCTTAAAATATATACCATATTCCATTTCCAAAATCCCAAAATAGCGATTACAAAATAAGCAAACGATACTACGCTTTAGTATCGTTTGCAAATTTTGACAAAAAGCTTCTACGGCGGCTCTGTGCCAAGTTTTCATTAGAGGTAAGCTACACATTACTTTGATCCAAGAACCGTTGAAACAGAAATTAAGTTATGGGGCTCAATAATGCAGGTTGGTTAAAACCGAGATCTATTGATCTAAATCATATCATCATCATATTATATAAGCATTCATGGGGATTTTAAACTGCCCCTGAGCTGACTGCAGAAGACACAGTCAATTGCTGCCTATATAGAAATAGAAAATAGATGTATTAAATTTAATAAAACTGCTGGAAACGTTCCATAGTGGAAGGAGATATCTCCCGCTTCGTGAGTTTTTCTGGTCATAGAAAGTGGTTTCGACAGCACTACTACTGAAAACATCACTTAAATCGTAAGAGAGCGTTAGATTTACAAAGTCATTGTAAAATGTGTAAAATCATTACAATGTGGTCGTTGACGGCAAAATTAAACAGAGGTTGCGCTCAGTAAAGGGTCTTATCAACTCTCCAATGGTCACAAGTTGTACAACTTTCTTTAAAGAGCTAAATGAAAAGAATGTGATGAGATATAAGGTTATTTAGACGACATAGCCCTTATAATAATTGGAAAATATGTCCAATCTAATATTGCAATCAGATTTTTGTATCATTCAAAGATGTAAATATAAGTTTGGTCTAAATGCTAAATCGAGTATAACCATCGGTATACCCTTCACCAAAGAAGGAAACTGAAAAATGTAACTCTACTTTACCTTTTCAATAAGGTTTACAGAAGTAAAATATTTACTTGTGAAATTGTACTTGATCACTTGTACACACTTGGAAATCACAAAAAGGAACAGAATAAAGAAAGCAAGGAGATTTGATCAGTGTGAGAACGTGAGATCGTCTTTTAATTACATGAACAAAACCACACTGTGACCTCATTAAAAATCATAACATGGCTGCAATCATTATAACACTACTACTGGATTTTATTTTCTCAAAAACAATGACATTGACACGGGAGTGGGTCAGGGATTGGAAAATAAATACAAAGCTTAAAGGAACTAGCCTTTATCACGTTCACTTTTCCAAACTTGCACTTCGTCGGTCTGCCGCTGTTCCTCTTTCCGATGGCGGTGCCTTCAGCAGATCACACCGCACCGAAAACTACTTCGCTCTATCTTCTTCTTCTTCTTCTGGATAACTTTTCACTTTTCACTACTTCTTCTTCTCTTCCTTCATTTCCTTTTCATTTTCAAGTCTGAACTAGAACTGCCGTAAGCAACGCTTAGTACGGCTTATATACCCCCGGATCTGTTCTTTTTTGAAAATGAGTCTCTTCCATTCCATCTTTAAATTTAAATTGTACTAGAAATTTATTTTAACTATTTTTATCCTGCTTACACATTTTCCATCCCTTTTTCTGTGTTTTATTTGATCCTGAACTTACTAGAAATTGCCCTTAACTTTACAAAACCCAAAAAATCCCATACACTGGTAGGTGTATCGAACCCGGGTCTACAGTGTCTGAAGTGAACACTTTTCCGCTGAGCTACGAGTATTGTTAACGGAGTTGTCGAAATTATCTATGCCTTGTAGTATCTAGTATATTAGCAATGACATCAAAAATAATTCTAAAGGAATCAATTATGAGAAAATAAATGCCTTTTATGCCTTTATGCCTTGTAGTTTGACAACTCTCGTCATGTGAGTCGAAGCGTTGCTCCGCGACAATATCATCTGACACACAGATGGCTCAAAAACAAAAGATCGAGCAGAAGCAAGCATCTGCAGTAAAGGATCTAATAATGAATATTCTGCTAGTTTTGGATTCTTTACAATTGTTGTTCAAGCTCAAATCCTTGCAATCCTGCGCTATACCTACTATAATACTAAAAATCAAATATTAATAGTAATAGACCTTTTTGGTCTGTCGGACAATAGCCTTATTTAACTTAACTTGCTTGCATAAAATAGATCAATTGTCTTGTTTAATTTTCAATCACTTTATCCTTCACTCACTTCAAATTTGTCAATCATATACAAGATATTTTGCAAGAAGAGAATAAGCAAATTTTGATACGTACCAAACCGAAAATTAAAAAACTTACGGACTTTACTGTAGATCTATATAAGATACAAAATTCCACTATACATAATATTAACACTCACCCACACACTTCACCCAAAACTAAACACATAATATAATAATAATAATGTATACATTTCAAATCACATGTACTGTACTATTTTTTAATGTCTTGTTATCAATAACAGTACTCTGTTTACTATTTAGATCTTAGTGCATGGAACATCATTCCTTATTGTATTCGGTTAGCTGCGCTGCAGTTTATACTTTTGCACCTATCATCGTTTTTCCTTGTTTGATTTTTGCTTTGTTAAATAGTTCCAAATAAAATGTTTATTTATTTTATTTATTTATATAATACATATGAACAATACAGTTTAATCAATCAGCTATATTTTATTCGTTGGGATCGCTACATTTTAACAACTTGGAGAATAACAGATTATTACAGTTTGAGAAGGTCAAATTAATGTCTAATATTAACGAATTCTGAAACTAATTAGACCCATTGAGCTTTATTAAGTTTGATTGTTTCAACAGAGATACGCCTACTGAATAAATGAAGATCTAAATTTAGTATTAACTATAAATCTTGAAATAATACTTCAATAATTTACAAGGCAAAGTGAAGGATAATTATTAACATGAATAGTACTATACTTAAAAAAACATTGGATATGGGTTGTATGTTGGCTAAGTACAATTATACTGTATGTACCCCTGTCTCATTGCGACTAATATTATGATCTTAGATTAAGGATTGGTCTCCGCTGCGCTCAAACTAGATACTGTACGACCTAATAACAATAGCTTTTTTATTACGGCAACTATTAGATGCTTGTGTGCGTGGCATCTTGACACCAATGGCATCTTTCAAATATTGTAACATACGCTTCGTGTTATTTTATATTGCAATTAATAAAATACAAAATACTTACTGATGATATAATATGATCCCAGTGTCTTTCTTATTTCTTGTAGTATTCTTTTTACAAAGTTTTACTACGCAACTCGACATTTTAGTTTCAATTAATATCAAAGTTTAACAGAACATGTGGCACGTCAATGTCACACATTGTTCGAGACTAGCTCGAGAGCGCCCATTTGGACGTAGTATTAGTTTCCGCACTTTGCGAATACGCCTGCGGTATCTAGTTGGAGCGTAGCGGAGACTAATCCTTTCTAATTCAATCCAATCCAAGATTATGATCTAATGTGCTGGTCACTATTATCTATTGTTCACTGCTCACATTGATTTCTTTTATGAATCCTAGCTGACCCGAAAGACATCAGACAAACAAAAGATGTAAGTATTCGGGAATTAAGTGGTCTGAAGCCATCGGAATTATATAAGCAAAGTGAGTGAGTTAAAAATAAAACAAAAATGTATTGAATGATTTTATAATAAATAGATAGACATCGGGGATTTTACTGTAGTTCTATATAAGGTACACAATTCCACCATACATTATTTTGTTATATCTCAAAAGGTTTAGAAAGCGTTTTCATTGAAAGCTACCAGAATGCTTGTTTTTTCCCGACACCTACAAAAAATATCCTTTATCAACACAAAATATATATAGAGAACCGAACTCAAGAACCGCGCTATCCATTATTAAAAACAGCGTGTGAAGTAGTTTTTGAGTTTATCATGAACAGACAGACAGACAGACGTGGCGGAGGACTTTGTGTTATAATATGTTGTGATTTCGCAGTGAGCTGACATATCACAGCTCCGTGGTGACCCATGAGTTCACTATCTGCCTGTAAGTCTACACACCGTGTCAGTGTAGTAATGTAGTGTAATAATACGGTCGAGTCTGGTACGTTATTGCTGTCGTTTCAGGATAGCAGCGTGACTCTTACTTGGCTCCCCAGATTGGAACGCAAAAAATGCATTGCCAGTTTATGAAATGAGAATATATTCTGAGTTTAAAGGTCCGTAAGCTTAAATAATCATCAAATTAAACTTCCTTTATGGGCAAACCATACCCGAGCTTTCTTATCATCTAAATAATCCTTTAGATTGTTTTACGATTTTTCTACAAGTTTATGTTTAATATAGGCTTTGAACTTGTTGAGGGACATTTCCATTATGTTCTCAGGAAGCTTATTATAAAATCTAATGCAATTGGCGATAAATGACTTGTCGAGTTTATTTAGCCTAGAAGTGGGCATTAACACTTTATTTTTGTTTCTACTATTAATATATCTTAATTTATATAAATATCTCATATATATTTTGAAATTTATACCCATTTTTATGAACATATTCTAAATTTCATTTATCTATTGGTTGAAAACAGTCATAATTTTAAAATCTTTTAACTTAGATCTGAGCGACTCTCTTAATCTCATACCATAAATTGCCCGAACAGCTCTTTTCTGTATCACAAAAATAGAATCAATATCAGCAGCATTACTCCAAAATAATATAACATAATATGACATAATGCTGTGAAAGTAACTTAAATAAATAAATCTTGCAGTTTCAATTATGGAACGATTTTTATTTATTGTGTATGCATCAGAATAAGTATCTGCTCGATAAGCTGTTGACAACATGAAGGCCTCATTGGAATTGGGCATCTAGTGTTATACCATGAAAAACAGCAGTATCAACTAAATATATGTAGTTTCGCTTTGCATCGATTGAAACGTGATTTACTTTAGGTTATGTGATTTTACGGTTACATTTCAATAACCTATCAACAGATAGCATTGGACTATAACTTATAATATAATTATATTGGACATAACTATGGATAGATAAGATATTGTCATCAACGGACGTCAATAACGTAACTTTAGTTAAGGGTATATTGCTATCACCGTTTAGTGACAAGATCTTATCTATCCATAGTTATGTCCAATATAGTTATAGTGCAATGCTGTCTGTCAATGGGTTATTGAAATGTAAGTAAGCGTAACTGGATAGATTTGTCTACCTCTAGTTAGTTAAACTAAGGAGGGATAGGTTAATGAAAACGGTCGTAATCAGTGATAGCAATATATCCGTAATTAGAGATACATTATTCAAAACGACCGTTAATGCACTTTGTTTAATTACCATAATTAATAGCCAACTGAGACTCAGCATTATTTATCAAAAGGTGCTAAGTGCTAAGATATTTTTCAAGAACTCTATAATAATAATACAACCTTACAAAAAATAAATTTATTCTAAATGTTAAATATATATTTTTAAGCAACAATGACATCAGTAAAAACGCCTAGACAGTGCCTAAATTATTATTTAAAAACTACTCATAATAATACCCAAACACATACACACAATATGATAATATGTCCTCACGCACTCATTCTCAGATACAAACACAAAGAAAGTAAACATATTAAGCGAATTATTTTTCTCTTTATGCTATAATTATCTGTATTATCTCAAGTAGCCTATTTGTGAATTTTACAATTTAAGATTTTTTTATGCCTACGTAATATATAATATTACTGTTCACTTGGCGTTGCGTAGAGACATCGCTTCAATGTGTGTCTTACCGCATTTATCACGGGGAGTATACTGAAGAGCTGTTTCACCTGATTCCTGCCGCCGAATTCCGCTTTCGCACGACACGCCACAAGTTGGGATATCATCCCCACCATCTGGATGTGTGGCGGTCCTCCACAGTGCGATTTTCAAAGCGCTTTCTTCCACGTACTACAAAGCTGTGGAATGAGCTTCCTTGTGCGGTGTTTCCAGGACGATACGACATGGATATCTTCAAAAAAAGCGCATACTCCTTCATTAAAGGCCGGCAACGCTCCTGTGATTCCCCTGGTGTTGCAAGAGAATGTGGGCGGCGGTGATCACTTAACACCAGGTGACCAGTACGATGGTTTGTCCACCTTTTCCATAAAAAAATACTGTAAAAAGACCATAATTTTTTATTATAATATCTAGCAATTAAGTGATGAAATGTGCTGTAGATCGTATGAAATGTATAAATAAAAATTCCTAATCAGGATTCTACTTTTTTTTACAAAAATAAACAGTAACACTTAAATGCTTAGAGAGTCTAATTCATTCTGATATAACATTTTCTCTCTAAATTATTCAATTTATATCACGATCGCGTAATGCCTTTATTTATAATGTGCGTGTAGGTTAATGCTTCATACATACCATAAATAAGGCCTTAATCTTATAAAGCCACCTTAAGTCAAGCTGTTGATCCTAGGTTGTTTTATAATACAAAAATTATACACTTTTGACTTCTACAAGTACCGACTATCTTTATATACAATATATAATTCTACTGTACGTGTGTTGTAAGTGAACTGATTTGAATAATTTTTTCTGTGTGTGTTCAAATGGATTTGAAGATGGTTTAGAATCAACTACCTTCTAAATGGCTGGACCGATTTTGATGATTTTTTAGATTCTCAACACAGGTCATATATATATATTTTTTTTTCTTTATTTTATGCAGAATTGGAGTTCACCTCAGCATAATACTGATCATACCCACAGGTGATATGATCAGCGCTGGTCTTCCGGAGAACCCCAGGTGGTCTAGCGGATTATCAAACTACTTAAAGGTTATACATATTATATGAAGGGTTACAATTACTACAACTAAACTACTACAACTAAAATAATAATAATATTACAATAAAAAAAGTACTAACACAAAACAAAAATTACATAAAATTTCATGACCTAATTCAATAATTAGTAATATAAATAAGAACACTAAAAGCAAATAATAATAATAACAAGTGAGTATAATTGCGTGATTAATTGGGTGCTAATTCTGCTGATATTAATAAGAATCTCTCTAAAAAGAAATGACAATAACAGGTCGTATAATTTATTTTTAAATAGCACTAGTGTCAAGTAAAAGAGTTTCCTGTACTTTTTGATGAGTATTAAGGAACACTTTAAGTTTACTACGAAAACCTAGTTTATATTGGAGGTTCCTTATTGGAGGGGGGATATTATTCCATATTTTGGCTGACGCGAATCGGAAACTTCCTCTGAAAGTAGCTGTGGTATGACTCTGATTCAAAAGCTGCGTTGCGCATTGCCGTGTGCCTAGAGAACGACGACTTGATGCCCATGACAACTTATCATACAAATATGAAGGAGCTAATACTTAATGACATCAAAGAGAAGACAAGCGAGATGGAATTTGCGCCTGTGTCTCATTTTAAGGATTGAGTGTCTATTTAAGTAAGGTGTTACATGTGCTCTCAAAGGGATATAAAAACAGAAACGGGCGGACGCATTCTGAACTCTTTGTATTAATTTTTGTGTTTTTGCGAGTAAACGTGGACCGAACACTGAATCCATATAGTTTAGTTTTGATAACACAAGTGACTCAACCAATTGAACACGCAAGCTTTCTTTAAGGTATGGTCGCATTTTGTACAAATTTTTTAATTTATAAAAACAGCTCCTGATTGAATTAGATATGTGCTTTTCAAAACGAAGATCACAATCCATGTGCAGTCCTAGGTTACGTGCTTCATACACACGTTCTATAGGGTCATTCTTAAGTGTTACACAAACGGAGGGCGATAATTTTGACAGTTGGTACTTGCTACCAAAAATCATGTATTTAGTCTTAACTGGATTGAGTAAGAGACTATTTTTAACAGACCAAGAGCATATTCTCAAAAGATCTTCATTTAGTTTTAAAGTTGCGCTGTCTATTTCAGAAGGTTTGAATGAAATATATACCTGTAAATCGTCTGCATATATATGATATTTGCAGTGTTTTAATTCAGTCGTAATATCGGCTGAATATAATATAAAAAGAGTTGGTCCTAGAATTGATCCTTGCGGGACTCCATTTTTGACAGGCATCTTCTCAGATGTTAGTAATGAGCCATTTTTACATTTTAACTTTACATACTGGTAACGATTACCGAGGTAACTATTGAACCATTTTAAGGCATTTTGATCAAAACCGTAGTAATTTAGTTTTGATAATAACAGGTCTATATTCAGAGAATCAAATGCCCTAGAAAAATCTAACAACACTAAGATTGTACACATGCCTTCATGTTGAGAGCAGAGAATATTGTCAGTTATGTCTAGTAATGCGGTTACTGTACTGCGACCTCTTCTGAACCCAGATTGTAACTCAGGCAAAATATTGTTGATTTCGAGATAATCAGTCAGCTGAGAACACACAACTTTTTCAATGATCTTTGATAAACATGGTAAGATGCTGATTGGCCTTAAATCAGTCAAGCTAACAGGGTTTGATATTTTAGGCAAAGGACGCACAATTGCAAGTTTCCAAAGCTCAGGATATGTTGATGTTGTTATTGAAGCATGTATGAGTTCAATTCAATACAATCTATTGCATAGGGAAAAGTCATTACTAACATGTCTAGACTAATGTTATCACAACCTTCAGCATTTGATTTTAAGCTCTTAATAATTTTAATTAAACTTTCTGAACTACAAGTTCGTTCTTTTATGTGAAATGTGGCATTTATATTATATTTATGATATTTAAAGTAAGTGAGGGAAGAGATATTGACATTTGATGTGTGTGCTATATTTAGAAAGTGATTATTGAGTGTTGGATTATTTAAGAATGAAGATAATGTGGAACTTACATTACTTTTGGGCAGCAAAGTATTTTTTAAGTTCCGCCAAAGAAGTTTTGGATTATGAATTTTATTATTTATGTTATATTTATAATAAGCCATTTTTTCAGAAAAGAGAGCTTGATTCACAGTTGATTTTAAAGACTTTTAGTATGCTTTTTTCTTATCACATTTGTTCTTGTGGTATGCTGTTAAAGCTTCATTCCGCAATTTCATCATGAGTCTAATGGTGTTTGTGATCCAGGGTGGTGATTTTAGGTGAGGTGGTGGTTGATTCCTTATAACAACTGATTTCATTGGTGCAAATAGGTCAAAAAGGTTAATTATTTTTTGATTCAGTATGGTGACCATATCACTAACATTACTGAGCTTGGTTATTTGATTCCACTCTATACATTCTAAATGTCTGTTGAAAGTTTTGAGACATATGCTTTTTAATGGCCTAAAGGTAAAAGTGTGTGGTAATGTTTTTTCTTTTTTAACTTTAAATTCGCATACCACAAGGCAATGCCCAAATTGTGATATATAATCAAGACTGGTGTTTTTAGAGTGCATATCAGAACATACAACATCAATGAGTGTCTCACTAGTCTCCGTAATTCTCCTGCGTATGTTAGTGATCTTCTAACGTCTGGACCGATTTTTCAAATTTAACGCGTGTGTACAGGATAACGTCTGTCGGGTCCGCTAGTAATATTATTTACTTTTAGTTCCTGCAAGCAGGAATAAAAACTATGTAAAGCATATTTTTGGGTTATCAAAAGCGAAACATTTTTGATAACTAGAGAAAAAGAAAGGTTTCTCTAATTATGTGTTGTCTAAGATTAAACTTATATAATAATTATAATTATATACTACACGATCAACCGCAGTCGTTATCGCCTGGATGGGCTTCGATTGTGTCAAATCTCGGAGTCCTATTTGATTTTAGTAGAAGTTTGCAGCAAATGGTTTGAAAACTTTGTAATAATGAGATATCTACCAGTTAAAGAGCTGCCGAAATCAGTGAAACCATTTAAAGATGAGCCCGAACAAATAATGAGGTAGAAATAATATTTTAAAAGTAATTTTCTTGCATGTTTATAGAAAACACCAAATTCTTAGCTATAGTAAATGATAAAAATTTTAATTTGAAAGCTCACGTTGCATTATTGTGTCTTTATAAATTTGTTTTTTAATTTGAATTGAATCATTGTGAGCAAAATTTAAAGAAATTAATATCCTTCCTGTCGCTTCTTAATGTATTCATGATAATGTAATATATGTTCACAGGCACATAAGTGAATTTGCTAGAAACTATCAAACCTAAATAACAGGAACAGATAATGTCTACTACTCAGCTAAGTCGAGTTAGTAAGTCTTTTGTGGGGCGATGTATATGCTTTTACAACAAGATCCCAAAAAATGTTCGAAATAAAAGTATTTTTCTATATTCACAAGAATTGAAAAAAACGTTTGCGTGGTAAAGGTTACTATAACATGACTTTCTTAATGATCCCACAAATTGCGAGTGGAGCGACCGCCCTCAAGCTATTAAATAATAAGTTTAATTGTACGATATTACTTTGAAACCATATTTTTATATGAAAAAAAGGTTCACTAAGTTTGTTGCGCCCGTTCTTCTCAGGTCTGAGGCATTCTTTTTGGAATATGTGGTAGTTTTTGACTTTTAATTAGTGATGTCACATCCTATTTTGAATAAAAATATTTGAACTTGAATTTGCAATAACAAGACTTAAAATATATATGTAATCGGTAAAAGCAGCATTAGCGGCTTATCACGCATAAACGAACTCTTTAATTAGGTATATGTTTTTATATCTGGAAATTCGAAGAACATAAAAAAATTCTAAATAGCGCAAAAAATTGGCGGCAAAAAATAGTGGTAAGAGTCCCTTCAAAGCTGAAGCCTAAAATAACAACATATTAACGGTCGTTGAGTTGTATATATTTGGGTGTTTCTCTATTTTCGTTTGGAAAAAATTTAGCGAATTTACTAAAAATTTAAAAGTGTGTTCATCATCCAGTGACCCTACAAAACTACAAGCACTTTACAGTAGAACGACATTGTTTTAGAGAAACAGTTCCCTATGTGCATAAAAATGTATAATCACATCTAAAAGGATCTTATGACTTGGTGACGTCAAGTAATAATTTCTCATCAGAATTGAAAATGCACCTAAATATAAACTGCTTAATATATTAACTATCAGACGAATATGTTTAAATTAAAGTTTGATTAATATAATTATTATATTTTTAATTTATATCCACTTAACACGTTAATATAAAAAAAACTTTGATTTTGACTTTGACTTAAAAAGTTGTTACTTTCATATCATAAACAGACACTATATTATTTAAATGTAATAGCTGTTAACCGCTACTTCGTCTGTGTTGATATTTCATTAATAAAACAATCTTCGTGTTAATCCAACTAATAATCTGTGTGTGTCCAATTTCATTGAGATCAATTCAGCCATTTCGGCGTGATTGAGTAATAAACATCCAAATACATATATAGATTTATAATATAAGCAATAAACATATTATTATGTGAACATTATAGTTTAATAGTGTGTATTGTTATGACAAAATTCATTCCCCGTATCTTGTATAGTGGCCACATACCTATACATTACCAACTAGGTGGTTGTAAAAACAGTTAGAAGTGGTAGAAATATTAAATTTATTATTATGAAGTCAGTCTTTATTCAGTTATTCAAGAGACGTGAGTGCGTTTTACGCAATTCAGTCTCGTTTTGAGTACCTCCCCAAAGTCCGAAATCAAAATAAATTTATATCACGATATTGTAATGGGCTTATGAAATCTCCTACCATCAAATGATGGTAGGAGCCACTGGGAGGCTCCTTTACACAGGATGCCGGCTAAATTATGAGTACCACAATGGTGCATATTTCTGCCGTGAACCAGTAATGTGTAAACATTACTGTGTTTCGGTCTGAAGGGCGCTGTAGCCAGTGAAATTACTGGGCAAATGAGACTTAACATCTTATGTCTCAAGGTGGCGAGCGCAATTGTAGTGCTGCTCAGAATTTCATGGTTTTTCAAGAATCCTGAGCGGCACTGCATTGTAATGGGCAGGTCGTACCAATTACCATCAGCTCAACGTCCTGCTCGTCTCGTCCCTTATTTTCATTTAAAAAAAAATGGGCCCTATGAATCACAGCAGTCGATGATTAGAATAATTAAAATTAAAGTTTGGATCTTATCGAATGAAATGCGCTGACACTAAGAGACCAGGGTCGATAATCTTTGAAACCAAAAAAAAAATACAGTAGGATTAAACCCATTGGTAAAGGACGAGAATATAACAAAAATTAAGGGAAAAATAAATTATGGGCGATCTGAGGTCGGGAAGTGGAAAAGGGAGGGTGTTTTAGGGTAAAAAACGGATTATCTCGATTTCCGGCAAAACTACAAGTCCTATGGCAAAAAGTTAAGTGGCAAAGTTGTAGGTAATAAAGAGATCAACAACTTTTGTAATTACATTTTTTTCATATAACCTCAAAATTTAGGTGAAAAATATAAAAAAACCAAGTTTTTTGTTTGGGTTTGGGTTTCATCCTACTATTATTTTGTTTCACTTTTTATCATTTTCAAAGGCTTCGGCACTGGTCTATAAAGCAATAGGATGCGTCATATACTTTTAATGCTGAATTTATCATTTTCCTCAAAGCAATAAAAAGTAGATTGCAAGCTAGAATGAGATATTATTTAAATTCTCGAAATTTATGTTGTATGTCCGTAATAAATTTGAAAACCTATTAATGTCCAACAGCTAATAAAGCATTTGGAGTATGTTATCACTATTCTCAGAATATAGACCTGCCATTTAAAATGGGAATATATTCGGCCTGTTTTTCTACATTTATTTGGATGAATCACTGTTTAGTAATTTTAGCTGTAACTGTTACTGTGACTTGACAATAATTAGAACAAACTTACCAAGATATACGATGATGCGTCTATAACCGTGGGAGGCTCCTCTGTGCAGAATGCCAGCTAGATTATGAGTACCACATTGGCGCCTATTTCTGCCGTGAAGCAGTAACGTGTAAGCATTATTGTGTTTCCGTCTGAAGGGCGCCGTAGCTAGTGAAATAACTGGGCAAATGAGACCTAACATCTTATTTCTCAAGGTCACGAGCGCAATTGTAGTGCTGCTCTGAATTTTTGGGCACTTCAAGAATCCTGAGCGGCACTGCATTGTAATCAGCAGGGCGTATCAATTACCATCAGTTGAACGTCCTGCTCGTCTAGTCCCGTATTTTCATTAAAAAATATACGCGATGGTATGGTCATGTAACATGATCCAAGAAAATGTGCAGAACAAATGTGTAATGAATATCAAAATAATTTTTAAAGAACGTTTCTGTTTAACGTTAACTATGACGTAAACGACTTACCTAATGATGTGGGCCTCAGGCGGTTCAATTCATAAATTACATCGTCAAGAAATTTTATTAAAATAAAAAGCCCGCTTTATTTCTTGTGCCTGTTGTCCTCAGCTCTGAGGCATATATTTTCAACTGGGTGATGAATTGTTTCTGATCTTTAATAAGTTTTTATTTAAGGAAATAAGGGATGAGACGAGCGAGATGGGACATTCAGTTGGTTGTAACTGATACTCCTTGCCCATTAAAATGCAGTGCCACACAGGATTCTTGAAAAACCCAAATATTCAGAGTGGCACTACAAATGCGCTCGTCACCCTGAGACACAAGATGTTAAGTCTCATTTGCCCAGTAATTTCACTAGGTATGGCGTCCTTCAGACCGTAACACAGTAATGTATACCCATTACTGCTTCACGGCATAAATAGGTGTCGTTGTGATACCATAAAGTTATTAAAGTTATTTGAAATCCTATTTTAAATGAAGAAATATGAATTTGAATGGAGTGACCGCCCTCAGGCTATTAAATAATAAGTTTAATTTTACAATATTACTTTGTAAACATATTTTTTCGAAGAAAAAAAGCCCGCGGAGTTTGTTGCGCCCGTTCTTCTCAGGTCTGAGGCATTCATTTTGGAATGGGTGGTAGTTTTTGGCTTTCAATAAGTAATGTCACATCCTATTTTGAATAAAAATATTTGAATTTGAATTTTAATAAGAATAGATAGTTTAGCGAACATAGCCGATGGATGAAGAGAGCCAGAGGCATCATATAGGAAACACATGATTGAATCCCGCATCGTTCACAAATTTTGGTACAAATTATACATTGAATGTTCTAAGTTGTTTTTTCATATATCAATTAGTGCTAATACCATTCATTTTAAGAAGGAACAATCACGACGAAGTGCAATCAGTGGGAGGCTCCTTTGTACAGAATGCCGGCTAGATTATGGGTACCACAACGGCTACTTGTTCTGCCGTGAAGCAGTAACGTGTGAGCATTACTGTATTTCCTTGTGAAGAGCGAGAGACGAAAGAAGAGAAACTACTGGGCAAATGAGACTTAACATCTTATGTCTCAAGGTGACGAGCGCAGTTGTAGATCCCCTCAGAATTTTTGGGTTTTTCATGAATGCTGAGCGGTACTGCATTGTAATGGGCAGGGTCTTACAACTACCATCAGCTGAACGTTCTGTTCGTCTAGTCCCGTATTTTCATTAAAAAAAAAATTGCGTCGATTATTTAGTTAAATTTCATGCATATATATTACTGATTTCATCCTATAAAGTATATTATAAAAGATGACTTTAAAAGGAATTAAATTAATGAAGGAACGTTGGAATTCGAATAAGTAACATAAAAACATCAAGGATAAATTTCGCATCGAATGGTGGTAGTTTGATGTCGATACGATCAGTGGTTTAGGTGTGATTGAGCCTCAAACAAAGATCATTTTCACTATACGTATATATAGATATATAATAAGAAGATAGATTGAAGACTGGTAATATATTGTGTTATGTCAACGAATATAAAAGCATCGCAACAGGACGCCAATTAAGTCTGAGCCAAACATTAGTCACATTGTACGGCATATAGTTGTTGTTATATGATTATATAATGTATTATGAGATGGTGCACATTTATTAATCCTATTAAATAATTTAAAATTAATGGATTGTCTATTCATAGGTGTTTATTTTATTTTATTTATATGGAGAACAAATTTATATGGAGAATTGAAATTATATGGAAAAAAAAAAAAAAAAACAGAACAATTATCTAATATCTAGGTTCATTTAAGTGGCTTATAATATACTAGCTGACCCTGTAAACCTTTTTTTTGTCATATAAAATTATTTTAAGTGTTCGACCGTTTTTATGCGATTTACCTAGTACCTCTCGTTTACTAAATTCAATTTAGATTTTAACAATTCGGGGTTCCAAACTCACCTCTGGTTTACATAATTCAATTTAGATTTTAACAGTTCGGGGTTCCAAACTCACCTCTGGTTTACTTAATCCAATTCAGATTTTAAAAGTTCGGGATTCCAAACTTACCTCTCGTTTACTAAATAAAATTTAGATTTTTAATAGTTAAGGACTCCAAACTCACCTTTCGCTTACTAAACCCAATTTAGATTTTTAACAGTTCAGAATTCCAAACTCACTTCTCGTTTTCTAAATCCAATTTCGATTTTTAACAGTTCGGGATTGCAAACTGACCTCTCGTTTACTAAATCCAATTTCGATTTGTAACAGTTAAGGATTCCAAACTCACCTCTCGCTTACTAAATAAAATTTTGATTTTTAACAGTTAAGGATTCCAAACTCACCTTTCGCTTACTAAACCCAATTTAGATTTTTAACATTTCAGAATTCCAAACTCACTTCTCGTTTTCTAAATCCAATTTCGATTTTTAACAGTTCGGGATTGCAAACTGATCTCTCGTTTACTAAATCTAATTTTGTTTTTTAACAGTTCGGGATTCCAGACTCACCTCTCGCTTACTAAGTAAAAATGTTATTACTAGTACCATTATTAGAATTATGTCCTAAAACCTGATTGGCAAAGCTCAACGTATTGCTGTAAACCCAACGACATCTACAATAAAAGCTATCCTCGCACAATTAAATGAATTGAATCCCAGACACGTATTTCATTACATTAAAGTCCAGACTTTGATATATAACCTGGACAAGTTGTGTTGTGTAATTGCGTTCCTTAATATATTAACTTGTGTAACTTTGTATAGAGAACATTCTATTTGCCGGTATTTATAGTTCTATAAAGTTACTTCTATAAAGTGATGAAATGACATTTTACGCGTAAAGTAATTAAATTGAAATAATATTAAAAAAGTAAAACTAGTTCAAGACGTTTTGAAGTGATACCCTCTTATGGGAGGGTAAACCGCCTCGTAACGTAACGCGTTACGATGCCAGTACGGGAGCGGTAGGTAGGCCTAGTCGTAGTAGTAGCCGTAGTCCTTCTCTCACACTCTAATCAATTGTTACTTTTATACGAATAAAAAAATGATAATTATAATGAACATACACATAATTCTGATGTACATATTCAGAATTGTAACTAAGAATAAAATATAATTTATAATCAATAAAATAATTAATTTATAATATTATAATAAGCTTACCTCACATTATAATATTAATATACATAAAATTTAAGTAAGTAACTGAGTTATTCAGTCGGGCGTCCCGAAGCGTACACTTTTTTTTAATACCAGTGCAACGGAATTACCACCGCCTCTAATCTCTTGCAAAATCAGAGAAATCATAGAAGCTTTGCCACCCTTTGGGGTCGGAACAGCGAGCACCCGTTTCAACGTTCCTAATTCTTTGTTCTTTCCGTGTTTATAATATGTATATGCATGCACGATGTTATAAAGCAGAATACGTACTATGCTACGCTACCTATCGTTTTCACAATATTCTCTGCTGAATCTTCAAGCTATTGTCTATCAAGTAAATAATTATGAACCAGCTACATATGCCTATAAAATTTGATCTTTTTGAGATCAGTTTGGTGTCAATTCAGCATCAGTTCAAGCCGATACAGTATAGTAATCAGTAGAATAAATAAGGATTAATTACAAAATTAATGCAAAAAGAGTTTTTAAGCACCTAAAACCATCCACCTTACATTACGTAGAATGGTAAATGTCATTTGTTTGCAGCAATTTTAACATAAATGTATTTTTAGTGCATACTAATATAGCATCGTCTAGCATTAAGACAGCCCAATCTTTTATTGGCTTTTAATATAATAATATCATTTTAACATGGAAATGTAAGAGAGAACTTTCATGTTTTGCGTCACTCGTAAGATTCAACAATTAAATGGGTTTTGATGAATTTTTTGAAGTAAAACTTTTTCTGCACTCTGTACTTGCACGTGCGCTGCGTAACTAAGGCTGAAAACAGTAACTAGTTTAACCTAATCTGTACCGGGATATCCTATCGCCTAAAGGTTGAACTTATTGGTCCTAGGAAAAACTAGTTTGTCCTAAAATCGGGTTTAGCCGGTAGCACATACATCTACATCTCAATCTAAACATAGAAGTACAACAATGGTAATCTGTTAAATCGGACGAAAATTTCAACGTTTATTAAACTTACAAAGATGGAGTTTATTACCAAGGCATGCGGTGGCTATTTTGTCACAGCTGCGACTTAAAAGCTTGCGAAATGTAATAGAATCCGTTTATTTGAAAAGAAATTCGTTTCCAACCATATTTCACCCTCAAAATTACTTGGGACGTCATATTTTTATTATTTCATAGCCACCAGAGGGTTATTCCTGGTACAAATTGAGTAATTCAACTCCACACAGAATTTATCCTTTGTCAATTCGGTTTTCGTAAGTTAAGAATCTTGGCTAATGTTGGTAATGAAATTGCTACGAGCTTTGTGAAACGTAAGTTTTTGGTCTTAGCTTAAGTATGTAACACTATTTTAAGTTTTCAAGTTTACTCGACCAACTTAAAGTTAAGGTTGTTTTACTATGAGCTCTTGGTATTTCAGTACAGTTGCAAATGCCATTCCTGGGCTCATAATATGTGTATGTGAGAGGTGTAGAATTACAGTCTTCATTAAAATATCCTCCTATCCTATAGGATGAGTGACGTTTCTCCACAGAGCGGAATTCAATGAACTCTCTCCTCGGTACAATCAAACTAGGGATGATGTGTTCAGGTCCACATTCACACCCTGCTTAAAAGCTTCCCGGCTTTTGTGGTTTGTCAGGTGTAATAAGATTGTTTTCCTTTCCATAAAATAATCAATTGAAAACATTTAGATAAAACTTGTCCAACCTCTATTCGGTTTTTGTTACTTACGATTTATGGCTAATGAGTCTTTCGGAAGACTGACTCGGTGGTCAAGGCGTTAGGGCGAATCCCGAGAGGCTTGGTTGGAATACCAGGTCATCCATAAATTTTGTTATTTAAAAGACTTTTAAGCACACTCATATTGTGAAGAAAATACAGTTTATTGAGGTTAACACCTCAATAAAGAAGATTCATCCAAGATACATCCAGCAAATTTTAGATTCTTAATATTATTTGTAGTGTTAAAATATAACGATAGATGACCATGTCTGACTATTAGCTCGCGATATCGTTTGTCTTTTTATTATTAGTAGAAAGAAGACGAAACATGCTCCGTCGAAAGTTTTCAATAAGGAATAATCAATAAACATCACGTACATGGTACACAATTTTTCATATTTTTGCGTAACAAAAACATCAATAACAATAGAAACCCCGGTACCTGTCAAAGTTTGGGGTACGTCAATAACGTCATGCGTGTCACTGATTGGTTATTGTAAAATAATGGCTGTGTAGGGTGATTCTGCGACACGTTCATACAGGGTGATCGCTTAGCCTTTTTCCGACATATTTGGTTTTTGTGTCGATCGTTAAAAATAATGAGACTGGCAATAAATTTGCTACAGTATGGTCAGATTAGTTGACGTTTTTATTAGTTTGCTAACGAATTGCTTACTATTTCAGTTTATCAAAATAAATTGATACTTTCTGACTTTTTTGTTGAAATTTGCTTTTAATAATTGGCTAGCGCTTAGCAGAACGGAACCAGTCCACATGCAAACTAAGCTGAGTATTTGAGGTCCAATATCAAAAGATAGTTATTGTTTTGTTTTCTGACTTTTAGTATATTTTTTGTGTTCAATATCTTTGCTACAAATACGAGAAGTGAACTGGTTCATCTTTAAATTAGAAATATCGTATAACTTTTGTTCGGGGTGTCAAACAGTAATTTTTTGTGGACTGGTACCTATCTGCTAAGCGCTCCTATTGGTAATGATAAATGTGGATGTATCTCATATTACTATTACTTAGATATGACAGATTCTATTTCATATACGCGGCAATCTGTATCGGATTAAATTGGCCTACAGTTACCTACATATGTTTTTTTTGCACGGCACCATTTATAGAATAAAGCGTCGATATACGATGTTAAGTGATTGAAATCAACAAACAAACAATAAATATCACGGGAAGTTTACCATACTACATAAGTGAAAACAAGACAATAATTTAAGCCATTCTTTTTTCACCTTTAATTTTTTCTTATTTTTTTTATTCTTAGTATAGATACTTAACATGCTTACGATTTTATTATATTGAAGGTATTTTCGTTATTGCTTGCTAAATAATGTTAATGACTTCCATTAATTTTAAAGAAATTTTTATAATCACAAAACTAACATTTTCACTAGGCGTTAGTATAATCCATATTATTATTTTTATAATAAAGATGGTGTTACATTTTTAATTTAGTTGTTTTCCAGTCTATAAATATATGACGTCTTTATTCGTAGAATTGAAAATATGTAGGTAAGAAAAGTAAATATTTAAGACACAATAATAGTTATTTCTGATTCTCTGTAAAAACATAGATTCCAGGTCAAACATTATAATATTTCAAATAGGTCACTTGTGTAAATTTTCCAAATATCATATTCTATTCACATAAACAGAACAATAACGCTTATTGTTCTATCTTCACAACAGTTAATATCTTTGTTTAAAACTTGGAGCAGCTCAGATTAAATTAATCCTTAGATTAATTCTGATGGACTACAAGAAATTGTCGAGTTGACAGCTGGATTACGGGTGAGAATTATTTTATAATTTTGCCCCTTATAAATTTGAATTGTTTTAATTAAAGTTTCAAGTTATAGCGAGCGTAATGCCTCCCGTTGACAAGGGTTTATGTGAAATTGAATCCATTATTGTGATTAATAAACATTGATATTATAATTATAAGACATAATTAAATAATTATAGTGAAAACTAATATACAGTAAGTACCAATACTTGTTAAATAGCTAATTGAAGAAAAAAAAACGATGCTCTTTTTGCGACATCTGTGTTCGAGTAGCAGAATCAATTGCAGTACGCAGCGCAAGCAATAGATGGCGTTAGCTTGCCTGATCTGCGTAGGCGCAGGCTTACACTTTTAGTGTCAAATATTAAATTTTATGCCGTAATAATATAAATCCAGCGTGTATTAATAATATTATTTATTCTATTATGTAGGCTACTGTAATGTATATTGTAAACAACGAGAATAGCCACATTCCACTACGTGTTAAGTTACTGTTCGCTTTCTTTAGCGGGATTATACTTCGTCGCAAATCCCCATACTTTCAGTAATTACAACTATTTCAAACTTATGACAAATCACTGCAGGTTTCATACTAAACTAAATTTAAACTTTTTTAAGGCAGTTCCGCCTCTTATCACGTAGTATTTACATCTTCTTTGGATAGTAGTAGCATTTCAAAAGACAAATAAATTTCTATAAACTGAACCGCATGTTCTTAATTTAAATTAATTCAAAAATTATGTTCCATCTTTGGAGCCAAAATGTCGTGTTTGTTTTTTTATTTAATGCCTGAGTTCCGGCCGTGTAATTGGATACGAGGCGTTCGGCGCTCCGTGAAATCACTAATCCGACTAATTCTGACAACCATATGTCACTCTATAACGATGCGCTCGCACTTCGCTGTCTTGCCATGCTAATACATAAGATGATTACTTGTTTGTTGGCTATTTTAAACATTATCGTACACGTTGTTACCAAGACGAAGGAAATAGACACAAGTTTATAGAGCTTCCTTCATTTTTCTTTGTGGGGGAATTCTCTGAAAGAATTTTGTGAGTTACCAGAGGATGCCGGCTAGATTATGGATACCCAACTGCGACTATTTCTGCCGTAAATCATTAATATGTAAGCATTATTGTGTTTCGGTTAGAAGGACGCCGCAGCTAGCGTAATTACTGGGTAAATGAGACTTAACATCTTATGTCTCAAGGTGACCAGCGCAGTTGTAGTGCCGCTCAGAATTTTTGCGTTTTCAAGAATCCTTAGGGGCACTGCATTGTAATGGGTAGGGTTTATAAATTACCATTAGCTGTATGTCCTGCTAGTCTCATCTCTTATTGTCATAAAAAAGCAGATTTATGTAACCAGAATATACTTTTGTAACATAGGTCACATGCGTTTGTACGGAGACGGGCGTTTGTACCATTCACGTCTGTCGTGACGTTGGCGGGAAATTGGAACAGTTGCACATGCTGCTTGTGATTGGTTATTTTAAAAGAGCAATTGACGTCATTTTGACTTCAATAAAACGGTGGCCTATACCTTTCTTTCTTGCGGGGGTTGTGCATATACAAACAATAATTTTCATACATATAGGTATATAGATATATATATAATTACATCGTTATTTTAAGTTTTTATAACTGTCATCGGCGGGTGGGGCTCAACTTATGTTAGTCATTTTGACATTTAAGTTTACTATGGAATGAACTTGTGTGGTGTTGTAAGGACGATACGATACTTTCGATAAAACGTGTTCACCTACCTAAAAGGCGACGCTCCAGTGATGCCTCTGGAAAGTATAGTCAAGTGACCCGTACGCTGGTTTGTATTTCGAATTTTACATTTTTATAAAAATTGCTTCGAATGGAATGACCTTGTAAATGGTGATATATCGGAATTTGTTTATTACCCATTAGTATCATATATTTTACACGCTTTTTATAAGCTTCACCTGTATGTATGTTTGTTTGTAACCGATACATTTGCGCGCGATTTTGACCCACTTTAAACGGCCAGATTTCGTTCAAACTTCGTAGAGTAATCGATAATACATTAATTTGATAATATTTTTTAACAATTTGCAAAATAATATTTTTGTAATTTTTTATAGTTTTCGTCGTTAAGGCAGGATTGATGTGAATTTTAAATTTAAACCATTATCTTTAACCAATTAATCTAATATTAGGAAATTTTAGAATAGCAAGGAGAATTTAATTTAACTTTAATTTTAGCGTGTTTTAAACTAGATATTATTATTGCTGAACAAAACAGTTGTACGATAGCATACAAAATTATTCCAATTTATGCTAATAATTATTTAAGTGAAACTATGGTTGAAAATACCCAACCGCACGCCATCTGCAAAGCAACACAAACACATATAAACACTCCCCGTATGACACTTTCTCTTTTAAACATTAAAACCACCAAAGTATTGCAATCTCACAGTCAAGTCCTTCATTATAACGCTTTGTGTGCGGCGTTCGGTGTAGTAATTACCATTACGGTTTTAAAGCGACATATGTCGCGAATTAGTAGATAATAAAAAAAAATCTGTTTTATAGGAATTTGCCAATAATATTTCAAAACATCAAGAATTATTTCGTAAAAAATGCTCCCTGTTGTTATAATGAAAATGTTTCACATGGGAACTGTCGAACCGTGCGTCACCAAATTCTCTTATAGAAAATATGTCTTCCTTCCTTCTATTGCTTCCTTACTTCCGCCAAATTTAATGACTCTAGTTCCTTCATGTCTTATTTGGTCATAAATTCTTGAAACATCTTCCAGTTCTTGTAAAATAAACTACCATTTGAATTTAGCTAATGCTGATTCTAAGCATGATTATATTATCAGACAAAGATTAAATAATAATAATAATATTTAAAAATTAAATGACCTACCAGTAAAGTTGATCAAACATTCGTGTACGTGAGTCAGAAACACAGTCCCAGCCTCCTTCCGACATCCATAAATACATCTATAAAACCGCTGTAAATCTTTCCAGACTAAGCATTCAAATATGTCTTACCCTTCATAAAATATCCCATAATCCATACAAAAACATCCCCAAATAAATGTATCCGTTGGTAAAAGGTCACGTTTGAGACATCACAGTTGACTTCTAAACAGGTGGTCCTATTTAAGATAATCTCTGCTAATACTGCATCTGCTAGATGGATTGCCTTTAAAATGTTTGACACAATGAGTACATTTAATAGGAAAATGTTCTTGTTGCGTTTTAGCTTCTCATAAACACTTCGTTCTCAACAGTAAGAAAGGGAAAGATGTTAAATATAATAAAGTGTTATTTGAAATATCACAACAACTTTTCTGGATGTGTAGATGCAATAAGAACTTCTTTGATTGTAATAAGCCATTGGACATTATATAGCTTCGCAAAGAATTCTATATTTTTTTTATTCTTTTTACTGTATACTTTTAAAACCATGTCATTTCATTATAATGATTTTTCAAATTATTTTTAGTATTTTAAAATCAAAAGTGCTTACAAATAAAGTGCTTGATTACTTCTTAAATCACAGTGTGTGTTTTTGTTATGAAAATAAGGCACCCAAGACCCAAAAATTCTGAGCGGCTACAACTGCACTCGTCACCTTGAGACATCCCAGAACTTCCGTGTTACTGGGCTGCTTTTTTTATGGAAAAGTAGCACAAATGAGCGTACGGGTGTTAAGTGATCACCACCGCCCGATCACATTCTCTTGCAACACCAGAGTAGTAATACCATAGTATTCATTTTATGACAACAATAAAATGAATGCAACTCATCTGTAAAATAATGAAAGCCATAAGTAAAATTTTACATGTTCTTAGGTTGCAAGAAATTGTTGAAAGTATAAGTGAAGTAAGTATAGCATATGTTTTTAAACATTTATTGCAGGGGAGATATTTCTAACAACACTGCTACTCACTACACGATTTTCTAATTGGAGCCGTTATTTGGATACAATTGCACAAACCATGTTCACAACAGAACTATCGTTTACACGTTTACAATATGCGAGTATCCTCGTTTTTATTATGACAGTAAAGGACGAGACGAGCAGGACGTTCAGCTGATGGTAATTGATACGCCCTGCCCATTTCAATGCAGTGCCGCTCAGGATTCTTGAAAAACCCCAATATTGTCAGGGGCGCTACTTTTGCGCTCGTCAGCTTGAGACATAAGATGTTAAGTCTCATTTGCCTAGAATTTTTACTAGCTATGGCGCCCCTTAGACCGAAACACAATAATGCTTACACAATACTGCTTCGCGGCACTTGTAATAGGCGCCGTTGTGGTACTCACAATCTAGCCGGCATCCTGTGCTAAGGAGCCTACCACTGGTATAAATGTAAACTGGTGTAATGTCAGACAAGAATCTTGTCATAATATCTATTTGTGGTAGTTTGCCATGAATTGTAACAAACCAATTGAAGGTGTTAATAAACAAGGACTGTGAATATATATTTATCTGCAAAAAAAAAGTCAAAGGAAACGTATTTCAAGTGATTATCGATTCGTACAGAAAGGCCCCTTTCAGTTTTTTACAAAGCTACTTAAAGAACATTATCTTGAGTGTTTTAAGAGTTTTTTTTCTAAGATTACTACCGACGCCGATAGTATCTAATCAAAGCGGCGGAAAGATGTAAAAAATGAACAGAGATTATGTGTGAAAATTAACACCAGATTTTTAACACAAGACGGTTTTGAAATAAGATACATATTGTGACATGTTTTAGTCATTATTTGCTACTTATCCCGTCTAATATTATAAATGTGAATGCAGGTTTGTTTGAAACGCTTTCAAGTCTAAACCACTGAAACGGTTTTGATCAAATTTTGTACAGAGATAGACAAGAGCTTGAGAAAGGACATAGGCTGACTTTTATCGCTAATCAAAGGCTTGGCGGGGTTGTAAATAGGGGTGGAAGTTTCTTTGAAAGTTCGTCATTATCGAAGATAACACCATGAAACTTTGTATTTAGGCACTTAAGAAAAATTAAATAAATATTTGTTCTAGCGTTTTTAAAATGAACACCTGTGTGGGGATGAAAAAAGGGGATGAAAGTTCTATTGTTTGTTGCTTATAAAAATGTATTAACCACAGCAGTTTCTATGTGTATAATTTACAAAGTGAGTATATTAAAAAAAACATTGTCTTGCCCAAAGTAACTATTGCACGCGGACGAAGTCGCGGGAAAAGCTAGTAAGTTTATAATATCAGGTGAAGCTAATAAACTGGTAATCTGGTAATCTAATTTACTTCAATTAATTCCATACGAGAATTAATAAAGTACCTAAAAGATAACTGTACGTGCTGCATATGTATCTGATAGTAGTGTAGCTGATAAATAAGACAAAATTTTTTTATGACAAAAAGGGACGAGACGAGTAGGACGTTCAGCTGATGGTAATTGATACGCCCTGCTATTACAATGCAGTGCCACTAAGGATTCTTGAAAAACCCAATAATTCTGAGCGGCACTACAATTGCGCTAGCCACCTTGAGACATAAAATAAATATATTATATTGTGTTGATAAGTTTTTAATTAATATGCTGATAATACTGGTTAGGATACAATTATTCATTATTTCATTGATGAATTTCATTCATTTTATTGTTGTCATAAAATTAATACCATAAGCACGTTGTTAAGAAATGGGCAAGCAACTGGATGTATAGCGGTCCTCCACAGTGCGGTTTTCAAGGAGCTTTCTTCCATGTACTACGAAGCTGTGGAATGAGCTTTCTTGTGCTGTGTTTCCGGGACGATACGAAATGGGTATCTCAAAAAAAAGCGCGTACACCTTCCTTAAAGGCCGACAACGCTCCTGTGATTTCTCTGGTGTTGCAAGAGAATGTGGGTGAAGGTGTTCACTTAACAACAGGTGACAACACTTGACCCGTACGCTCGTTTATTCTCCTTTTCCATAAAAAAACCTACTCAGTAACACGGAAGTTTCGGTGTTGTCGAAAACTAATCTTGGTAACTTCAACATACCTGCAAAAGAGAAAGCCGATTTTCCCTCTTTTTGCCTATAACTGGACTCTCGATGACGATAGGAACACACCGCAAAGCGGGACAAAAAACTGTTTGGGCGAGCTCTGGTTTTGCTTAAACGGCAAGGAGTCGAGAGGGTCTTATAGGATTTCTCCTATCATACTCAGATCGTTTGCTCCTGAATTGATGCCAGTTCTAACGCATTTATTCCGGCACTCATACCTAAAAGGCGTAGTCTCGGACTAATGAAAGTCAGCCCTTGTTGATACAACCCCAAAGCACACATGATCGCCTAGATCACTAGTCATTCCACAGAGGCATCGTTTTATCATATGAGGATTGCGAAGAGCTGTTTGACCTGATTCCTGCCGCTAGATTCCACCTTCCCATGACATGCCACAAAGTAGGATATCATCTTAACCAACCACCCATCTTATAACCAATAGGTTATAATAGTAGTAGTACTATTATAACCTATTGGTCTGTACTTTAATCGACTGTAGAGTCGATTAAAGTACAGACGCTGCATAGCTACGATTTTGTAACTGTGTTTTAACATTAGTTACATACGGGAAAAAGTTACATTTTTTTTTATTTTAGTTAACCCGAATTTTCAAGACCTTTCCAGATCTCGTTTTCAGGAGGAGTGCTGATGAAATGAGTCAAAGATAATATTTGTCATTTAATCATTATGAAATTTAGCGCCATTTATTGCCTCAGAGTTGGTATTTGCTGTAGACAGATGGTTTTTGGAAAAAATTACTGACAGTGTCCTCTTCTTTTTTGGTATGTGTAGTATTGGTTTTTATTTTTTTATGGAATAGGAGGACAAACGAGCGTACGGGTCACCTGTTGTGAAGTGATCACCGCCGCCCACAATCTCTTGATTGTGGGATTTTTAATTTAGAGATTATTTTAGACCGTCTTCTGTATTGAAATTTTGATGTTTTTTTTTGAAGCCATTGACATTTGAATGGCTTCACGTACCAGTCTTGGAAGAGATCTAAAACAATTACACGCGTCTTAATACTTTCAGAGTGTTTAATTTAAATGTGTAACACACGCATTAATCAAACAAAATACTACGATTTTGTTATTATACATTATAACATTCACTTTATTATCAAGCTAGAAAAACTAGAAACCATTAGACACATACATCCTCCAGTATTAAAGCTCTATCGATAGACTAGACTAGACTAGTTTACCTAATGGTTTTCGTTATCAGTAATCAACTTGTAATGAACTAATTAAAAGTCATTAAAGTGATATGTACCCTTTAACGAACACTACATTCTCGTCCATTGTTTGAATAGAGGATGTTACAAAAAACAATGATCCTACTTAACTACGGCACTTGAAACCAATTATACTTTTAACTAAGCAAGCCGGGGAAAAGGGCCCCGAAATAAATGACGGACCCGCACTACATTAGGTGATTATTAGATGGGATCTTTTTGAGTAATTTAAAGAAAATTTATCAACAGTTCATAATAATATTTAACAAATAGAAATAACTAGAAGTAACTACAAAATAGTTTGGATTGACAGATGAAAAATAAGTCAACGCGCAAAAAGTCTAAAATTCGTTTCATGTTTTTGTTTGCCTAGGACTAGCGTAATAAGTATCGAAGAAAGGCAGGTAAGTAATATGAATGAAAAAGTTGACGATCACCAGATCAATTTTGTTAAAGACGGAGGGAGACCTTCATGAGAATATCATGAAAATAATTATATTTTTTCTTCTGAAAACACTAGTAGTAACTTCTTGAAAAGTATCTTCGTATTGATGTGGTAATGAGGTAGAAAGTTCATCATTAATAATGAAAAAATGTGCACGAAAAACTAGTTTAAGTTCCTTTAATAGCGTGATTTAGCAAGCAGAAGAGATGCATGACTATTCGTTTCTGACGTGTTTTTTTTTAAATATTGAATTGATGATAGATATTCACTACCTATATAATATATAGACTTGTTACATTTTACATAATATATATTACTAGCTGACCCGACAAAAAAATACTGTTTTATAGGAATTTGCCAATAATATTTCAAAACGTCAAGAATTAATTCTTAAAAAATGCTTCCTGTTGTTATAATGAAATTGTTTCACAGCGGAACTGTCAAACCGTGCCACACTAAATTCTCTCATAGAAAATATGTCCATATAAAACAAATATTGAAAATAAAAATATTTATGGATCCCAAATCTAAATAAAAACTATCCTATCTCTCAAGTTGGATTAAACTGCACTCTATGAAGTAATGCCCATTTAAATCCGTTCATTAGTTTAGTAGTCCATCACGGACAAACAACGTGACACGTATTAAATATATTATATTAAGAAAATGTATTAACGTAATATCTAAAGGCTATAAAATAAAAAATAGAGCCCTCTGCTTTAAATCTATAAAATTTATTTGAATAAAATACAAACAATTTGTTTTCATTTTCTTTGTAGATAAAGTTAAGGCACTTTCTATCACTTCCGACAAATTTCGATACGATATAGAGAGCAGAGTTTAAACGAAATCATTATTATTTATTTGTTTTGTATTTTGTATTGTGTATAAATGTTTTGGGTATTTTTTCATCTTAAGGTCAAAATATTTCGATTCTTATAACTGCAATGTTACAAATCTATTTACAGAAGAACGTAGGAATATATTATTGTTATGTATAATAGAGTATATAATTAATTTAAAAAGCTTTTATAATTTCATTGCAATGTTTCAGATTTGTTATATATATTCCAATTAATTTAAATTTGGTTATTCCACTCTGCAATGTACACCAACAACTCAATCACCGTAAATCGAATCCAGCCAATTTAAAAAGCCACATCGCAGGAGGCAATGTTTGCGAGCGTAAAAGCGTTTGAAACGAGTAGTGTGAACTGTTACATTCGGAACAAGCTTGTCACTACGATGGATGTTGGCCACAAATCACCGGATCGGTGTAGAGGCCATTTTTTGTCGTTTATTTCGCGTCTGAAATGAGCTCTGTTTAATTTGAAACTTGGATGAGATGACCGAGTGTTGGCAATTGTTGAAAATAGGTATTTAGCTCAGCCAAGCTTTAATGACAACTATTTGACACAGAAGCTGCCTAAAAAAAAAACAGCGTACAACAGTTTCAAATTTAAATTCAAATATTTTTACCACCCATTCGAAAAAGTATGCCTCACACCTGAGAATAACGGTCGCAAGAAACTCAGCTTTTTTCATAAAAATAGGACTACCATGTGTAATTGAATAAAGGCATTCTAAATTTAACTTTAAACAAAGTGATCGAGTCATACATGGTCGCTATATCCTTCAATATTTCACGATATTTATTTGAATATACATAATTGTCAGTTAATTAGTTATAGTATATATTTTGGCCGTAACTTTTTTATTTAAATTTCTTAAGTCAATCAGTTATTTTTTTTTATAAAACAGACAGACTAGTAAGCTATCCGCCTGCCCATACATTCACAATACCACCCGGGATTATAAAACGAAGAATTCAACAGTTCTGTCCATCACAGTTACACGACGAAACATTTATGGTATGCGATACTGTTGCTAGTGATGTATAAGTATTGTATGAGCTGTACATTTCATAGTGACTTTACAGTGTTGCCGTTTTAGAAATGGCCTGTGGGGGTTCGTTTCTAGCAACATCAATCATTGCAAGTTATCTTTTTTGGCTGAATATTTTTAAAATGTCTATGGTGTTCTAAGGTTATTTAATAAATTCTAATCAGGAAACGTACTGGCGTTCACAAATGCAAAGTGAGTTTGGACGTTTCGGCCTCAGTTAGTTCATCCATTTGACGATCAAAGTTGATTCACAGCGAATTATTATTGATGTAATGGCCAAGATAATCAACTACCATCCAGTGACCCTTATATTCGCATGTTTTGATGGAGGAGGTGGACCAACGAGCGTACGTTCTTACATTCTTGTCCAACACCAGAGTAAACTCACTTTTTTAAGGTACCCATGTTGAAGCTGCTGTGCGCGTTTCTTTTGAAGGTGCCCATGTTTTATCGTCCTGGAAACACCCTACAAGGAAGCTTATTCCATAGTGTGTTGATGAGTTAAAATAAACATTTAAAATTCCCACTTTTCATTACCACCCAGATAAATTTGCACATATTATTTATTAAAATGGCATTGTGGAAGAGTTTTCTCACCATAGGTAGACCAGTGGGAGGCTCCTTTGCACAGGATGCCAGCTAGATTATGGGTGCCGCAACAGTGCCTGTTTCTGCTGTGAAGCAGTTATGTGTAAAAATTAATGTGTTTCGGTCTGAAAATCTGAATGGCGCCGCAACTAGTGAAATTACTGGGCAAATGAGACTTAACATATTACGTCTCAAGTGACGAGCGCAGTTGTAGTGTCACTCAGAATTATTTGGTTTTTCAAGAATCCTGAATGACAATATATTGTAATGGGCAGGGCGTATCAATCACCATCAGATGACAGTCCTGGTCGTCTCGTCCCTTATTTTCATAAAATAAATTTTGGATTTCTATATAAAAAGCTTCTATATGAAATAAATTTCCCTATTTCCCCACAATCACCAAAAGTCAATTACTTTCGGGGAACGCGTGCAGATTTTAAAGGTATTCATTCATCGTACTTTCAACTTATTCACATTTTGATATAAATCAAACTTAACAAAAATCTCAAATTATCGTTGCCCGTAACGAAAGCTTCAAAAAGCTTATAAAAATTAATTTATTGCTTACGATGTGTAACCCGAACTCGCGTGTTATTATATTTCAAAGTTTTCGCTCGTAAATCTCAACGGATTTAATTTTTATATGACACAAGATGCTCTTTGTGTCTTCCGAGTTATGGTATTGCGTTTGCTTTTCTGTTTCCATAACTTTAGCTCGTAAAATATAGCAGCCGGTCATGTAGGGAATTATCTGAACTTTGTTAAGATATTATTTGTTATTGGATAGTTACTACTGTGAAAGTTTAATGATAATTTATTTTTATTATTGAGAAAGTATAAACTTACTGGTCAACCGTTCTTAACCTTCAATACAGTTACCAATTTTAAAAACTCCGAATTTGTGTATCATTAATAGTTGCAAACATTTGATACGTTGCTTGAAATTATGAGTCTAGATTTGGGTGCGCGGTTGATGTTGTAGTAAGTTCAACTTCAGGCAACTTCTTCTGCTTAGCTCAATTCAAGCTTAACTCCAAAATAGAATCCATCTTACGCGCAGTGTTGCTAACTCACTGCAACCAGCTCAGCTTTTATCAGACGCTTGCAATCCCTTCCGTATTTTCGATATTTTTGCCTGTTGGTCGAGCACGAATTGTACCAGACATATCAGGATCACGCAAGTAAACTTGTTATCTTTGGCAAGACAGCTTCTGTACTTAGCACTGTCAGTTACATACACAGATTGAAAAAAGGATTCAATTTGTGTTATGTGTCCATACTGTAAGGTTGCCCACCATATTTGTTCAAGCTGACCAGTCTATGGGTCAATCTGGGCGACTGTTTGCATATTTTGAGGTTTACTCGCTAAGCATTATGAGAGTTGATCGGAAGATTAGACGGTCAGACAGATTAAACATTTATTATGGTCTTTACGTATGAACTTAGCTTTTTGTACTTGATTTCACAAGATATTTGATTATTTATTTATGGAAAAAGAGGACAAACAAATATATTGGTCAACTGATGTTAAGTGATCGTCGCTATTCATATTCTCCTGCAACATCAGAGGATGCACAGGAGCGTAACCAGCTTTTAATATTCCGTGCTCATTTAATATTATCCATGTATCCGCCTTCAATGCAATGCCAATACACTTAGCCATTCATGGAGTATTCTCGCAGTATTTAATTGCACCAGATGGTGGGGATGATATCATAATTTGTGGCGTATCATGCGAAGGTGGAATTCAGCGGCAGGAAACAAAACAGTCTTTCGGAACACTCCCCGTGGTTAGAAGACACATATTGAAGCGACGTCTTGACGCAACACCAAGTGAAAGCCCTTCAGAGGGCATGTGGTCCTGGGACCACATTGTCGGGACAATTCAAGCAGCTTTGCGTTCCACGCCGTCAAATTGTTTAGGCTGATACTTATCATATTTTTTATAAAAGGAGTGGATAAACGAGCGAAACCGTATCATACCAGAGATGATAGCAATAGTCCATATTATGTGCTCTTTGTGGAGTGCTAATTCTAGCACACATTCAATTCCATACAGGCATTCGTGTGCCAGCTTATAGAATAATTCTCCTAACTTATCAGTCAGCCAGTCTGTCACTAAACTGTCCACAAAAAGTACGCCCTTTTACATCCTCTATTCGAAAAATTTATATTATACTAGCTGACCCAGCAAACGTTGTATTGCCGATATTAAAATCGCGATACAAAAGTAACTGTTGATTATAGATGGGTGAAAATTTGAAGTTGTATGTATTTTTTAATGCTAACTCATAATCAAACAAATTTAAATAAAAATGTCAAAAAAATTAAAAAAAAAATTCGTGTGGACCACCCTTAACATTTAGGGAGATGAAAAATAGATGTTGGCCGATTCTCAGACCTACTCAATATGCTCACAAAATTTCATGAGAATCGGTCAAGCCGTTTCGGAGGAGTACGGGAACGAACATTGTGACACGAGAATTTTATATATAAGATGAAGTTGCATGAAACTTCAATCAAACACGCTAAAATAATATAACTAATGTTGATGAATGATTGCAAATAAAAAACATTATTCAAAACACCATTCATTAGCAGAATAATATTTTAGCGCGGCATTCGCGAGATCGCGTAAAAATTAAAATGCAAAAGGCAGTCCCGAGCACAATCCATAATTACAAAACCTTCAGCGATAAATCATAATAAGCCAAACTCTTAATTAAAGCGAACTAATTTATTTTCTCAAAAACAGTTCCTATACAGTGCTAAATAAAAGTTGATTTATTGCGCTTTCTAAGAATAAGTGCTCTTTAACATTTTTGGACGCTCGGAAACAATCTCATACCCATAATTTTGTCATTACCACTCATTATCCGTATACCACTACGTCTCACGACAGTGTTTTTGAAACTTGTGAGATTCTTTTCTTTGTGATATTTAAAAAGAATAGGGGAGTCCTAGGCCCATGTTGTCATACCAGGCGACTAAGGACTTTTTAGCAGTAGGAGAGTCACGCTGCAGTCTTATGACATCAGCACAATCGGGCCAGACTCGTCCAGTTTAAATACCACACTCGCACAGAATAGCAGCGTGAAGTAACGGCCTAGTCCTGCTATGTTTCGCATAGGTTATTGTCGAGGACTGGATCCCAGTGCTCTGTGAACGGTGGGATCACTTGGCGTTACGTACAGACATCTATTAATTGTGTGCCTTCTACCGCATTTATCACGGCTAGTGTTCCAAAGAGCTGTTTCACCTGTTTCTTGCCGCTGAATTCCATCTTCGCATGACGCACCACAAATTATGATATCATCCCCACCATCTGGATGTGTGGCGGTCCTCCACAGTGCCGTTTTCAAGGAACTTTCTGCCACGTACTACAAAACTGTGGAATGAGCTTCCTTGTGTGATGTATCCGGGACGATACAACATGGGTATCTTCAAAAAAAGCGCGTACACCTTCCTTAAAGGCCGGCAACGTTCCTGTGATTCCTCTGGTGCTGCAAGAGAATGTGTTAGTCCTCCTTTTCCATAAAAAATCCTTGGTTAAATGAAAAGAGAAATTAATATTAATTGGATTGATGTCCACTCCGTGTCAAGAAAAAAAAATTTAAATTAATAAAAAGAAGAAAATCATAAACGATGGAAATCGCATACTTCCAGATGGCTTGGAAGGTTAATAAGTCTATCCCTATTCTAGCAAAGGCAAAAGGGCAAGCGGTTCTTTTGATGTATTTTTTTATGAGACAAAATGACTCGACACGCAAGACCTCTGTTCACCTGATGGCAAATGATACGCCAATAAACGCTCAGGATTCTTGAAAATACCCAAAATTCTGATTAGCGTAATTGCGGTCGTAACCTTAAGATATGAGATGTTAAGTTTCATTAGCCTAGTTATTTCACTAGCTACGGAGCCCTTCAAACCGAACTACAATAATGCTTGTACACTACTGCTACATTTCAGAGAAAGTTGTGGTCTAGCCTGCATCGTGTGCTATAAAGTGTCCCTCTGTTAGAAGCCTTCACTTGTCTTGAGAATCCAATTGAAGTCTTGGGGATGTGTTCATTATTTTACTCTGTCTTTTGCTTTTGTCAGTAGAAAATCCAAGACAACGTATGCTCTTTGTATTAAAAGGTCCCAAAAATCTTACAGTTCGGAAAGGAGACCAACCATCCCATACAACGTGGGGTCCAATACAATGTTCAAATGAGTGACATTACTTAAACAAAAACAACTGTTTCGGGCAAAATTTCATGGGCATGAATATAAAGATAGTCTTAGATACGTATTCATTAAATAAAATAAAACCACAAAGTTACAATACAATTTTACTCATTTATATAATAACTATAATAATAATAAATAATAACTTTTAATATTTACAATAGTAAAAATTGCAATCTGAGCATTGATCTCAAGTTTCCACATGACTAAGTATTCTATCAACAACTTTCTTCCAGGAACTACATATTCATCTATTTTCATATCGCTTTACTTCCAGGGCGATACGATCATACATTAAGTGCTGTCAACGCCTTTGTGATTCCCTTAGTGTTGCAAGAAAAGCAACGACGCGATTATAACTTACCGATACAGTTTTCTTTAGTTCAGTTTAGCTTAGCTGGGCTGTTTACTTACTTAGCCTCTTTATTGGCAATTGTGCGTGTTCGTTTTGTCTTCTTACTCCAACCAGCCCTGATCAACCAGACGTCTAGAAGTCTCTTTGAGGGCACCCGAACTGCATTCTTTGATTGCCTGCATCCTTTGCTGGTTCTCCATTCTGTTAGGTAGGATTATTCCGTTTTTTCTCGCAGCCACTTTTTAATTTAAACAGCCCAAATTAATTATCCATAGGTAGCAGTGCTTCCGGTCTTCTTATCCATAAAGATAGCTAATGGTGTTTCCCAAGTAACATATTTGATCGCAGCTTACACAATTTAAAAAAAATATATAAAAACGGTTGTTTCTAGCGTGGCCTGTTGATGACCTGTGACATTATTAGAACATTATGACCTCGATCTTTTTTTGTTAATTTAAATTTAGATTATATTCATTGATAGACATATTATATAAAGTAGTTTGCAGCAAAACTAAAATAAAAATAAAAAAATATAATAATTTCGCGCAATGCCCTTTGCAGTAATAACATAAGATGGAAACGCGTCAATTTATAAATTAATGTTTTGTTTCTCTTTTGTGTCGTTGGTGTTCAAAAATATTGAGTGTGTGAATTTTGCAATTCAGCAGTAAGTTTCCCAATTATTAAGATTAGGCGTTCGATTTTGTCTAACAAAAATGTGAAACAAAATCTAAAATATTCTTATAACGCTATAACTTGAGAACGGCTTTACCGATAATATTCAACTTCTTTTAAATGTTTTTTTTATACTTCATAGAAGTTTCTTACATTTAAAAAAGTAGAAATATGCACAGAAAATAAAAATAAAAAAATAAAAAAAATTTAAATAAAAAAGGCCCAGCGTTCTCTGAAATAAGTGTCAGTTGTCTGACAATAGGAGACAAATCGCACACTGTCAGGCATATATAGTAAATTAATTCGTTATTGAGTGAAAACTTCTTGGGATGGGTAAAAAATTTTATACTCGCGTCAAGACACGTGACCTGATTGAAAATTCGTAAGACAGTCATTGAAATTATTGATGAAAGTTTATTTTTTTGAGAGATAATTTTTTTATTTAAAGTAATTATAATAGTTCTGAAGTGTTAATTACTTATGTAATATAAATTGTCATATATATGTGTACGATAGCGCAATAAATGAATTTTGTATTTAACCACATAAATGCTAGTAAATATATATCTAATAGATAAATAATTCAATTCATGGGAAATTATATCCTAAGCATTCCAAAATATTCAAAATGTACCACGTTAATCTTCAAGTTTTCACTTCTGCCGGCACTCCCGGAGTGCAACCAGTATTTTAATTTTTTTTTGAACAGAACATCGTCTGTCTGTTCAGCTAGTATATAATAATAATAGCACTATACAGAAGAAAATATTGCTAAACATTAAAATAAAATTAATTATGCAAATATGAAGTGATGAGACTTTGAAAGTACTTAATTAATTGTCCTCACTACTATTCTTATTAATAAAACATAAATATTCCAATGCAATCAAAAAAGTTCCAATATAGATGATCTATTCAAAAAGCTCAAAATAATATACTCCGTCAACAGAACCGTACCTAAATATAAGATATTTTACATGAATTTAAAACCTAAATGTGTTTTACCAGTCACCAGACGATATCCATCATCGTTGATGTGCAAGTAGCCTTAGATTTTATTATATTTCATAAAGATAAATGAATTCAAACCTTAAACTATCCGCAAGAAGTTCATTTTACTAAAAGGCAAGTCTAGCGTAAATATTTTAAGAGATATTATGCCTTCAACAAATGTTAGTAGTGTTTATTTTGCGTTGTACGTACGTGAGCGGAGTGAGTTTACAATAACGTATCGGTCTGTAATTCAATAAGGACTACCTAAATTGACTCAGATGCGATCCAAGTTTGTGGAGTGGCTAATTTGTTGCCAAACACATTGGTTGATGGTTGGCAGTATCGGTGGGAACATCTTTTAATGTCATAATAACTCGAATGTGGACTTTTAAATTTCGAACACGTTAACTTGGCTTTAACGTATTGTGATCATGATACTTTTTGTATTATGCCATTAAGTATTAAATTTGATTTATATCAAAGGTATGGAATATTATGCATGAAATAACTTCGAATAATATCCAATAAATAATTGTATTACGAATAACTAGTCCAGAAACTTTCAGTATGGTCCACCTAAATGTGAAATATCAAAAAGTTTAATTTACATTGAGGCATGGAAAATTACTTACACGCTCTAGAGCTTATTTTTTGTTCATAAATATACAATAAAAGTTGTACAACTAAATACCATAAAACCTTTAGGGGATTTATCTGGTTTTTTCTCGTGATTTACATTAGAATTAGCAATTACATCAGTTAAGTTCTTGTCAGCGTGTTTTGAATTGAACCTTTTTTTTATGAATATACAGGACAAGGCGAACAAGGCGTTCAGCTGATGGTAATTGATACGCCCTGCCCATTACAATGCGTTATCGCTCAGGATTCTTGAAAAACCAAAAATTCTGAGTGGCACTACAATTGCGCTCGTCACTATCAGATATAAGATGTTAAGTCTCATTTGCCCAGTAATTTCACTAGCTATGGTGCCCTTCAGACCGAAGCACAGTAATGCTTACACATTACTGTTTCACGGCAGAAATAGGCGCCGTTGTGGTAACCATAATGTAGCCGGCATCCTGTGTTATAGAGCCTCCCACTGGTTTAAAAATAAATTCAAAATGTACACAATTGATAATGTTATGATACATTTTCATAAGCAACATTTTAAAAGCAAAATATCCTATGCCTTGCATTTCTAGATCGTACTTTAACATATACAAGCTTTTTTCTCTTCTTCTAACAAAGTACGCACACAGAACTTACACCAAACAATAGCGTTAAACTTTTGACCTCCCATTCAAGTGATGGTCTCAGTAATATGGGCTAGCCAGGCGGGTCTTAAATTTAACATAAAATTGACATAAATTAAGCAGGCGCATTTATCCGAAGAAACAATCCGAATAGAGTGGTCGGTTATTTGAATATATGCTAATTCGGTACAGAGTCACACGCCTACGTCAGAACAACGAACAAAGATTGTGTAGTAAGAACGAGCGATTGAGACGCTGCGTTTTTTAAATTGAAAAAAATATTTAAATCATAAGGAAAATTTTGAAGAGAAATAGTCTTATACCTAGCGTAAAAAGTGAAATATTGTTTCTATACTTCGAGGAAGTGGCTTGTTTTTCTTGACATTATTTGACATTATAAGTTCAGTGATTGCTCATCAATACATTAAGAAATATCCGAGAAATGAAGCCCCCGAAAAAAAAACAGACGATTACAGCAAACGTATATTATATATATATATATATAACATGTGTTTCTCATTATTTTATATTATTAATATATCGAAATAAATCGTTACATTTATATTATTATTTTAGCTAGCCCGCGTGACGTTTCAAGACCTTTTCAGATCTCGTTTTCAGGGGGACTCAGGACTAACGAGATCTGGAAAGGTCTTGAAACGTCGGGTTAGCTAAAATTATATTAAAAATATAACTTTTACGAGAAAATCTAGTGTAAAAACACAGTTACTTATTACACACTCTTTAAATACTTGAAAAGTATTGTATTTAAATGTGTAACACCCGCGTTAATCAAAGAAAATACTATATAAATATTACATTCTTGAATTTAAGCTAAAACGTTCCTTGTTATAATTTTTTTATGGTAAAAGTGGACAAATGAGCCTACGGTTAACCTGGTGTAAGAGTATCAATGTATAAGTATAGGTACTATTAAAAACAATAATAATAATATTGTATTTAAGTTAGTGAAAACGTATATTAAATAAAAAATATTACAGATTGGGTCTTCACTCACTCTATTCCTCTTAATTATACTTATACACTACCTCTATTATATTATATTGGTTTAATTAAGACGTTTTGATGAATTCTAAAAACGCAAGTTTACTCTGACAAAGTTAAGACGTTTGTTACGTATTTATAATTTGTATCTTTGTAAGTACACCCGGACGATTTGGTGCAGTCGATTTATATAAAATGCTAGATAAATATATTTACGTAATCGAATTTAATTGTGAGAAAAGTATGTTGTCTTAATTTCGATTGTAGGTTTTCTTATTCTATTATGTTTATGTATTTCTACTATATGCCAACGAGTTCCAATTAAGTTTCAACTTTTAGTTAAAAATAATGAAAATGAATTTAAAGAATCTGTAAATATTAAATTTATTTAACCAAATACATTTCAGTGATTTGTTTTTGGTTTGACAATTAACCTCTTTACGATATTATGATGTAAAATCGAAACAAGGTTTTTCATAAGAATAATGGGAGAGTTTCTTGCGCCGCTTCTTCTCTCTCAGAGCGCCATTCGTTTCCGAAGAGGTGGTGGTTGTAGATATTGAAAAATAAATGCCTTTTATTACTTCATGATTCCTTTCTCGTTACTCTAATAGTTGGCTTATGTAATATTCTGCATTTTATTATAACAAAAGCTTAGCTATTGCCTAAAGGAATATTTTTTCATAAAATCAATAAAAAATAAAAATCATATCAATCCCAGACGTTGGTCGTGTTAAGAGTTCTATCATTAGGGTGACACCCTTGGTTGTAATCCAATCAGAGTCATCAGAGATGCGTTGAATTGTGAACGCGCTTACTAAGTTGAGATAAGGGCTGAGCGAGCACGTGGCTGTCACGTGTCCTCACCAATATGGTAGCAATGGGCTAAATATCTACAGCTTCCGTCTATTATACAGTACTGTAATACTGTACGGTGAGAAAAAACATATTTGATTTAATAATTGATTTTTAAACGTTTTGTTTTGTGTGTATGACCTGTATCTTTCTATGTAGCGTACTATATACTTAAATATGTAAAATATTTATATATTTTACACATTAATTCACGACTCGGTACATCCATATTCAACGTGTAAATGTTTGCATTTAACGGATTCAAACGCTGAACCTCGACCTTAATGCGTAGGGTAACTAACCACTGGGCTATATGGGTCATCGAAATTGAAAATTAGAGTATTGATGAAATCATTTTCCATGGCGTGGAAATAAATTTTATAATGTCGAGAGTCGGAAGATAAAAAAAATGAAGAAAATGTTATTATTTTTATATGTTTAAATCACAAACTGCTTTTTTTGTAATATTTTCTTTAACTGGACTGCGGTATGCCCGATTAGAGTCACATTTAATATTAGTAATAGTGTTTGTACTTTTTTTTATTTAAGCAATTAAATATGTAACTTTTATACGGCATGTTTTAAATTTAAAATATTATCAATGTTGATTATATTGTCATTGCTCACATTAACCTGATATTAAAACCAAATCACATCTTACAGTTCGGTGTAATAGACTGCCACAACAAATATGATACATTTAAGAAAAATAAAACTAAAATAGATCCCCATTACTGAGTTAATGTGCAAACATTGTTTGTGAGGGCTTGCTCCTTTTGCAAACATCTCGTGCGTGTGTTAAAATATATTTTAAAATTATTTAATATTGTTGCAATATTAATGTTATAGGTATTTTAAAAGATCTTGTTATAACTATTAGAAGTAATAGTTGGCTGAGTTTTATAATTAATAATCCAAAAATATATTATATGGAACAATCACGAACATAATATATGTAAAAAACAGCATAAATCTGTGATTGTCTCCACCTACCTAACACAAGATGTTTAGAGACTTCTAAAACTGAAAATACTCCCACTGTCTTTAAAGTTGATCGATATGAATTTATGAATTGAAATAAAATATGTTTAAACGTAATTCTACCTTGGTTAAATCCAACTTGTACATAGTCTAGTAGTACTGTATAGTATACCTTGACTTGTAGTCATGGCGGTCTTTGGGGGAGACCTTTGTCCATCACTGGACGTCTTCCGGCTAAAAATGAATGTTTAAACGATTAAGACGCGAATAATATCTCTATTTACTTAGTAATTGACCGTTGCAATCGAAACTAAAGGTTTTTTCTCAATACTGCCTGTCAGCCATTGGAAGATTTTATCCCACGCTTTAAACAAAAAGTATATTTTTAATTAACACTCACGAGAGTCAAAGAAAAATACAAGAAGATATCAATTAGCATGCACTTTTAAGAGCCTTAATATTTTATTGATACCTTAGGTGTTCTATAATGAAAATATTGGTGACATGTAAGTAAAACAACTAGCTATTTAAATACTTTTATATATTTGAATGCGTGTATAAATATTGGAAAGAGAAGTGGACCAATATAAGCAAATTACTACCAGTTATCAGACCGTTCCGGTAATAAAATTCACGAAACCTTTACGCGAAGCAACTGTTGCATAAATCGAAATTCACATTCGATAATCTGTGAATCTGTGTAAACACGATACAACTGAACACTGATGAAGTCACAATTACATTTATGTTCAATACAGATTTGATGATTACTTATTTTGAGCGCTGATGGAAAATTTGGACTTTTATCAAGTCGTATAATATATCCGCTTAATGACAGTAAAGAATAAGATAAGAACAACACAATTCAAATAATATTATAAATTAACTAGACGACCCCACAGAGGTTCTTCTGTACATAAAAAATAAATATTAATAACATCAAGAATTATTTCGTAAAATATGCTCCTTTTTCAATGAAATTTTGTCACAAGTCAAAATGTGCGTGAATAAATTCTCTAATAGAAAATATGTCCATCCAAAACAAATATTGGAAATAAAAATAATAAATAGAACTATTTCGTAAAATATTGGACTAAACTGCACTCCATGAAGTGATCCCCATTAAAATCCGTTCATTAGTTTAGGAGTCCATCGTGGACAAACAACGTGTCACGTAATTTATATATATTAAGATTAAGATGAAAATTTATATTTTGCCTTTCATATGAGTATCCGCTCTAACAGTGGTAGGCTACTTTGCACAAGACTAGATTATGGGTACCACAACGGCGCCTTTTTCTGCCGTGAAGCAATAGCGTGTAACACAAAACAAATGTCTAACACTCGCGCTAATCAAAGAAAATACTACTAATTGTATTTTAAATAAAGTAATCAGTAATTATTGTAAAATTAATTAATAAAAAAAGTTTCAAAAAATTATAAGTTAATTTTCATAATATTATGTATGAAACAGGCGGTTTCGCTTATCACACTTAGCACCCAATAAATTTTATGGGACATCTTGTCATGCGCAAGACCGCTAGCGCCGGTGTATCAGTAAAAATATTTGTGAACTGCAATTTATAATGTGCGTATAGATCTTTGATTTTATTTTAATATAATAAACATTTATATTATACCAGTGAGTTCTATTATTAATTAGTACTTTGATGATGATATCTTCCAGGCGGGTTTCGGCCTCAGCGACTGTTACCTGGACTTTCAAACAACATTAATTAAGATTTAAGATTTTTATTGACACACACTTTTTTTTTACACAAATTATCTTGCCCCTAGTTAAGCATATATAGCCTGTCTTATGGGTTACAAGACAATGATATTTTTAATACAATATACTAACTAAAGTAGAAGAGAAAGTAAATGATGGTGACGTGGAAGGTGCTGCTTTTATCTATACTTTTTTCAAATGATATCCTGGCACCCGACTCAAATGAAACACTTTTGGCTTTACAAAGTAAACACCCATCACCAGATGCTAATTGTGTTATTCCGGAACCATCTTTTTCCGATAATCATCTACGGGCTAATGATGGTGATGTACTAAAAGCAATAATGTCCTTTAAGACTGGTTCTGCCGGCGGCCCCGATGGACTGACACCCCAGCATCTTAAAGATCTGGTATGTCCTTCCACAGGGGATGCGGGTAGAGCGTTGCTTGAGGTTTGTTCTCTTAGTAAATCTCATGCTTTCTGGAAAAGTTAATACCGAAATTACCGAAATTTTTTATGGTGCGAATATATGTGCTCTTAAGAAAAAAGATGGTGGTATTCGTCCTATAGCTGTGGGCTGCACATTTCGACGCCTTGTTTCTAAAATTTGTTGTAAACATATTTCTCCTTTCCTATCAACTAAATTCATTCCAACTCAGTTGGGTTTCGGCTGCAAAAGTGGTTGCGAAACTGCAGTCCACGCTGCGCGAACTTTTTTGGAGAGGAACTCTGGTGATGTCTTTCTAAAATTAGATGTGAAAAATGTTTTTAACTCTGTTGATAGGGGAGCTCTGCTGAGAGAAGTTAAAAATTCAATTCCTTCAATCTATCATTATATTTGGCAATGTTATAGTAAACCATCCAAATTATTATTAAAAAATCATAATATTTGGTCTTCCGTTGGCTGTCAGCAAGGCGACCCTCTTGGTCCAGCAATATTTAGACTTGCCATTCATTCCGCCATAACAAAACTAAAATCAAAATTTAATGTTTGGTACTTGGATGATGGTACTTTGGGTGGTGAAATGGACTCTGTTTTAGATGTTTTGAAAGTTGTAATAGAAAGTTTTAGCTCAATCGGCCTTGAGTTAAATTTTTCGAAATGCGAGCTTTTTATCGGCGAAAATTTCCAAATTTCAGACCGGGTTGATATTACCAATAAATTTAATGTTCTGGCCCCCAATATTAAAGTTTTGGATAAGAATTCACTTCACCTTCTTGGAGCTCTATTATTTCCTGTTTCAATTCCAACGATCTTAAACGATCACATTAAAAAATTTAATAACGTTTCGGACAGATTATTGAAAATTAATTCTCATATGGCCTTAACTATTATTCGGTCTTGTTTATTTGTTCCAAAATTTACGTACCTCTTAAGGTCTAGCCCGTTATGGAAATTTCCAAATTTGCTTGATGTGATTGATATTTCACTTAAAAATATTTTAGAAACCGTTTTGAATTGCGCGTTTACAGATCGTGCATGGTCTCAAGCCTCTTTACCGATACGGTTTGGTGGTTTGGGTACTCGCAAAGTTTCGGGCGTTACCTTACCAGCATTTCTATCTTCAGTTCATAGTGCGCAGCCTTTGGTTACTAGAATTGTAAATCATGTACCAGGTAACTCAGAGATTGTGTATTTGAACGAAGCTAACAATGCTTGGCTAAATATTGCAAACATTCAAAATTTTCCAGACGATTTAAAGTGTCAAAAAGCATGGGACGCACTTCTTTGTAAGTCAGCCTTTGATGATCTTTTGATCTCATCTACTGACATAACAGAGCGTGCTCGTCTATTGGCCATGACACAAATGAGTCGGGCTTTTGGTTACAAGCCTTGCCTTCTGCGCCGATTGGAACGCTACTTGACAATATGACATTGTCAATATGCGTATCACTCCGGCTAGGTATAAAACTGAATGAACCACATCAATGTAGATCAGGCGTTCATGTAGATGCTCTTGGAAGCCACGGATTATCCTGCCTAAAATCGACATGCCGTATCAGTCGTCACGCCAGCATTAATGAAGTCATCCGCAGGGCATTTGCCGCTCTTAATATACCAGCTGTTTTAGAGCCAAATGGTATTACCCGCCGCGATGGCAAGCGTCCTGATGGAATGACGCTGGTGGCTTGGGCACGGGGAAGGGCGCTGGTGTGGGACGCTACTTGCGTCGACACTCTGGCTCCTTTTCATGTCCAAGTTACGTCAGTTGGTGCTGGGGCTGCTGCTTCGACTGCCGAAGACAGCAAGCGTTGCAAATATGTTGGTCTCAGTGAGTCATACGTCTTTGTGCCGTTTGGTGTCGAGACACTTGGCCCGTGGGGCCCAGATGCGCGGAGAATGTTCAAAATACTATCTTCGCGCCTCAATAAGGCTACTGGAAACCCAAACGCTGGCAGCTATTTCGGTCAACGGATCAGCCTTGCTGTCCAACGCGGTAATGCTGCCAGTATTCTTGGTACGCTTTCACGTAATGATAGTTTTAATTTTATGTAGTCGTAGTATTGTAAATATAGTTATAAGATTTGTTTTAAGAATAAGCTATATAGTTGGCTAAATGCTTATAATTTTTATAATGTACTTACTTAAACATACATACATTCATATAAACATACATAAATACATTTAAACATCCATGACTCGGAAACAAACATCTATATTCATCATATAAATGCTTGCACCTACCGGGATTCGAACCCGGGACCTCTAGCTTAGTAGGTAGGATCGCTAACCACTCGGCTATACAGGTCGTCAGAATATTTTAAGTTTTTTGTTTATTTAAGATTTTTATTTTGCATATTTATAAATTTCTGGTTATATTTATATCATTTAGGTATTGATATTAATATTATCAGCTGGCATCTCTGGTGGCTAGCATACCCGACTTTTAAAGAAAAGGGCTGTGTGCATTTGGTGCACGTGAGTCCACCAACATAATTTTAAATGATAACCGCTGGTGGGCCATAATTTCATCATAGATCGATTTTGCAGCATAATATCTTGTTTTATAGGCGATTGTCTTCATGTTTCGTGATCAAGTGAGGTTTTCAAATGCAAGCTTTGTTTTTAGCATAGATTTAGAAATATGTTTCGGAGGCAAAAAACATATTAAAACCGTATTACTTGTAAGTTGTGCAAATATATTTTTGTTTAGGGATCCCTTATATAATTTTTACGTCTAGACAGAGCCTTTTCAAATTTAATGCTCTTTATTTGCCAGAAACATTCACAAGTAAAGTTGTTACAAATTTAAGAGCAGGCACATGTTTCGTCTTGACAGACATGCAAGCATTTTTGTGGTTTCGCTTCACAATATTATAAACCTTGACGTTAGGCAAAGCATGACAACAGGACAGGTTTATTACTTTAACGTGCATGACAGCCACGTTTTATACTGACGATACTACTTAAGGGTTCACAGTAAAATATTGGTTAACTGTTCGCTGTTATTGTTAAACGTGTTCACAGGTGTTGTAGTCTATCTAGACGTATAAATTATCTTAGGGGAATCTTTTTACGGCCATTCCCAATATTCAGTCTATCTCTGATTGTAGCCTACTTGAGATAAAAAATCGTAATTATCGTTGTCTTTTCTGTCCCAATAAACTTATCGATGGTAACTCACGTTATCCGTACACGCTGTCTGTCAATGGAACGACGTATAGCTTACCAGGGATAGAAGTTTGTATGGAAATTGCAACAGTGAACTGGCGATAGGAATGACTTATCGGATATATTGGGACAGCTTCAGATTATTGACAGCTAATTAGTGACAGTAGAAGGTTGTAATTTATCTCTATCTATAGATAGTATATTGGGAACGGCCGTTAGTGAATAAAGTAAACAATAATAAAGTAAAAAACAGGTGTCCTTGTCATTAAAAAGCTTATATATAGATAAGTATGTAAGTAATTAGAAGTAAATTCATATTTATTTTTATTTTTGTGATTTGTTTATAGCATTAGTTTGTTAGTTTAATGCATACCTTTAATTTAGATATATAAATAGTAACAGTTATCATTTATTTATTTTATTTATTTATTTATATATTATCATGGTTTATCTTAATCGTATATGTTAAATTATGTCTCTAGTTGGTATGCCTATATAAATAAAAAAAAATATTGTATGGTTTTATGAAACCACGGTATAGCTGAAACATTTTTCCACATTAACGACATTAAACTATAATTTTTTGGAATAATATTCCATTTAGGGTATAAAAATTGCTTTATAAATCATAATATTATGCTTGGAAAATTGGAATGATAGTGGGAAATAATAAAAACAAACAAAATAGCGTGGAGCACTGGCACAAATAAGTAATAGTCTATATATTACACGGTCAGCTGCTGTGAACTATAGGCGCCGCTCGATCGTCACGCGACATGCAACATACAGACGAAAAAGTTTGAGACGATATAATAGAAGTTTCACTTTAATAAATAAATTATAGAAATAACTGAAAAAATAAAGATTTGATGATTACATCTATAATCTAATAATATTCATATAAAACTCATCCCACATTAAACTGACGTTGTAAATAATCTCCCAATTTCAATCAGAAAATGAAATAAAAATGTGCTTTGAGGAGTTTCTCGTTACACACTTCCAACCGGCTACTGTTTCAAAGCCCGTTTCGATGAGAATTAGGGCGTGTACAAAGTAAATTTGATGTCAAACTGAGACGTTTGATCATTCCGAGTATATAATGTAATGTTTTGTTTTAAATTGTTGTACATCTTTAATCCTTAAGCATGGAGTCAAGATAAGAATCAGCATAGTAGAATTATAATATTCCATAGTTATAAATCTATTCTTATTATTAACCGTCTACAAAAAAGTAGGAGGTACTCAATTCGTAGGTAGATTATTGAACTATAAATAATAACCGATTTAGATAATTCTTTTTTTGTTTCAATAACAATAATTGTAATTAGAATTAGATTAATTTATTAGATTGTATAAAAATACGCAATTATTTTTATACTTTTCAGTGCATATAATATCTATTGTACCACTACAATGGTTTCAAAAACACTATTAAGAAATAGTGTTTTTGAAACCAGTAGTTTTTTACTAATATTTTTTTTATTTTATGTGACAATTTATCACTCTCCTTGATTTTAATTTTTTTGTAGATTCATGAATTAAATAATACATAAGTTAGAACTATTTTGTAACGTATGTTATTAACATAGATTATTTATACGTCTAGATAGAGTCTCTTGCTGCTGGACAACCGATGAAAACAGGCCTGGAATATTAACCGATTTCAAAAAATTCGTCTGTATTTTTATTTTATGTTTGTTACCTCAAAATTTCGACTGGGTGAACCGATTTTGATAATTCTTTTTTTAATTGTAAGCTGATGCTTCCATTGTAATTTGGTCCACATCTGATAATGGCATCCATGAGAAATCCATAAAAGTCTTAAATTTGCTATAAGTATGTGGACGACAAATTAACGAATAACTCAATATTCCAAATATAATAAATATCGTAACTAGAATGCGATTAATTAATTAGATTGTATGAAAATACGCAATTATTTTTATACTTTTTAGTGAATATGTATTGTTTTGGAATAGTGTTTATGAAGTCGGTTGTTTTTTGTTATTTTTTTTTACTTAAGTGTGCGTGACGTAGCTTACGTCTTACGCTCGCGATTTGTATGTCACTTTGTGTTAGTGTGCGTGCATTGCTTAAAATAGAGGTTAACAGACAACCTCAATTTCTTTCGACATTTTCACAGCTGTCACAGTCTATCTGTATAAATTATCTACGGTAATTTACAGTTTTACAGAAAATATAAAATCACTTATATTTTCTTGATTGACCTACCTACCTTAGGAAAATATCTGAGAGTATTCATTTCTTCTAACCTCCTCCTTTTTTCAACATGACTTAAAACAAATATGCATGTTTTAAACATTTTATCCTCAAAGTTGATGAAAGCTATAAAACTATTTTTACATCTTTACGGATATAAAATCGCCAAAATCGTCAACCGCGATGATGGTTGGTATTAATCAATTAAATTCATAGAAACATTGATATTAATTCAACTTAAAACTGAGTTGTTTCGTTGAAAGATAGACTTAACACTATCTCAAAACGAACGCAAGCCCCTGGAAATTAAAAAAGGAAGTCACTAATTTGCATTCCACGTACACTAAAGTTTATATTTAATGAGTGTTAAAAACGCTCCGTCGCGTGACTTTACTCAATAAAATTAATTATAATATAATTTATTAGTTCAGATAAAAGTTTATTTTCATTTTAACGCACACTTTCATTCGTCGTCGAAATCTATTAAATTCATTAAACTGGATCTGAGTTATGGCGCTGTAAATGCAATATAAGAATTAGGAAGAGTGTTTTAGATGAATTTGCGCTTTTAATGACGCTGTGTTTCATTTTTACTGCTTCTTCTAAACTGGTATAAAATGGGTTCTAAATATTCTCTTCAACACTTAATCGAAGGATATCCTTAGTAAGGATAAGGGCACACCCTTACATACTGGCATGCACCACAGTGTATGCCAGGATCCATCTAAGGCTTCTCGTGTACTAACAAATTACGGGTTACGTCTAAGTGATCACCAGATATTGTAGTAATTTATAATTCCAAAAAGCTACCAGTGGAACCTACCATTGAGAGGCTCCTTTGCACAGGATGCCGGCTGGATTATGGATACCACAACGATGCCTTTTTGTCGTGTGTCGTTGTGTCGTGAAGCAGTAATGTCTAACCATTACTGTGTTTCGGTCTGAAAGGCGCCGTAGCTAGTGAAATTTCTGGGCAAATGAGACTTAACATCTTATGTCTCAGGGTTATGAGAGCAATTGTAGTGCCGCTCAGAGTTTTTGGGTTTTTCAAGAATCCTGAGCAGCACTGTATTGTAATGGGCAGGGTGTATCAATTACCATCAGTTGAACGTTCTTCTCGTCTCGTCCCGTATTGTCATAAAAAAAAGCTATGACCGAAGTTAAATCTCGATTTAGGTATGAAATTATACGCTACATTAGCTTTAGAAAGTTGGATGTCAACTGAAGGTGGGGGGTCGGGCAGAATGATTTTCTGTTTTTATAAAAAACTAGCTGGCCCAGCAAACTTTGTATTGCCATATACAGTAATAAAATAAAAAGATCAAATTTTTGAGGTATAAAAAATAGATGACGACCGATTGTCAGACCTACCAAATATATCGTACATAAATTATATTCGATTGCCATCTTGCAGCCCTATTTCTGTGGATGGAACAGATTAATATAAAAATTGCGATACTAAAATAGGTGTTGATCGTAGATGGGTGAAATTTGGTAGTGGTATGTATTTTTTCAATGCTGAATCATAATAAAATAAAAAATGATAAAATTGTCAAAAATATATATTTAGGTTATATAATTATCTAGGCTTATCATTTACATTTCATGAAAAATAGATGTCATCTGGAAATAGCTGTTATATTTCTGAATGTTGACCAAGAAGTGCTTAGTATTATTTCCAATCCCAGAAACGTAAAGAGCGTAAACGATCTGGTGGTGGGTTGTTGGTTGCCTTCGGCACAACATAATCTATTAGATTCATCACTGTCTGAACGACGGGGGACACATCAAAGAAAAACAAAATTTGTGTTTATATTTATTTTTTTCCGAGAATTTTCGTATTTATTCACCTTTTAAACATTCCCTGGACTTCCACAAATAATTCAAGACCAAAATTAGCCGAATCGGTCCAGCCGTTCTCGAGTTTTAACGAGACTAACAAACAGCAATTCATTTATATATATATATAGACTATCTGTTAGCAGAAAAAAAATTATGTATCTATTCGGGAAGGAAGAAGTCAAAAGCCAAACAAAGTCAGTGTGTAAAAAATTAAACAAAAACGTATTTCTGATTGATTTAATAATATAATGTATTAATAAAAAATGATATCAATCATCATATTTGTGTTAACAGCTTTTCCATTATTGCTTTATAATTGCCATTTTTTTAGGTTATTAAAATTTAAGTTAATGTTTAAATTTTAATAGATAGACATATGCCATCGCGGACTTTTCTGTAGACCTATATAAGGTTCACAATTCCAGTATATAATTTGTTATAACTCAAACGGTTTAGACAGCGTTTTCGGTGAAAGCTCCCAGACGGCTTATTTTTTTCCGACATCTCCAACAAATATCGTTATTATATACAAATATGTATACATAAACTTAACAAATAATATACTTAACCCTTCCTCGAGAGCCACGCTATCCATTGGTGGAAACAACATGAAAATCGATGCAGTAGTTTTTGAGTCTATCGCGAACAGACTTTGTTTTATAATATGATGTAGTGATAACTGCGATCGCAAAACTACTTGCACCCTAATCATAATTTAGTAACTATATGTTGTATAATGGCTTATATATATATTAGATTATAAAACATTTGGTTTTTGAATTTGAAGTTCAGTCCTGACTTAATTAGATGACTAATTGACAGATATTTTATACATTCATTTCATGTTTCGTTTGACAGTTTAATTTTACAAAATGTTCATACAAGTTAATGCAATAGAAGTACTTCTTCACGTTTTGACTTACTCAAAAATGTAAACAAAACCACTTGAAAATTAAAGTGCGTATGTAATGAGTAAAGTTATAGATTTGTATTTTTTTATTTTTCAAAATCAGGTCATAGCCAAAATTATGTTAAATCCTCGTCAATTTATTGAGAATAAGTCACATTTGATTCAGATTCTATTTTAAAAGTTGCACAGTTTCAGACTAAACCCATGAGTTTTTTCAAAGAACTTCACGCTCAATAAAATCACAAAAACCAATATATCTGTCATCAATATCCCAATGTTGAACATTCAAAAAGTCGTTAACTCTACATCCTTCCGTGGCTAATTGAGACATAGCACAAGAGGACGTGATTACGAGTTTTCATAAAACTGGGCTAAATATAGTAGCCACTTCTCGGTCCATTGATGCATGGAATAATTTTATAGCGATTGTAAAATCTTTGAAGTGCCAACAGTTAGTTGCGAAGTTAGCAACATATTGCACATATACTTTTGTTTGATTGATGCGAGTGTTACACGTATTCAAATAAAATACTTTTAACATAGGAATAATTTTATAGCGGTAGTAAGACCGTTGAAGTACAAACAGTTAATTGCGAAGTTAGCAACATTATTGGACATAGTATTAAATGAGTGTAGCACATTTAAATAACATATATTTTAAGGATTAAAACGCGTGTATCTGTAATATTTTTAATGTGAAATACAGTAACAATTACAAGCGTTTTATTCCTTAAATAGTGTTTTACTTAAAGATCGTTTTCAAAATTTTCGGTCAAAGATCTATTATGACTTTCGTTGTGGGCTTACTCAACAACAAAGCTATGATAGGCTGCATAGCATTTCTTAATGAAGCCCCATCTCGTGCCACTATTTACAATTGGTTTAACGAGTTTAAGCGTGGACGTAGTAATGACGTCCTTTAAGAGCAACTACAGAAGATAACATCATGTGCTGTGCGACGTATGATAGAGGAAGGTAAGAGAGTGACAGAAGATAAGAGAGGAAATATTACACGAATATTTAGGCGTCAGGAAGCTTTGTACCAGATGGATTCCCCATACTTTAACCGACGACCAGAAACACCTTCGCATGGACTGGTGTCGCCAAATGTTAGATAAGTTCAACGGCAGTGACTCAAATGCTGTATTTGACATCGTCACCGGTGATGAAAGCTGGATATATTGCTACAAACCCGAAACCAAAAGACAATCAGCTCAGTGGGTGTTTCCTTTCGAGGATCGGCCAACTAAGGTAAAGAAAGGAAGTAATTAAGGAAAAAAGATGATTGCCTCATTATTTGGTCGGAAAGGTCATTTCGCGACAGTTGTGCTAGAAGATGGAAGGCCAGTTACTGCAGACTGGTATGTCAATCGCTGTTTGCCTGTTGTCTTGGAAAAAATTCGACAGCAGCGCCCTCGAAGCAGGATCCTCCTTCACCACGACAATGCTTCAGCGTACTCCGCAAAATGGACTGTTAAATATTTGACTATGGCAGGTGTCGAGATAATGCGCGATAATGAGCCATCCGCCATACAGTCCTGCGACTTTTATTAATTCACAAGAACTAAAGATAAAATTCGAGGTACTCGCTTTACGAGCCCTGAAGATGCGGTGAAAGCGTACGAAAAGGCCATAGAAGAGATCCCTAAGGAAAAATGGCCCACTGCTTTTCTCAGTGTTCCATCGAATGCGACGATGTGTAGAAAGGAACGGAGATTACTTCGAAAAACAATAAAAGTATTGGCAACTTTCTATATTAAGCCGTTTTTCATTTTCGAAAAAATTTCATTGTTACCTTGGTAATGGACGAAGAAACTAATAAAATTAATTAATGTCGCAAACATCAGAAAAATTCTGATAACTTTTATTTTTAGATGTCATTGTGCGCGTGGGACGTTATAGTCAAGAAAGTTTATCTATAAAAATGAATTGCTGTTCGTTAGTCTCGGACCGATTTGGCTAATTTTGGTCTTCAATTAATTTTGGAAGTCCAGAGAAGGTTTCAAAGGTAAATAAATATGAAAATGCTCGGAATTAAATAAAAACAAAAATTTTGATTTTCCGTTGATGTGTCCCCCCGTCGTTCAGAATTCAAATTGAAAGAATAGTTAAAAATGAATAACTAATTATAATCTTTGTTTCTCTAACTACAGCTGTTAACTATGATGGCAATACAACGTTTGCTTTTTTTTATGTCAATGTAATTTTGCAGTCATAAACCTATTTAAATATGATTTAAATATTCTTTTATTGTTTTTTGGTTTAGTTTTGTTACCAATACTCTAAATAAATAAAACAAACAATCAATGTAATTTGTCAGAAATGTGTCAAATGTCGGTAATTGTAAATGTTTAAAAGACATATTTTAATAACCAACTTCAATCTGTTACTTTTGTTTTACTTCAACCTGTTACTTTTATGTTACAGTAATGCATCTTTATATTTAATAAAACAAGTACAACTTCAATAATTATCGTCTCTTTCGTATGTATGATTGATTTATATTCTAGATGAGAGAATGTACCATACATTAAATAGCCTGACTGACAACAAAACCACTATGGTCTTTGGCTTGTTACTTACTAATAAACCCTGGTATACTGTGTAATGTTTTATACATCTACATAGTAATAAATAAAACTGAAAAAATATTCATAAGAATTATTATAAAATTCATAAGTTAACAATTCTTTATTAAAACCAACAAACATCACAGGGTCAAGCCGTGTTTGAATATTTAGAAATTATAATTTATTCTTATCAATATTGTTATCTAAATCACAACAGACAGATAAGCGTGATAATCGTTAATAAATAGAATTAATTATGTCTGCCGCCATTCAACGATTCAAGAGTAACTCCGACAAAAAATTGAGACGATAAATTAATGTCTGTTATTCAAAAGCGGAATGTAATTCCTTTTTGATCATTTGAAAGTAAAATTTCATTTTGATACAAGCGTAAAGGCTTGCAGCATATTAATTCACAATCGAATTTAAATCGAACGATTTAATAATCGATTGGAGACTCTTCTCTGTGTCATTTGTTCGTATAGAATAGTGTTTATATACAATTACTGTACTCCTACGGTTTCATAGAGCCGGTACTGGGTGCAACGTTGAATCGATATTAACAATGGACTTTCTATTCGATTATTTGATGATTATATTACATTGCGTGGGCTTGTAACAAATTTTTGTCCCTTTAATAATTTTCATTGAGATGCTGTTATTTTTATGGTATTGGACAAATTAAGTTAAGGCTCTTGTGAGCCCTTTCATGTGATACTAGGTGAGAAAAATTTTAATTAAGTAGTACATGCTCTTTTTTAGATGTACATACAACATGGAATACTATGGACAAAATGTTCATTCAAAATTGTTGTTGAGCATGGAAGAAAACTACTTCAGAAAGCACCCATCGGTAAAAATATTATATTATAGAGAAGATAAAACTTCATCAAGACGAGTCAAATAATACAAAACACAACTTTTTGAAGTTAAAACTTCTTTAGCAGCGCTAAGCACTTTTTGGTAAGGGACTGGAGCCCGCGATAAATAAATAATTTATAAGATATATAGTTAAACACTTTTTGGATGAGTGAAATCTCGTGAGTTCGCGTCACCCAAATGCTTAAGTTGTATATCTGTTGCTATACAGCTGACGTATTGTACAACATTACTGCTGTGTATAAGATAGAATATATCAATGTGTATAAACTGTACATTGTCGAAATAGTGTTTTTGTTTGATTAATATAATATACTAATCAAACAAAATATAAAATCTGAAAATAAGTTTTAAAAAAAATGTGACCAACCAACTCTGACAGCTTAATAACTTCAATATAGAAAAAGATTTAGTTCAATTATCAAAAAATTTGTTCAATTATTATCATTAAAAATTAATTAATTAATTAAACAGAGTAATAATTGTTCTGATTGCTCAGAGGGATGAAATTTTAATGTCATTGTAATATGTTGCTTCATTCACTTTATTTACCAGTGGGAGGTTCCTTTGCACCGGATGCCGGTTAGATTTTGGGTACCACAACGCCGCCTATTTCTGCCGCGAAGCTGTAATGTGTAAACATTACTGTTTATTGGTCTGAAGGTCCCCGTAGCTAGTGAAATTACTGGGCAAATGAGACATAAACTCTTATTATGTCTCAAGGTGTCGAGCGCAATTGTAGTGCCACAAAGATTTTTTGGGTTTTTCAAGAACTTTGAGCCGCCCTGCATTGTAATAGGCAGGGTGTATCAATTATCATCAGCTGAATGTCCTGCTCGCCTCGTCCCTTATTTTCATAAAAAAAAACATTCCTAAGAGTAATATCAGTATTATGTAAACACGTGAACAAATGACATCGTTCCGCAAACACTCATCCTACATTTACATCGCAAAATAAAATAAAATTCACTCCGTGTTATATACGAGGTACATTTGTAAACCAATTTTCGCGTTCTACTTTCCTTCTCGCGTAATAAAAAGAAAAATGAACTGTGTTTCGTGGAACAACTTTATAGTGACCTACAACGCTAGTGCTCCGGCGACTCATTAGGAATCCTGCTCTCCTGAGAAGGGTCTGAGATACTCAAACTCCAAGCGCCCCTTCAAGTCTCAAGCTGCACTTCACAGCACAGTCTAACGATTATTGCGTAAAGGAGAACTTGCATACTGCAAATTTTACGTAATATCTCAAACAACTTTATTATTCTGTGGCAGTACAAAGGCGAGTTGTAGGTAAATACAGCACCTTGGTAGTCGAGTGCTCTGAATAGTTAGGAGTAATTCAACTTCAGCTTGAGTACTTATAGCATATATAAAGCATTCTTGTTGCTGTTAATTTGAAATTGTCTTAATTCGTTACGTCGGAAGCTAACATTTGCTACGTGGCCTCTTGTATATCCTTCGTAATGTTTGTCATTAATTTGTTTCGTCTTGTCTTGTCTAGATTGAATAATGTGGCTTGTAAAATTTCATTGCATTTGCGGAAAAGTGAAAAAGTATTAATTACAGGAAACTACTATTTACCAGTGGGAGGCTCTATTGCACAGGATACCGGCTAGATTATAGGTACCATAGCGGCGCCTATTTCTGCCGCGAAGCAGTAATTTGTAAACATTATTGTGTTTCGGTCTGAAGGGCGCCATACTTGCGTCATTTTCTAGTGAAATCACTGAGAAACTTATGTCTCGAAGTGACTTATTTTCATAAAAATCAAATCAAAATCACTTTATTCATGTAGGTCATGGAAATGACACTTATTATTGACAAAAAATATATTTTTTCTTAAGTCTTACTTCGTAAAGGGTTGAGCTAATGAGAAGAAGTAGCAAGAAACACATCAATTTAATTATTACTGCATAGATAAACTAGATAAACGAGCGTATGGGTCACCTGATGGTAAGCAACCATGAAGTAATTAATATTCGGCTGACTAAGCAAAAAATACCAGTTAATTAGTAATGAGGGTTTCAGTCAAATAAACAATACATTTATATTCAAAATTCCCATTCCAAAAAGTTTGTCTCAGACCTGAGAAGAACAGGCGCAAGAAATTCGCGGGCTTTCTTTATAAATATGGTTATGTAATGTAAAATTGTACAATAAAATTTATTATTCGTCACTCCATTCCAAATCTGTGGTAACATTAAGAAAGTCATTAATGTTATTAACTTTTACCATACAAACTTTTTTTTAACAATTCTTTTGAATTTTGTATTAAATTTGATTTGAACATTTTCTGGGATCTTGTTGTAAAAGCATATATGTATTACATATACGCCCTACAAAAGACTTACTAGCTCGACTTAGCCGAGTAGTAGGCATAATGAGTTGTTTTTTCTAGTGTTAACATGATGGTTATGACATTTTCTAGTATATACATATATTTTGTGTAATGGAACGTCTGAGACGTAGGTATATAGTGTATTGTACATGTGGGATCTGCCACCGCACTCATGAAAATATTTTTTTTTAATTAAAAATATGTGACGAGACGGGCAGGACTTTCAGCTGATCGTTATTGATACGCCTTGCTCAATTAAAACTACAGTGTAGTGCTGCTCAGAATCCTTGATAGACCCAAAAATTCTGAGCGGAACTACAGCTGCGCTCGACACCTTGACACATAAGATGATAAGTCTCATTTGCCCACTAATTTCACTAGCTGCGATGCCCTTCAGACCGAAACACAATAATGCTTACACATTACTGCTTCACGGCAGAAATAGGCGCCGATGTGGTACCCATAATCTATCCGGCATTCTGTGCAAAGGAGCTTCCCACTAGTACCCTATATAGATATACCACAATTAAGTACTCTAAAAAATTATATGTAAAATCCTGGAGTTAATTGGCTTGGTTTTTATGATAAGACACATACATACATATAATCACGCCTCTTTTCTGTAGGGGTAGACAGAGACCACTTCTTTCCACTTGCTACGATCCTTACATACTTGTTTCGCTTCGTCCACTTTCATTATTCCTTTCATACATGCTCTTCGGTTTAGAGTACTCTTGACCTGGCCTTTTTTCAAGACGTCCCTAATTTGATCTCGAAACGTCCGCCTAGATCAACCCCTTCCAACACCTTCATTCACACTGGCCTTATACACTTTCTTCGTCAATCGTTCTTCATTCATTCTCTCGACATGTCCAAACCATCTCAGCATTCCTTTCTCAATTTTTGTCACAACATCTTTCAGACCACAATGTTTCCCTATCTCACTATTTCTTATCCTGTCACTCTGTATAACTCCTATCATACTTCTCAACGCTCTCATCTCAACTGTATTTATTCTTCTTTCATGCTTCTTCTGCCATACCCAACTTTTACTTCCGTACATGAGTGTTGGAACCAACACCCCCTCATGCACAGCCAAACGAGCCTTATTAGACACCTTCTGCCTGTTCATAAAGGAGTGCAAAGCTCCATTCACCATGTTTCCTGCATTCATTCTTCTTTCAATATCACTCTCATACTTTCATATATGATAAGATAGGTACATAATTTATTAACCATATATTATAGTTGATACATAACTTATATCATAGCATCGAAGTAAATCTATATCTGTACTTACCAGATGACGTGTTCCGCGATAGAGTTTTGATTGATAGGATGATGGATAATGCTATTACTTGTCTCTCACTTCCTTGAAAGCCTTAACGTATTACGTACCTACATCGGAAAATCATTATAGACATGATAATTTTAGTTATATTAATTTATATCTGTAAGATTTCATCGTATCTTATGCTAAATATTATTTTCGATATAAACAAATATTTAGCGGTAGAAACTAGTGCACATATACTTTTATACATCCAGTTATAATTGTTTGTGTTTAGGTTATACTGGAATTGGTTATGTGGTTGACGTTTTAAATATTTTAACATAATTGTATACGTAGGTCACACTAAAAGTTTTGCGTAACTTATAAAAACAACATGTTATAACCAAAATATTATGTTTATTGCTATTCAAAATACTCTACATTTTAATCATTTTTCATGCAATCGAAGCATTTTTTAAGACCACATATCTGAAGGCATGTTTTCTACGTGCTGATTGAACGCTATTTCTGCCTCTTCGGAATTGGTAAAAGTGAAACCTCTCATCAAATTTTTGATTTTGGGGAAAATACAGAAATCACAGGGTGCTAGGCTATGTGCAGGATGGGTGATGAGTTTTACATTTTCGGAAGCTAAAAATGACTTAGTTTTGTTGGCCGTGTGTGAAGAAGCGTTGTCATGATGTAGGAGAACGCGGATTTTTGGTCGTCTTTCGCGAACTTTTTCTACTTCTTTTTACCCTGAGTAAACAAATGGTAGAATACCACTCGGCATTAGCACTCTTTTGATCTTCAAGTGGAACTGTGCAGATGGGACCCGTAGCTGAGAAAAAAAATGCGATCATTTTATTACCAACGTTTCTCGCCTGCCTCCGCCTTAAAGTTAAAAAAAATAAGAAAAAAACAAGCGTAGGGGGTTACCTGATGTTAGGTAATCACCTGACCCATGCCCTCTTGTTACGTCAATGAAATTTGCGATGGATAGATGCGCTCTCCTCGCAGGTCATGTTACATTTACCTGGAAAGTCCTTCAAAATAAGGATCTCTTCTTGGTTTGGAATTTCGTGAAAGAAGACTACAGGTAATAAGAATGATATTTTAATTAGATTCAATTTAATTAGCCTTGTGTTGCAATTGCGATATTTGGCAGTAGGATTTCTTTGCAACGGCGTTAAGTTCGTGTAAGTACGCTACACCTTTACCAGTGGGAGGCTCCTTTGCACAGGAAGCCGGCTAGGTTATGGGTACCACAACGGCGCCTATTTCTGCCGTGAAGCAGTAATTTGTAAGCATTACTGTGTTTCGGTCTGAAGGACGCCATAGCTAGTGAAATTACTGGGCAAATGAGACTTAACATCGTATGTCTCAAGGTGACGAGCGCAATTGTAGTGCCGCTCGGAGTTTTTGGGTTTTTCAAGAATCCTGAGCGGCATTGCATTGTTGTGGATAGGGCGCATCAATTACCATCAGCTGAACGTCCTGCTCGCCTCGTCCCTTATAATCATTTAAGAAAAATTAAATTTGATTTCAAATTTACCAGTGGGAGGCTCCTTTGCACCGGACGCTGGCAAGATTATGGGTGGTACCCATGGCGCCTTTTTCTGCCGTGAAGCAGTAATGTGCATTACAGATTAAAATTATTAATAATTAATAAAAACATTAAAATGACACTTGAAATCTTATGTCTCAAAGTGAGGAGCGCAAACGTAGTGGATTTCAAAATTTTTGGGTTTTTCAATAATCCTGAGCGGCACTGCATTGTGGGGCATATCAATTACCATCAGCTGATCGTCGTGCTCGTCTCATCCCTTATTTTCATAAAAAAAAAGTTCACTATAATAAAGGCATATTTAAAATAATCTATGCATTAAACTAAGTCTTTAATTATTTTAAGTAGCCTAGAAAACCTAACCTCTGACAAATCTGCACCGATCCGATCAACTCATCAGTCTTAATAATAAAGGATCTCAATAGTGATGGATAACTAGACCTTTTTGCATTGCCATAGATCTTATAACTAAATAGACTCGTCATGGCATACAGTGAGACATCAAATATTAATAATTATATTTCCATCACTTGACTGGGTCTGTATTTCTCACACGGGGTAGAGGTCGTCACTTCACTCCCAGGTCTTTCCGGAATTGTCTTTGCATCTGGAATACTCTCGTACCTCAAGTGCTGAGGGTGGCCATGCGTACGTTCTCCTTGATGATTCAAACCAAGCGCTTGCCTTTAAACTTTTTTTTGTACGGAATAGGAGGACAAACGAGCGTACGGGTTACCTGGTGTTAAGTGATCACAACCGGCCACATTCTCTTGCAACACCAGAGGAATCACAAGAGCGTTGCCGGCCTTTAAGGAAAGTGTATGCGCTCTTTTTGAAGGTACCCATGACGTATCGTCTCGGAAACACCGCACAAGGAAGCTCATTCCACAGCTTTGTAATACGATGAAGAAAGCTCCTTGAAAAGCACCCTGGAGGACCACCACACATCCAGATGGTGGTGATGATATCCTAACTTTTGCCGTGTTGTGTGAAGGTGGAATTTGGCGGGAGGAATCAGCTGTAACAGCTCTTCGGAACACTTCCCGTGATAAATGCGGTAGAAGACACACAATGAAGCAACGTCTCTACTCAACGCCAATTGATCCAGCCGTTCACAATTTTATCAGAATAACTGCGATGTCTGTGATTGCCAATCCAGTTCTACGTTCAGTGTTTCAGGGAATCACAAGAGAGTTTCCTAGCTTATAAAGCGTCGACTAAGCGAGCATATATAATTGGAAACCGAAAACAAATTAGTACGTGGCGGGTAAGCGCCGGTATCAGATTTCGGATATAATTCCTATCCATACTAGTTGCCCAAAGTTTAAATATAACGCGACTCAAATACATAATAATTTATGTTTTAGTTTGAAAATAGAACGGCCTAAAACCTTCGCGATCCAACTAGAAAGTAAAACGATCATGTAAGTAGGACACGTTGTTGTGGCCTACTTTGAATTTCAATGTTTTTCAAATGCATTGAATCTGTGTGAATACAAGCTGAAAAACTCAGGTGTAATTATTTTCATTGAGGTACATATGTAGCTTTTTTGGAGGTCTCCCCATGTCGAAGATATTAAGTGTAATGTTTATTAGATTAAGTACACCAGGAGAACGTGCATACGTTAGGCGGGAGTGTTTGTACATTAAATATGTCTGGTGTTTAATTTTATTAATAAAATTAATAAAGGGTTTTGATAGCGTCATCGCTTTATACGTTGGGATTGGCGGGGTTTGATTTTAAATTGTTTTTGGTAATAATACGATACCGTTGTTTTCTAAATTATTTGACCCTTGAAATAACCCGGCTCGAATTATCGGCATGCCAGTGCTCTATGAACGGCTATATAAATGTATCCTAATTGGTGGCGTGACGCTCGAAGGTGGAATTCAGCACCAGGAATCAGGTGAAACAGCTCTTCGGAACACTGCCCGTGATAAATGCGGTAAAAGACACACAATGAAGCGACATACCCTACGCATTTCCCTCTCCTCGCAACACTTTGTGATTATTTCAATACATCCAGTGCACCAACAAAACAGTTAATAAAACCAAAATCTCTAGAGGCAAATTTGCGGGCGCCTGCTTGTGTTTTATAAATGTATAAAGCTATTACACTTTGAAATTTTATAAGGAAGGCAAAGGCTTCTTTAATATTAAGTACAGACTGCCTTTTTAGCAACATCATAAAATAATTTACATTAATATGTTTGAACCTACTTCCACTCAATCAATATAAACAGAACTCATGACAAATCATTAGATATATCGTAATCATATTACAAAAAAAACTATTTTTGTGAAAGAAATATAGATTCACAATAACTCAAATCACTTCTGAATGTTTTTAGCTCTACATAAACATATCTCATTACTTAAAAGGATTACAATTTTATTATTCACTTCGACCAGTGAGCTGGCTCAACGCGGATCATACATTCATTGAGAATGATGAATGACTGCGCTGGACTTGGCTTGTGTTCAAATGGGATAATAGTGCTTGGTGACAATCCAATTGTATGACTTTGTTCTACGCATTTTTTATTCAATAAATTACAATATTTTATAACCAACTTTGACAAGAAAGGATTTAATTTTATATCAATTGGGAATTATTTATTTAGTTCTTGTAGCGAATAAGCCTTAATAGAAATTTGGCTGTGTTTGTTTAGTAAGAAGAAATTGGATATGGGTTATAAAATCAAATCAAATCAAAATCACTATATTCATGTAGGTCACGCAAATAACACAAATGAATGTCAAAAGTATACTATTATTTTTACATTTACCGCCACTTTTTTTGAAATTACCACTTTTTAAGTCAAAACTTACACTTTCATCGTTTTACAAATAATTTCAATTAAAATATATTATGTGAAAAGATGCAAAAAAAATACACGAACATCAAAAAGTCAATCATGCCTTTCACGAGTATGTCAAAAAAGTAAATGTAAATTAATACAAAACAAAATTTATTGAGTACAGTAGATGCATCATTCACACACACACCAAAAATAAATAGTGGTATTTTTAAGAATATGAAGCAGAGTTTCAAGTAGCGCCCGTTCACGAGCATGATGCATGGGCCAGCCATCGCCTCCCTCGACCATATTTTAGGAAAGAGGACGACCCGTCCCATGCGCTGCCACAAGGAGTGACATTTAAGCGAGCATGACGATACCTGTCACGAGAACTCAACCATAAAATAAAAATATAGCAATACTTATTCAATAGTTCTACTTACAATTTGACCATTCTACTTAAATTTATAATTATTATCTAATATAAGTGAAACCATGCTTAATATTCTAGAGGAATTAAAACTTCCTCCTTTTTTAAAGTCTCTTGAAAAGATATATATAAAATATATATATTTAAAAAAAATGCACGAGCGTATATACGCTCGTGCATTTTTTTTTAAAATAAGGGACGAGATGAGCCGGACGTTCAGCTGATGGTAATTGATACACCCTGCCCATTACAATGCAGTGCCGCTCAGGATTCTTAAAATACCCAAAAATTCTGAGTGCACTACAATTGCGCTCGTCACCTTTAGACATAAGATGTTAAGTCTCATTTGCCTAGTAATTTCACTAGCTACGGCGCCCTTCAGACCGAAACACCGTAATGCTTACACATTACTGCTGCACGGCAGAAATAGGCGCCGTTGTGGTACTCATAATCTAGCCGGCATCCTGTGGAATGGAGCCTCCACTGGTAATGCATATTTTGTTCAAATTTTGGTATTTATAAACCCCGAAATATCGTCAATATTATAACTTTAAAATTACGAACTGAACACACTCCGAAAGCACCTTCCTGATTGATAGTTAATAATACCTCGTTCGAAGACACCTCACCTCATCCACCAAAACAATTTGACTAATAAAAAATTAAAAGCATTTCAAAAACATTATGATGCTAACAACTATATAATTGCTTAATGACGGTTCAAATTGTGAATCCATATTATTTATTCATGAAGCGACGTGCCTATGCGATGTAGCATTTGCACCAACCTACAATTATCTGGCTCATTATGTCATCAAACATTTTATGAGAGTAATTTTATTAATAATATTAATAAAGGTTTTTTGATAGCGTCATCGCTTTATACGTTGGGATTGGCGGAGTTTGATTTTAAATTGTTCTTGGTAATAATACGATACTGTTGTTTTCTAAATCGTTTGACCCTTGAAATAAGAACACAACGATCGTTTATCAATACAGAGCTGCTCGAATTGTCGAGGACCCAGTGCTCTGTGAACGTCTAGATAACTTGGCGTTGCGTAGGGACGTAGCCACATTGTGTGTCTTTTACCGCAATTATCACGGGGAGTGTTTGACTGTTTGACCTGATTCCTGTCGCCGAATTCCACCTTCGCTCTGGATATCTGGATGTGTGCTGATCCTAAACAGTACGGTTTTCAAGGAACTTTCTTCCATTTACAACCAAGCTGTTGAATGATCTTCTTTGTGCGGTGTTACCAGGACGATAGGACATGGGTAACTTCAATAAAAGCGCGTACACTTTTTTTAAAAGGCTGGCAACGCTCTTGTGATTCCTCTGGTGTTGCAGGAGAATATGGGCAGCGGTGATCACGTAAGATCAGTCCCATACGCTTATTTGTCCTCTCTTCCGTAAAAAAATTCATAACGGTTATTTGACCAAATATTATCGAAAGCATGTTTTTTTAACTTTCCAGTTCATTTTCTATGTCGAACTAGTATAAAACTGCTATTGATTTTCGTAAAATCGGGAAGTCTGATAACGTGGTTAATTTATATCAGATAGCCCAAATTCTTTCACTAGTGCCGGCAACACTTTTCTAATACCGCTGCCACAACATGGTCCAGCGAGTATTCCTGTTATTATACTCGTATATATTATACTAAGCTATACTTATTATAAATATTATACTATACTATGTTTATGAGTGAAAGAATACCTTGTAGTACCCGTGACACCAAAATGATGTTCTATTAATTCGTATTTTTATTCAGATCATTATCATGTACTTGCGTATATATATTATTTTACAGCTTATTAAAATTTGTACAAATTTTAATTTGATGCATGTCCGGTATACATATGACTAATAAGTACTAAGCGAACCATAACCGCCATTATAAAACCTGAAAAAAATTAAAAAGCAATCATTATTAAATGTTTATGAATATTATACACTCTTTAACCGCCTAAGATGTTCTGTAATAGTATAGTAATTTGATATTAAAGTTGTGGGAACACATCTCCCATAATCGCTGGCCCAGAAATTAAATGCTAATATAAATAATTATATTCTCTTTTGTGGCTCAGTAACAACATTATAATGAGGGACGTACGAAATGAGATCGCTTGTAGCGATGACGAAGTCGGAATAGTTGTCGATATATTCATCCAAGGATTAAAATAACAGATCTGATGAAAACAAAAAAGCAATAGAGACTTCATTTTGGTCAGTACAGTACAGAAATACCATGATTGTTAAATGGTGCTTGGGGAGTAAGGGGAGAATGGAACTAACACCTTATCCGACCCAATTGTCAACCTCACCTGCACGCGCCGTATGGCGGCGGAGTAGCGTGCCGTATGGCGTGTTACCGCTCCGTGGTGCTCCCTGCTAGACAACAGACGAGGATATGGCGACCGAGTTAATGGCGGTATAACCATACACCTGACTGGTAAACCGGTTGGAAGAGGCTACAGCGGCCTTGAAGACTAAATAACTTCTGAAATGACTGTTGCAGAAGGCAAGGGGAATCCACTGCACTATTTTTCCCATGATAGTCACGTATGAATATGAATAGACAACCAAAGAGACGAATCAGGAAGCCATGCGACCCGAATAGCACCCGGCGCTGCACTGCGTCCGGGGCAGACAGTGTGAAATGTGCTACCGGCCATGTGTTTGTAGGCGACCAGGCATCACATGGAAAGAATGCTACTGGAAAACCAGCCATTAAAATGAGAAGAGACATTAAGATCGGGAACTGGAATGTACTTGGGATACTTCAACCGGGTAAGCTGGACATTGCAGAACAGGAACTCACACGGTATATCATCGATATCGCTGGCCTAAGTGAAACACATCTGAAGGGAAATGGGCATTTTGAAACTACACAAAACATCGTATACTATTCTGGTCATGACACAAAAAGTATAAATGGAGTAGCAATTGTACTACCGAAAAACATCAACAACTGCGTAATGGGATATAAGTCCTATAGCGACAGAATCATATCGATTAAAATAAGATTTAATCCGGTGAATCTAAACATCATACAAGTATATGCACCTACTTGTGCGGCAGAGGATGACGAGGTCGAAAATTTCTACCGCACCTTAGAAATCGCGATCAATGAGACTTCTAATAGGGAATTACTGATGGTGTCAGGTGACTTCAACGCAAAAATCGGAGCAACGACAACGGATAATGAATTGCGAGAGGTTATAGGAAGATATGGCCTTGGTCAACGAAATGAGCGTGGCACAAGGTTTATACAATTCGTGGCAGATAATGGTCTTACCATTACGAACAGTATGTTTAAATACCATCACAGAAGACTCTACACGTGGATTTCACCAGACGGGCATTACCGAAATCAAATCGACTATATACTGATCAGGTCAAGATGGAAATCATCCGCTAAAAACACCGTTACTAGGCCGGGCGCAGATTGTGGTACAGATCACCAGTTGCTGGAGGCAGAAGTTAAGGTAAAACTAAAGGCCGCGAGATCCACCGAGAAACGCGCTCGTATAAGTGTCGTGGACTGCGAAAAATTTTCCAAAAGTGTAGAGGAACAGAAACACAACTGGGTAAACCAGAAACCTGATCAGTGTACAGTAGATGAGGTCTGGTCTCAAGCCAAATCGATTATAATAGATTTCGCAAAATCTGCTGACCGAACGAAGGACGTGACGACAAAACGCCAACGTTGGATGACGGACGAGACTCTCGCGCTTGTCGAAAAAAGACGTGTTTTAAAAGTTACTGGGGCTGACATTACGCAGCAGAACCGTCTAAGTTGCCGAATTCAAGCGGCTTGTCGTCGTGATAAAAATAGGTTTCTTCAAAATATATGTACCGAAATACAAATCCATGGCGAAAAGCATGAAACCAAAGACCTTCACAAGAAGATTCGTGAAATTACAAAAAAGTTCAGTTCTAAAACATGGACCATCGAAAACTCGGAGGGAAAGGTTGTGACTGAACTGGAAAATACTCTGAAAGTCTGGAAGAATTACTGCCAGTCGCTCTTCTTTGACCCTGATTCGCGCAGCTATATCTCCACTGAACTGGAAGATCCTCTTGATGGAACCTCTTATTCTTAGAGAAGAAGTTAAAGCTGCAATCAACCATCTAAAAGGAGGAAAGGCAGTTGGAAATAACTGTATTCCAATAGAGACAATCAGATGTTGCGGAGATTTCGGAGTAGATATGTTTCACACCATATGTAACAAAATTTGGGTGAGCGGAATGTGGCCGAAGGAATGGACGCACTCTGTTTTCATACCATTACACAAAAAGGGGTCTACAACGAAATGCAATAACTATCGTCTTATAGCGCTCATACCACATGCCAGCAAAATTTTACTCCATATAGTAAACGAAAGACTGAAGGCTTATATTCTGAAGGAAATAGCACCAGAGCAGGCCGGTTTCGTAAAGGGCAAAGGTACACGAGAACAGATCCTAATTGTGAGACAAATAATAGAGAAAGCAAAGGAATTCAACAGACCGACTTTCATATTCTTCGTTGATTTCCAAAAGGCATTTGATTCTGTTAAATGGCCACAACTATGGAAGATCCTCATAGAGATGGGAGTGCCCAAGCACTTGGTGCAAATCCTCAGAGCCCTTTATGAACATGGTTCCGCTTCAGTCAAGGTGGATAATGTCACGTCCGACCCACTTCATCCCTCTGCAGGAGTCAGGCAGGGCTGCATTTTGTCGCCTCTTCTGTTCAATATTTATACGGAGCACATTATGAGGATAGCTCTAGAAGATTGGACAGATGGCATACCAATTGGCGGCAAAAACATATCCAATCTCCGATATGCCGACGACACCACGTTAATAGCGACAAGTAAGGAAAACATTACTGAATTATTACATCGTATCGAGCATACCAGCCTCCAGTATGGCCTTAAAATAAACCGGCAGAAAACAAAAATGATGATTGTCGATCGAAGTCAAAACAATGCACCAGATATAGTCGAGATTGCTAATTGCGAGGTTGTACAGTCATACATATACTTAGGATCACTGGTCGCTAATACTGGTGGCTCGGAAGACGAAATTAGAAGGCGAATGGCTATTACCAGATCTGCAATGCAGAAGTGGACGAGGAGGCGGGACAGGAATATCACCAAAGCTACTAAAGTTCAGTTAGTAAGATCTCTAGTGTTTCCCTTTTCCTTAAAAAAACATTGGAAGAAGAGGGCAAATGTACGAGTACATCTGATGTTAGCTGATCACCACCACTCGCATTCTCATGCAAAACCAGAGGAATCACAGGAGCGTTGCCGGCCTTTAAGGTAGGTGTACGAGCTTTTTTTGAAGGTAGTTCGCTTTATTGAGGGTATGTCCTATCGCACTGGAAACAGCGCACAATAAACTCATTGCATAGTCTGGTTGTACAGAATAATGTTTCTTGATATCTGTTGTATTGTAGAGGTTCAGACTTCCATTCCATATTTGTATTGTTATGTAAGTAAATATTATGAACGAAAGCTTGTATAACAGACAATTCGTATTAAGAACTTTCGACATTTAATTAGAGTAAGTAGTAACGTGAGATACTAGAAAAAAAAATATGATTTTAATACACCTTAGTATCAGTTATTTTGACATCATCATCATCAGCCAAAGGCCTCCCCCAAAGATCTACAGGACGATTGGTTCTGCGCTGCCCTCATCCAATGTATTCCGCGGATCTTGTCTATATCCAGTGATAACTTACGGTCCGCAGACGTGGTCGCTTACCATGGGCCTGATGAGATGCTATGCTTGGAGTTTCCCTGCGAGATAGAATCAGAAATGAGGAGATCCGTAGAAGAACCAAAGTCACCGTCACATAGCCCAAATGATTGCGAAACGGAAGTGGCAGTGGGTAGGGCACATATTTCGACAAACAGATGGCCGGTGGGGCAAAAAAGTCCTCGAATGGCGACCACGTACCGGAAGACAAAGTGTTGGTAGGCCCCAGCAAGATGAACCAACGAGCTGGTCAAAATCGCCGGATTATTTTTACATATTTGGCTTAAAATAAATATTATTAACTGTATTTCTGCATAAAATAGTAATAATTTACTTAATCGCTAAAGAAAATTAGCAATAGTTCGATTGTAAATTATTGAATGTTACACTAAATCAAATATGTGTATATGCGAGCGGAGGCTCAGAGAAAGAACTCTGTTGGGTCATAAAATATACTCGACACGAATTAATGCTTACAGCTTTGATGTAAGTAATCGTAAGAATTATATATATTTTTTCTAATTAAAGGTAAGTAAGTATTTAAGAAAGCTGAATAGAATAAAAACATTGAAAAACATGCAAGCAAAAATCCTTGAATTGTTTTTCATAAATGCAATTAGATTTCAAGCCAGCCATTGTAAAATACTCTATTTGATTGAAAAGAGTGCTGTTGAGTTTCTTGTATGTCTTCCCACGAGCTCGACTTTTTACAAACATATGGTAACTTCAATAATTTTAAAGAAATATTTGTAGTTATGATTCAAAAGAGCTTCATTTAAGCCTAATTGAATAAAGTTTATTTGACTTTCAGCTGAGTTTTACGTAAGTAAAGTCTGAGCAAAACGCTCTATAGACCGACTTCAAAAAAGGAGAAGGTTCTCAATTCGTCGGTATTTTTTTTATGATTATTACCTCAGAATTTTCTACTGTGTGAACCGATTTTTATATTTCTTTTTTTTTTGAAAATTATTTCTGTATTTCTATTCTTATTCCAAAATTAACAATTATCGTTACTAGAACAATAAGATTAATTAATTATAATAATGTATTAAACTCGCAATTATTTTTATACTTTTTAGGGCATATTATATCTATTGTTTTGGAATAGTATTTCCGAAATTGTTTTTTTCTTGTCAATTGATCTTGTATTATGACATAAGTTATTAATGTGCCACGAATGCTGACGGCAACATACTATTACCCGTCCAAGAACATAACAACGATTCTAAGTGGTAGATAACTGAAGATTATCCAGATAATATTATGACCAAAGTAAATCATTCGAGGTGAATACTTTATGTCACCTCATAAGATCCACGAGCTGAGGGCTATAATATTGAAGTATTGCCATATCACAAAAGAATACCATACATCCTGACCTCTAAAGAGGGGACATCGTAAAATGGCAAATAGTATCATAAATTATTCCTGATATTTCAGACCATATTACACTTTAATTGATATTTATAAGTGGAAGAAATCTTACATTATAATATTATGTAATAGTATTCTGTAATGTATTTTTGATTTACCTGTACTCATGTGTCAGATCATTTGTTTGGAAACGGCTCTTAGAAAGTACTAAATATTTAATTATTAAGTAGTTATAATACGCAAGTCACAAGTTTTGATGAGCTCCTTGATACGATTACAAAAAAAAATTAGTTCTAAAAAGATAAACATCAATTCGCATGTAGGATTAGTCATCATTTTTGGCGGTACAAATTCAGATCCAGATATATGATAGTTAATAATTGACTATATCTTCATTACCTCGAATCAGCTTAGCTCCCGTAAACAATATTAAGTATCGACAAGAGTATAAGAACTAATTTTTATGTAGATCTTTTTATCACCTACAACTTTGCTATTTGAGTTTTTTCCATAGGACTTGTAGTATTGCCGGAAATCGAGATTAACCGTTTTTTTACCCTTAAATCCCCACTCCCTTCCACTTCCCGACCTCAGATCATCCTACTCCTCTGTTTCATCCTACTATTTTTTACCATCTTTAAAGGCTTCAGCCCTGGTCTACAAGTGCTTCGGCCTAAGCATGACAGTACATACCCTTTTTTGTGTAATGCTCACATTTAGAAGTTTGACTGCTAATTAATTCTTATTTTATATAATATAAAAATAAAATTCAGAAACTAATATTAAACAACAACGTGTGTAAAAACGGCAAAAATTTGAATAGTTAGGTTAATAACACGACAAAAGACAATGGAGCGTACTACAGTGCAAAAACAAATTCTTTGCAGACGGAACTCCAAAACAATGCACGAAAATATTAAGCGTTCTTCACCACTGTCGTAATTTAAGTCAACTTGAAGTTTCCAATTACCACCAATGCGTCATTCATCAAGAGGCTGACCGACAGCTCATTTGCACGTCACATTGCACCAATGCGCTGCAAGTGAATACGTTTACCGTCACGTAGACGTACGAAATGCAATACCTCTATTCCATTGCGTAAGTGACACCAACAGTTATACTATATACTTATATAAAAGCAGTAATGGTTTACAAAAGCGTAGAGAAATACTGTTTTACAATTTAATCTAGTAAAGAAAATGTCTAACGTTACTGCCTATATAGTGCCTTTTAGGTGTGTAAAGCATATTGGTTGTGGTTAGTTAAAGCGTAGATAAACATCTGTTTAAGACAAAGTGTTGTACTAATACGATTTCCAATACTTTATGTGAACGGCTTCTTACTAAAATAGTACATTGTGATTTGTAATACAAGGGTGGAAAGAAGGAGAGAACAATAATCTACACTCCCGTGTATAATAATACAAAAATTTTCAATACAGTGGAATGGAAAAAATAGATGTGGAAAATAGTGAAAAACAAATCAAAGAATAAAGTATGTTTACTGCATACTTCGTTGAGTGCGTTGAGGTAGTACTGTACTATTCTGCTATAATGTAAAAAAACGGTTTTCTGGAAACTAAAATTGTTTTTTTTTTCTATATCTCACTTACATGTTAAAAGTCTTATATCAAGTCAAATAATGTTTTTTCGTATTTAAAAAAATATTCGGTTTGGACACGTGGAGCGAATGAGTGAAGAAATAATAACAAATCAAATATTTCAGGCAAGTGTGTGTGGGCAAGTCGGTCGCGGAACCTCGTGGAACATTGGTCGACTGCCTGGAACAGGCAATGTTCCAGGTGCTTCTTGGTGTGCATGTATGAAAAGAATAATGAATGTAGCAAAAGCGAGTAAGGTTTGTAAGGATAGAATCAAGTGGCGTTCTATTGTCTCTGCCTACCCCAACGGGAAACAGGCGTGTATGTGTGTGTGTGTTAATTATCTTATCAAAAGTAACACACTGCTTTCTCAATTAATATGAGTGTTCAATCCACTGTCATTTTATCATTATTTATAAAAAAGTAGTATTTTCATAACTGATATCAATTACACTCGCTACAATATTGTTGACATACTTCATAATTTTGCTGACAGCTATTTTTTACTCACCTTAGAATATCGTGGAAAATGAGATTATGAGGCATGCACTTTTGGATTTTCTTAACATTTAAATATCCATTCAGAAAATATGGAATAACAACTATATAAAAGAATTTTAAGCACTCATTAATTTTTCGTCGTATAAAATCTATCTGGTTTTATTCTACGTATGAAGACTGATTGATCGAAAATAGTAATGATCTGGTACCTATGGAAAATAATTAATATTCGAATCAAAATTATAGCCTCTGAAAGTACACCATTTAAACAACTGTATTGAAAAAAATATCTTACGTAATAGCTTCTCGGTAAGTGACCTGGTGCCTGATGTGAAAACCGAGCGGAAAATGCGTAATTTTTAACGTAGAATGCAGCCCGAAAAATTTGTATGACTATACTGATGATAGCCGAAATTTGGAATATGTCACCACCAATTACACAATAATAAGCTTCGACTGCTATATTATCTATACATTGCCGGAATTAGTCCAGTTGCTTAAGATATTCCTAGTCAATAAGCAGCAATATAAATATTTATGCAGATAAGGTACGTATGTTGAATTTAGAACCCGATTTGGACAGTGACAGTTAACACACGACTAAAGAGAAAAGTGTGCTTACGTTGTATTTAAGAACACTTTTGTCGTTCCACTATCAGACTGAAAATGATATTTCTTTATTTGTGTATAGAACGTCATTGACCGGTCTCATAAGTTTGATTAATTTTATTAAGGTAAGGGCCGAGACGAGCAGGACGTTCAGCTGATGTTAGGTGATACGCCCTGTCCATTACATTGCTTTAAAAACCTCAAAAATTCAAAGTGGCACTACAATTCCGCTCATCACATTGAGACATAAGATGTTAAGTCTCATTTACCCAGTAATTTCACTAATATAGCTATGGCGTCCTTCAGGCCGAAACACAATAATGTTTACACATTTATGTTTCACTGCAGAAATAGGAGCCGTTGTGGTACCCATAATCTAGCCGGCATCGTGTGCAAAGGAGCCTCCCACTGGATTGACACAAACATGACGTCAGTTTGACCGATTTAAACAGCAATGATGCTTCTTTGTTCTATAGCAGTAAAGGAAGTTTAATATTATGTATTAATAATAAAGAATAAAACTGCATTTCATATTGATGTAGGTTTGCAATTTTAATAACGTTGTAAATCGGGTTAGCTCATAAAAGTTTGTAAGCCGATCGATCGAGTTTAATTAGAGGCCTCAGTAAATAATACACCAAGACAGACAGTTTGAAACTTCGTCCCGCTTTCTAAGTTATTATGTATTTAGATCATAAAGTTTACTGTTTGTAGGGTATTGATTTGTTTGATTATATGCCTGCAATTAACGCTTAGTAGTTCGTTAAATTGTGCCAAAGTAAATTGGGAGTTGAGCCTGCAACCCGTTACTCAGTAGTTATGTTACAGTCCAAATGCAATTTTAGGACAAACTAGTTCTTCCTAGGCCAAATCAGTTCATCGTTTAGGCGATAAGATAAACCAGTACAGACTAGATTAAACTAGTTTCTACTATCGAGCTTTGGTTAACACGTTTAGTGTAGGCTGAACTCGTTGAGCCTAACATGAATAAGTACAACTCAGGATAAACTGGTTTGACCTAGTCTATACTAGTTTCACCTAGTGGAAAATCTAAAATTGGGTAACATACAGACACAGTTCTTCAAAGTATATTTTATTGGGCGAGACAAGGATACAAAGTGATGATCTTCGTTTATTGCTCATGTGAGGCAATTCTGGGTTGGAGTTACTGTTCGTCCGGGCTTAATAGTTATTATGAACAAATAAAATAATAACTATTACATTATCTCTACAACTTTTATGTCTATAAGTCCTAATTAATCGTTTTTGTTCAACTCTTCAATATGAAACTTATTGGTTTTTTTAATCGTAATCCACGGCCAATATGAAATTCAGCTACGCATATTCTCGCTTACATATAAAACCCTGTTTAATCGTCATGACTATATTGACGAAGCTCTAAAGTGATGTCTGTCTAGCGGGCGACAGATCTCTGGGGGTCTACTCTCTTTCTCCGAAATGAAACTTCGTAAACGAACGAAATTTGTTATTTTATTTACATTTTAATAGTTAAAATCACTGTGCCAAAACCTATACAATATAGTATATAGGAGAAATAAATAAATAACATAAGTGTTCAGAGCAACTTTAAATTCAAGCAGCACTTCGTCCATTTAGAAGGTGAGAGAATAATTATTTAACCCTGCCTTTGCGACGGGTCACGTAGACCAACCGGGGAACTTTCTATTGCACTCCGCAAATAAGTTGGGCCACGACACTAATTAGTACATTCAGTGCCGAACATCGGCGACAAAAGCGAGAACTTTGTGATTGCGACACTATAGTGAATCTTTGTCGTCAGTTTGCACTTTTGCGGCAAGTTTGTCGCCGTCGTACTTATTAAGTCGTTTAATGAATATTGCACCAGTCAACTCGATCAAAATGCAATTAAGTTAAATACTTGGTAAGAATAGACAGTGTTTTGATAAAACTTACATATTTCATTAATTAATTGAGTTTATCTCGAAGACAAAATACGTTATTGCATATATATATATAACGCAATTCACTTACAATAATCTTTAGTCCTGTCAAAATAGTAAAAAATAAATTCAATTTAATTTTACAGTTCTTGGCATCGGACTGAAAATAGGCATCAATGTTAGGCACACACCATTTTAAATGAATTATAAAAGTCTTCATCGATCGCATGTCAGCCAAATGTAGTATTCATGGTTGTACTTTTCATCTAAACGGTAAGTTACATCATAAAGTGAGGTCCGACAAAAATTGTAGATCATACATTATCTATAAAGTTGTTGTTACAGTTGTTTTCCTTAAGAGTATGATTTTGTAAGATATAACTATGCAAAATTTGAAAAACCTGTGTTCTTAAAAATAAGCACATGATTCCAAGTCCCCTGTTCACGACGCTTTCACTTTTTAACATGGTTTCCCTTTTAAACCATTTCCTTGATCTCATCGATAGTCAAGTTAGATAAAAAATGTTGCATGAAAAAAATAATGATTCTTCTTCTTCTGCCCACGGGCGGTTAGTACGGTTAGTACTCAATACCATACGCGCCTATTTTAATTGCGAGGGTGGTAGATGTTACCTCACTAGCCAAGCTACTCCAGATAGTTCTTGACATTGTCGAAAACTTCCTGAAGAGCACCTGGTGAGCCCGGGTGCGGCTGTTTCTTCTGCCCTTAGACAGCCTCTGCAAAGTCTGTCTGTGACACGAATATTTGAAAAAATGCCGCTTAAAGTTGCCGTATCCGTGGCCGTGACTAATAAAACAATAAACAAGTGTATGTTAATAATGTTAGCTATACGCTAATTGTGGGCTTAACCTGATTTTTGACCTAATACGACCGAAATACTAGTAACTTACAAACCAAATAAATAAAAAAAATGGTGGAATAGCAGAATATTAAAAGTTCGTGAATCCAGAGGATCACGATAATAATATAATAGTAAATTATAATTACTGCGAAGACGGTTTCCAAAAATATCTGAGTTACATTACAAATTATACTTATGATACAACTAGTGATTTTTGGGAGCACAAATTTTAAATAACATAACCAATCAATTTCACACCTGGTGTAATTCTGTCCCGTTTCCTATGGGAGTTAGAAGCGAGTGTCGGGTGTTGGGTGTCAACTAATTAGTGCATGCGTTGACGCGGAATAGTTAACGGAACGAAGAGTGAGCATACGTGGGACGCTACACTAAATGTGTTACAAAAATTGATAATCAAATTTTGATGTTTGGGATGTTTAAGGACATGCTGCCTTGTTATATATTAATCACGTGGTAAGCGTTACATTGATAAACTTTTATCTACCACCACAAGGCTTATTCAAAATATGGTATAAAATTTTACGGTTAGTAATTCTTATTAGTAAAATTTATGAAACTTATTTATGAAATAATAAATAAGGTATTAAATTTTTTTATTAAAATAATAATATTTAAATAAATAAGTCCCTTATAAAGATATTTTCCACAGCTATTAATTCGGGAGCATTATGATTTATTTATTCATAACACCATCACTTTGAAAGATAATGAACTAATATAAATTTTTCTCATTTAAGGAAAAAGCGTAAGCTCTGTAAAAACTGTAATCTGTATATATATATATATATATATATATATATATATATATATATAAATTATATATAATTTTTCATATAAATTTTTCAAAGTTACTATTAAAATCTAAGATTTATTTCTTATTAAACTAAGCTCTTGGGTTTGAATTTAATTAATATTTCTTTTCCCTTTGAATTAGACCACGCACTATTCCATGGTTTCACTGGCAATGAATTTTTTTGTAAATGTGTTTCATTACATATACAAAATTACAAACATATATGAATAAAATATTATTTCTTTCTAATATAAGTTTAGATTGGTTCTACATAAAAATAAAGCTTATCCAATTTTTGATAGTTAGTTCTTGATAGTCAATGTTTCTATGAGATTGAAGAATCATGAGTCCATTTACCGTGTCAAACATAAAAAAAACATAGCCCACGCCCTAATCCAACCTCATAGAATATACGAAGCACGTGCACTTGATAAGTAATTATAGGTATCGCTCACATATAGAAGGGTAACTACAATGCAAATTTGCAAATCACTCTTGAAATGTCACCAAAGCGTACCAAATTCAACCACATGTTTTGTTCACATTAAATAATAATAGACAATTACACTGCCCTACTTTCGGGATGACAGACAGAATTAAAATTTTTTTTGGCCAAAATTACCCTCGAATATTGGAGGGTTAGGAAAGGGTCAATGTGAACTAAAGGTGGCTGCAACAAATTGTCCCGCCTTTGTTAACGGTCCCTGCTGTACTTAATTGTACTTTTGTTCATCGTTAGGCCCTTCTCGTGATTGGTCAAGTCGCACTGAAATAACATGTTGTGTTAAATTGATTTTGCCCTTTGTCACCTCTGTCTTGGATTTTACGAGTACTGGGTCCAAAATTTTAGGTCTTTGAAGAAATAAAACTATTCTTAATAAGAGTAGAAGCGTCAAGTAATGGTATCTTATACCTAGGCAACACTGAAAATGTTTAGAAAACGAAAAACGTCTGAATGTAGAAAGTTGCCAATACTTTTATTGTTTTTTCGAAGTAATCTCCATTCCTCTCTACAGATCGTCGCATTCGATGGAACCACTGAGAAAAGTAATGGGCCCACTCTTCTTTAGGGGTCTCTTCTATGGCATTTTCGTACGTTTTCGCCGCATTTTCAGGACTTGTAAAGCGAATACCTCGAATTTTATCTTTAGTTCTTGGGAACGTCGCAAGTACGGAAGTCGCAGGGCGCCAGGTTAGGACTGTATGGCGGATGACTCATTATCTCGACACCTGCCATAGTCAAATATTCAACAGTCCGTTTTGCGGAGTGCGCTGAAGCATTATCGTGGTGAAGGAGGATCCTGCTTCGAGGGCGCTTCTGTCGAATTTTTTCCAAGACGTCAGGCAAACAGCGATTGACATACCAGTCTGCAGTAACTGTCCTTCCATCTTTTAGCACAACTGTCGCGAAATGACCTTTCCGACCAAAGAATGAGGCAATCATCTTTTTTTGAAAATAAAATTTTATAAACGATGCGGGGCTCGAACCCACGACCTCTGGCGTAGATGGCGTGAAGATGAAGCCACAAACTGAGAGTTGAACAATGCATACAAGATTTTATGACGATACGTCACTCGAACGGCTAGCTCAGTTGGGAGAGGAACTGTCACGTCGTGGGTTCGAGCCCCGCATCGTTCATAAAATTTTGTTTTCAAATTTTATTTGTGTATCGCTATTAGAAAATGTAATAGTGTTATGTTTTTAAAGCGATAACCCCCACTTCTGGGATTAATTACACAAATAAAACTGAAAACAAAATTTTATTAACGATGCGGGACTCGAACTCGCGACCTCTCGCGTTCCGTGCGAGCACTCTTTCCAACTGAGCCAAACGTTCGAGTGACGTATCGTTTATAAAATCTTATATGCTTTGTTCAATTATATGTTGTACGCATTATTACGCGTATCTTTGTATATGCTCTACGCATATTAAAAGCATACAAGATTTTAAGAACGTATTTATATTTTTAGGTATATATATCTAGAAAAAAGCAGGCACTGGAACAGTAAAACAAAAATGCTCTGGCAGTATTAAAAAACTATTATATTATTATGTTACTTACTGCTTAATGTTAACATCTAACAATCTTTGCGAGACATTTCTTGCGACGAACAGACACTTTGTGAGCTTCAATTACCGGATGCAGTTTTGCAAACCAATACGGACCTTCAAAGTCATACTCAAGAACATATAATATATTTAGTCTAAAGCTATTTTTTTATTTATGACAATACGACGAGACGAGCAGGATATTCAGCTGATAGTAATTAATACACCCTGCCCATTACAATGCAGTGCCGCTGAGTATTCTTGAAAAACCCGAAAATTCTGAGCGGCACTACAATTGCGCTCGTCACCTTGAGACATACGATGTTAAGTCTCATTTGCCTAGTAATTTCACGGCTACGGCGCCCTTCAGAACGAAACACAATTATGCTTACACATTACTGGTTCTCGATAGAAAAAGACACCGTTGTGGTACCCATAATCTAGCCGGCATCCTGTGCAAAGAAGCGACCCACTGGTAAGATAATGGTTACCTTACAACTTGCCAACATGTTAGCCTCTTGCCCATTCGACCCTTTTTTATAAAAAATAATCTATTTATAATATACAATGGAAATGGTCTTTGTTTGAGGCTCAATCACGCCTAAACCACTGATTGTATCGACATGAAACTACCACCATTCGATGCGAAATTTATCCTAGATGGTTTATGGTTATTTTTTGAATTCCAGCATTCGCGGGCGGGAACGGCTAGTTATAATATATGCGTTACATTTGACATCTGCACACTCGGAAAATTGGAATCTACCCCATATGAATCAGACTATCGCCGTCATATCACAATCAGAACCCTATTTAGAAGATATTAATAACAGCAATCAAATTATATTGTACATTTATGTTAAAACAGTACGGTATATATTTTTTATATAATTAATTACGACGCTCCCATTTTAAATTAACATTATTCATGATTCTTGACCACAAAGAGCTACCTGTATTAATTAATTGAATAATTATTGCGTAAAAACTTTTTGCAGTAATTCTTCGAACATCACATTCTCAGCGACTAATGATAAAGACATATTATTCATTTCTAATAAGTTCTATATTCTTTATTAGAATTTTAATTATGACAACTAACAGAAGGTTTGGAAGCTTTTCGTTTTGAAATGTATGTAAGAATATTATGTGATGACCTTAACGCAGAAACGATAACATTATGAATCCATTCATTATTAACATTAAAAAAAATTACAAAGCAGACGGTAATCACTGGTTGGTTCTGCACAGGGTTTCCTAGTGAGCCATCCAGAGGAATTAAATACATTTAAGTAGCCTCTTTGTTTGTGCTTTTGAGACTGACACTGTAAATTTATATTAGGCATCAAGTCATCAAAAATGTATGTAATTATAATAAATAATAAATAAATGAAAACATGCGCTAGGGTACTACTATATTTTCATTTCAGGTACTTCAGTATGTTGAGATTAATGACAACATAATAAAAAAACTTATTTTCTAAGAATATTATTTTAGTATATTTTATATAATTAAAAAAAAACTAATCACATAACATTTGGTGAAAACATAAAATTTTGGTAATTCCATACTTCTTATAAACAACGGCATAAGCTATTTACTATCATAAAGTGTTGAGGTTTAGTATATTTATCTGTCATCAATATTTCATTCATAAAATATAAAAAAAAAATTCAAAGCAAGAAGCGGACGTCAATTTTATTGCTTTCAAGCTGAGTATGTTTATTGCTTCGTATGAATTTCAAACTCACAGAGATAACTCTTCTACATTTGCAAATCTTATATCCATCGACACATTCGAATATCTAAAAGCACTTATTCAAAGCACAATCGCATTAATGCACGCCTCAAAAACCATGTTCCACCGCGAATCTTAATCCTAAATAAACAATAACAACCATTGGAGCCGGGGACTTTTGGACGATTTTCAAAGGATCAGCTGACAGATTAACTAGCCCTTATGATATAAACTATTAATATCGCAATTTGGACCGTAAGCTGTATGCGATAAACTACATTTTGCAAAAACTACGTGGTGAGGTTTGATGGTTTAAAACTGATAGGTGCTTATTGAGTTTTTGACGACAAAAGGGTTGAAAGTGCGTTAATGCTGACAATGTGGCTGATTTTATCTGTGGTTGAAATTATGTGGGCATATTTATATTTCATTATATATGATACAGTGTATATTTTGTTTTCAATACCACTTGGAATTTGTCGTTTTCGCGAAAAGAACGGCTAAAATTAAAGGTGTTATTGGTACACAATATAATGCACTACAATATACAATATTTTTTTTAATAAGACGGGGACGAGGCGAACGCGATGGGGAGTGGTGAGGCAGCCGCCCATGGACATCCCGAAACCTGACCCTTGGTTAAAGATGCATTGCTGCCCTAAGTCCTATAAGTACGAGTAAACAGTAGCCGGTAATTGATTCCTCAATGTTCCAAGAGGCAAGAAATTTCTCGAAAACGGCGCGGTCGTGGAATGCATGACGTCAAGTAAATACTTCAATCAAAGCCAGGTTAATGATACTGATGATAAGATTTTTTATATATTCATAAAATACTAACATTTATGTTAGAATTGTAATTCAGTAAAAATATTCTGTGATATTGCGATTTGACAGATTATGCTCCCTTAGTCGACTCGAGCCATCCTTACCCGAACGTATGTTACATAGCTAGGCGTGATGACTCAGTTTAACACACGGATTAAATACTTACAACATTAAGCACTCAGTGCATCTAAGCATTTTCACTCCAAAAAAAGATAATTAAGCATCAACAACAGAATACTACAGAGGTTTTATTAGACTCCTCATAAAACATAATAAATGAGCAGATAATATATGAAACTTTAAATGCCGCCTTTACAAGGCGTTGAAAAATTAGCAAAATATAAAAAGCGATGGAAATTGCTGTAGACAAGAGGTCCTTAAAAGTAAACGAGTGAATATCCAACTGGAGACAATCTTCAGTATTGTTCAATTTTACTTCATTTATAACTCTGGTATTACTAATTTATAACTGTAATATATGATTCTGGAAGTGGCTCTATATATAAATAAAATAATACATAAAAAAAATTAATCCTACTCAAACCAAAGACCTATATGCGAAACTTTTTTTTGTTTTTATAAAAATAAGGGACGAGACGATCAGGACGTTCAGCAGATGGTAATTGATACGCCCTGCCGTGCCGTTCAGGATTCTTGAAAAACCCAAAAATGCTGAGCGGCACTACAACTGCGCTCGTCACCTTGAGACATAAGATGTTAAGTCTCATTTACCCAGGAATTTCACCTGCTACAGCGACCTTCGGACCGAAATACAGTAATGATTACACAATACTGCTTCACGGCAAAAATAGGTGCCGTTGTGGTACCCATAATCCAGCCGGCATTCTGTGCAAAGGAGCCTCCCACTTGTCAGGACCAATAAAGAAAACAAGAGTTAATAAAAGATAATGAAAATTACCCACTAACGAAAAAAAATGTGAATGAAGCTTTCCAATATACTTTCTACTGTCAAGGACCCTTTTGATGGGAATTGCTCGCTCTTTGAGTAAAGATTTCAAAAGATTTACTACAATTAACATATTATTTAATCTAAGCCTAAAAGAAGCAAAGCAATAGAAGAATACATTTGGTCAAGTGTATGTTTTTGGAAGTGAGGTACGTCTGTGTGTGTGTTTATATGTATGTACTCCTGTAAGGCTATTCTCGGAATTTTAAGATAAATTTGTTTCACTATATGTATACTCGCAATTAGATGGTTTATATACTATATGTTTACGATATATGAATGATACCACACAAAACTAGAACATCGTTAATATTTAATCCGTACATTTTTGGCGAAACAAAAGCTTCAGTTAGTTCAGATCTCCGTGGGACGCTGGCATATGTGTTGCCTGTTATAATTAGCGAACAATGTTTGGCTTTAGCAAATCCCTTTGGGGCATAAATTAAGAGATTTCAGCTTATGCTAAAACCCGTGTGAGGACGTCCTTGCTCGCATATTTCGCCTTACGAAAAGATTTGTATGTTTCATAAATTGCAAAGACGCTTTCTTGGAGTACGGGGTACGTTTATATAAATTCTATAAATTTAAATAATCTCTGTCAATTTAATATTTTTGGTCATTAGTGATGTTATTGAGCTTAATCTCTGGGGTTTGTTCCTCATGTCTGAGGATCTTGGTCAGCATTAGAGATGCTTCTGGAGTGGATGATCATGCTCTACCGCTTTCTGTACCGCTGTACAGAAAGACAGTGCGTCTCTTAAAACTGTAGACAATTGAGATGACGAGTCTAAAATTTGGTCAGTCCATCTTATTGGATAATGATCGCGCGATTCATTTGCCTTTGGTATTTCCAACCACAATTATTTTTTCAAACCATTGTCGTTTGCACATTGCGCAAATTAATATCAACATAATTGTTTTTTAATAACCATTTATTATTTTTGTCATTTATACGAATAATATTTCACTTATCCAAAAAGAATAAAATGCATTATACGGGTTATAACAATATTTATATTATATTTAAAGTTATCGTCATAAACAAAAATTTTATAAACAATTTTGAATAAAACTAAAGTTTGCTGCATTGCTAAACATTAATTGCCTTTAATTAAAGTATTAAGTTATGTCTGGCTAAGCGGTGCTTATAATTTTCTTACATGTTTTAAATATAATATGCTTCTTAAATGTCCCTTATTAACTTGTAGTTGCGTTTTGAGAGTTATTAAAACTGTGTCTTAAAAAACACGAAGGCACTTTATAAATAAAATCAACACTTAGCTTATATTGAGTTGACTACAACTGACTAAGCCTCGTGTTGCAAACAGGGTACAAAAAATCGAGGTGTTTTCATAAGTACTAACTATTTAATACATTGCCACAAAGTATTCTTGAGGTGCCCATGCAAAATTTTAAACCAAATTTAAATTGCCTTATGAAAAAGGGGCCTACTAAAAAATCGAGAATTATTTTAATGATAAAAATATTTGGACAGGCTAATAATAATGTACTCATCTATATTTGTAATGTGTACTTTAAGTATGTTTCTTTTTTTTAAAGCGCAAAAGATTTTCGATGAAATCTTTTTGCGATACAGATTTTTGAATTTATTGAAGTGAGGAGTACATAATTCCTAGGAATATGAATAAAACCTCAATGAATATGTATAAATTAAAATTTATTCTAAATCTTTTCGACTCACATTATTAATATGACTAAATGAAACTAATACCTCAAAGTCATCATCATTAATCACTGCAAGGAAAACTGCAAAAAAGACACCAAAAAAGGCGGATGAAATCTTGTGTTCCCAAATTCGGAAATTAGACATTGTTCAAAGAATGGAGCGATACACGCCGATATGTTCATCAGCATAGTTCAAATTCTCGTTAGTCCATTAGGCAGATATTTTAATTGTAAAGCTTCCCTACTGAAACTTCGCAGCTGTTTGTCCCTACCGCATCGTGCTATTTCGAGACAAATTACTTACCAACTGATGACTGTTTCACAAACCCGAATTTACACTCACAATAAATCTTATAATGGGCTTAGTTTTACGACGCTCAACTCCTGTACGAAATTGTTTAGTAATTCCCTTCTCGGATATCATTTTAAGAAGTTTACTGTGTTACGAGAGCTTTTGTCGTGAGGATTATGATGAATTTACATTTCCGTCTTGAGATTTGTTCAGATAGAAAATATACAGGATGGTTTTTTGAGAAGGGCGGTGATGGCCAAGTCGGAATCTGCAAGACTTAGAGAAAAATCGTAAAAGGAGTCATGCCCTCGATTTATAAGGAACTAATAACTGCATATTTAGTTTTATAAAATTTGACGAAAATCGACCCGGAAGTGTTTTCCTGTATTATTGGACCGATAGACTCTGTTGCTGATGTGGATCAATCTTCACAAAGATATGTATTGCTAAAAATGAAAGGAAATAGAAAAAAATTACAATTTTTTTTTCATATTTCACTTTTAACTTACTAATAAGTTGCTCAAAATGGTTTCCTTTGACTCGAATGCAATAGTTTATACGTCTCTCTAATGACCTTAGTTCGAATAGCAGGTTAGTTTTCTTCCATGTAAAAATAATAAAACATAAAATTTGGTATTTCCTTTCATTTTTAGTAATACATTTCATTTCAAAGGTTGATCCTTAACATCAACAGAGTCCAAGAATACACGATGTATTTTTTTTTTGAAAAATCATTCGCATCAATTTTCTTCAAAAGTTCAAGAAATTTTCAAAATCTAAATATGCAGTTATTGGTTTCTTATAAATCGAGGGCATGACTACTCTCTTATTATTATGTCTCGTAGTTTCCGATTTGGTCATCACCGCCCTTCTCAAAATCCTGTATAGATGAGAGAAGAAATTGCAAGGATTTTCACAAAAGCTCAAAACCGTGATATAATAAGGGTGAAACCCTTTTTAGCGTCCCGTAACCAACTCTAATTGAGTTTGGGCCTGAGACACTGCTTTCCATCCGTATTTTCTACTGTAATTATCGAGCTGTAGGTATCGCATAAGCGAACGTTCGACTACTGATTTTGACGGTTAATTGCTGTTCTCGCTGAAACAATTAAGTATTAAATAGTAGTTTAAAAAAACTAAAGAATATAAAATAAACTAAATATAGAAAATAATTTAATATTAACATAAATGGCTGCCTTATAGACGATAGATGAAATTATATAAATTAACAAAATTTTTTTTGCAAATAGAAAAACGGAACAATTTTATCAAATTAATGTAATGTCATCGGTACTCGATAAATGTACGAAGTTTGAACCAAATCTGGCCATTTAAAGTGGGTCAAAATTGCGCCCAAATGAGTCGGTTACAAACAAACATACATATAGGTGTAGCTAATAAAAAGCGTGTAAAAAATAATTAAATGGGTTAGTTTCAAGTATTTTTTTTTAATTTATAGGCACAATTATAGCATTGTTTTTGATGTCAACCAGAAACACAAAAAACAATGCAAGCAAAACAGGAGCAACAACGAGGCATATTATATTTGATTCAGAAAGTATTATTTGGTGAAACGGAAATTATTGAAAACAACATACGAGTAATTCACTTTCAGAACTTTTTAAGGGTAAGTATTTTACGTGTGGCGACGCGACGTCATTCTATAATATTGCCCGCCAAAATCGCTCAGAAATCAACGGAATTGAATCTTAGAGGGATCAGATCGCGAAGAGTTAAAATGTAAACAGGTTTAAAGTAAGTATTTTTTTTAATAAGGGAATTGGTATAGAACTATTTTGGCATTATTTCTAATCGACTAAATACTCTTTCTATACAAGTCATAAGTGGTAACTTGCGATAGTACATACATAAGACATTCCATTTTAAGGCGATTCTAATTAACGATTTGATCGAAGCTGTATCGGAATACGCTACACTTCCTACCGTTTTATGGTGGTACCAGACTTATTATCAGCTAGTTTTGTTACTTATATGATTAAAACTTCGCAGTAGACTTAGCCACAAGAACATAAAACACTTTTTTTACTTATTTAATACACCACAGTCTTTATTAAGCCTGTTCAAGCCGTTACACCGAACAGTGAAAGACCAAAGTAATAATTCATCTACAATCAGACGGACCCTCAAATTTCACAGCAATTGTCCACACCCCACTATCGCCCATATATCATATTCAAATCATAATTCAATAAAATTGTTTGACCCGATTACGGTGGCGATAAAAGAATAATCGGAGGCATGAAATTGTTCCACCAAGGCCCACTTGGGACAGCTTATTCGAGATTTTATTTATGCGTTTTGATAATATTGAGATTACTAAGAAACTAAACGAACTTTATGTGGTTGCTTATCATAAAAGCGGCGACGCGTGGCCATTTGGGTGATAAAACTAGTCAAATTTGATTATGGGGTTTTATGGAATGTTATTCAATTGTGCTTTGTGGGAAAGGTTTCCAACTAAAAGGGGGGGTTAAAATTATAATAAAATATTAATACTTAAGTGATTTATACTATTAAAATAAAGAGGGTGAATAGAATTACATTTTAACCATACATTCTCTATTTTATTTGTAAACAAAAGAAACGTTTTAATTGTGTGCATTTGTATTTTCCTTAAATTAATTTAGTATGTACTGGCTGTTCAGTAAATTTTTTCATGGTTTCGAAATTCGGTGTCTAATGGTTTACAATTTTGAATTTTTATGTAATATTTGATGTTAAAATAAATCTTTTAGTACAGCGGTTTCAATTCATCTGTATATGTAAAGCACAAATACGGCGTTAGTAATTTTATGCCACAGTAACCACAGTATGTATATAATCCCATCGATGGAAATGCTTTAAATCATTGAATTTTAGTTTCTAGTCGATCGTCATCAAACGCTATTCAAGTTCAACCATTTCCTATAGAGTTACATTGAAAGAGAGTTTGTTTACTAGACCGTGCCAACAATGGCCATTTTGAACTAAATGAAGCTTTTTTTTAAGTTTTAACCACGATTGCACATGCCTTAGCAGGTATGCATACATTATTTATATTATTACCAGTGGGAGGTTCCTGTGCAATATGCCGGCTAATTATGGGTGCCACAACGGCGCCTATTTCTGCCGTGAAGCAGTAATGTCCAAGCATTAATGTGTTTCGGTCTGAAGGGCGCCGTAGCTAGTGAAATTAATGGGCAAATGAGACTTGACATCTTACGTCTCAAGGTGACGAGCGCAATTGTGATGCCGCTCAAAATTTTTGGACTTTTCAATAAATCTGAGCGGCATTATTAATTACCATAAGCTGAACGTTCTGCTCGTCTCGTCCCATATTTTCATAAAACAAAAGAAAAAAAAAGGATTATAATATATTAATATTTAAATAATTTGTTTCGAAAATTTCAATTTCCGATGATATTTAACAAGCATTTCAGTGAAGTCAATATGCACAATGAACCATCGACGTTACTTGAAAACAATAAGTCACGAGAACTTCAAGTTTCACATTGCAATCCATGCGGTATGTTCAGAAGACAAATATTAACTGGAACAAAGCATAGCGAAGCTTCTGTCCAGAGTATTTCGTTACCAGACAAACAAAACATCAAGATGCTCCTTAGGTTACGCTTAAGTGACTTGTCGACCACCGCAGATTCCATTAAATCCTTGTCTTTGCTAAAGGCTATCCGTCTTACACAGAGTAAATATAACGGTATATATATTCTGCAGTTTATTTATACAAATAGGTTTTGTTTTACCGCTGTTATTCTTGTTCGCATATAGACAAATAAGTGTTTGAACTTCTTTTATATACACAATTAAATTAAACAAAATTTATGATCAAAAAATCGTCACCTTTTTGCTCTTAATAGTGATTTTCATTATTATAACACTAGAAATAAGGGATTACTTGTAACTAATTCTAGTAGGCTTCATAAGATACATAATACACATAATAGCTTTATGGGTAAATGTATACACTTTTATAATAAAGTCCCAGCAACTGTTAAGGCATTATCTGAAAATAAATTTAAATGTTTTTTAAAAAAAATGGCTCTGTCGTAAATCCTATTACACCACAGCTGAATATCTAAGTGATCGGACAGCTTGGGACTACATTATGATTATTTTATAGCGATAGAAATTACTGTGCAATATTGTATATTTTTATTGAAAAGAGCGCAAAAAAAAGAATGCTGGGAGAGTTTTTTGCGCCACTTCTTTTCTCTCAGAGCGCCATTCGTTTCCGAAGTGGTAGAAGTATCTAGTATATTAGAAATTACATCAAAAAGAATTCTAAAGAAATCAATTTTGAGAAAATAAATGCTTTTTATGAACAATGTGGGACTCGAACCCGCGACCTCTCGCATTACATGCAAGCACTCTTCCACTGAGCCAACCGTTCGAGTGACGCATAGTTCAGAAATCTTGATATATCATTGTTCAACTCCCAGGTCTCCCAGAAGTGAGGGTTATCACTGCAAAATAATAACAAATTCTTTAATATTGATTATTTAGTAGGTAGCACCTTCTATATTCAAATTTATTTTCCAACGTCTAAGGTATAAGCATCTAAAAAAGGACATTTTGACCTTAAAATACATATGAAGCGGAATGATAGATAAATTTTAGAATTGTTCATTGAAATAGAAAAAGAAAAGAAAAATCATTTATTCAATTAGATCAAAAAATTTACCACCACTTCGAAAAAGTTGAGCGATAGTGAGAAGAAGTGGCAGGAAACTCATTGCCACTCTTTTACAGTTTCAGAATTTTGCATTGTAATTTATGCAATGTATGTAAAGTGGTGCACCAATAAATACTCAAACGTTTTGACTTACTTGTGTAAGTTAAAAAAAGAAAAAAGTGATTAATAAAAAAAAACTCAAAGTAGCAAGTGCAGTATATATTTTAATTCCTAAATTAATAAAAATTGACTAATTGTTAAAAGATCTGTAATAACTGATTAGCGATAACGATGCGAATCATTAAAGAGATTCACTGTATGTATTTTTTTGAACTAATTCTATCTTTAGCTGTACACCGAACTAGAAGGTAGACATTTGCCATAGCAATGATTTTTTCTGACCATACGTTTGACTTGAACTAGTGTGCATTGCAGAAGTAGCATCATTTGCCCATAACAGTGTCTTATGATCTGAGTTTGAGATATGAACACAGCAGTATTCATCTAGACTTGATGGCATGTCTCAAATATCTTAATAACGCCGCGCCGGCACGTACCCAAATCTAAAATTAATTAAAAAAAATCGAATTCGGCTTATAGGTTTCCTTGCCTTGAATCAATAAAATATTATATCTGTGTTACTGAAAATACTTATTATTAAAAGTAGAGTAGAGTAAGTATTTATTCATGACACTCACCATAAACATAATGAAATAAAAATAATATACCACAAAATGTAAGTCATCTAATATAACTTACAATAATGACATAAACGAAAACTCTTAGATCATTTATAAATTTACATAGACAGCTGTAAAACATAGAAAAAAATTGAGGTTGACTGTTAATCTCTATTTTGAGCAATGCATATACACTAACACAAAGTGACATACAAATCGCAAGTGTAAGACGTAGCTTGTTACGCATACTAAAGTAATAAACCTGGCCGGTTTTCATCAGTTGTCTAGCAGCAGAGGCTCTATCTAGACGTATAAATTTTTGTCTATGTGAAATCAAGAGAAAAATAATATTTCTTATGTAGATGCAAAGAATGATACAATATTTCCTACGATATTTATATCGTAGCATTTGTGAACCTTATGTGACCGAATTTAACATCTGTTCATGGTGCAAATATAAATGTTATTCCCACAGTAATGTGGGTCAGCTATCAATAAACATTAACAACAATTAACTGAGAACATTCGTTAAGTCTTACAGTTGACACGTTTCAATAGTAAGTTTGAATAAAGAAATAAATTTGAATTTAGGAAACGGCTCCAAAGATTTTATTGAAATTTCGTATACAGGCAGTTTTGGGGGCAAGAAATCGACCTATGTTTCAATTTTAAAAAATGTAGTTTTATCCATATTTTAATGAGAAACTGCTACAATAACATTAGAATACAAAGGTAAATTTCGCCACTATATACAAGACTATAAATGCTCAGATGGGACATTGGGTGATCCAGAAAGCAGAAGACCCCGGTTCTTATCCGGATGTCCTATTAGATTTTTTTTGTTCAAGTTTGTACCTTCTTTAAAACCCAGCAAGGCTCGGTCGTCCAGGTACTGTATTTAAAGTGATAACCCTCACTCCTGGTTATCAACTGTAAAGTAGATCCTGTAGGTGAAGCCAAAGCCTGAGAATTGAACAAAGCATCCAAGATTTAATCTACGTTACGTCACTCGAACGGTTAGCACAGTTGGAAGTGCGCTCGCGCTGAATGCGATCACTCACTCCTGGGATTAATTGCACAAATAAAACTAAAAACAATATTTTTATGAACGACGCGGAAGTCGAACCCGCGACCTCTCGCATTCCGTGCTTACGGAACATAACAAATTGTTTTGTGAAAATTTTAAAAACTTTTGCTATTGCCACTTTGATAATGCTATCTATGTATGTGGATATTACTGATTTTTTTCGAAATTATAATAATCAAAGTCAGAGTGAAATAAACTTTAATCAAATAGGCTTAACCGTATCGCTTTTAAATTGTCGTTAAAAATTATTCCAATTACTGAACTGTTATATGTTCGGAAAAATAGAGCCCACGAGAAGAACTCTTTTAAATCAATTCAATTCGAAAAATTTGTTTGTAAGGTGATCCATCCAATGACCAATATATGAATTTTGTTAAATATGACAACTTAACAAGCATATGGACACGAGAGTGGGTCAGGGATTGGAAATAATACTCCGCTTATAGGAACGAGTCTTTATTTGCGTTCACTTTTTCTGAACTTGCACTTCCGCTGTTCCTCTTGTGGGAACGCGTCACACCGCACCGAACACTAAGTCTCTTCTATCTTCTTCTTCTTGGAACACTTCCACTTTTCACTACTTCGTCGTGTTAATGGTAAAACCGACTAAAGGCCCAAGTTGTCAAAACGAGATAATACATTTTGAAAGTTGAATAAACAAAATCTCTGATAAAATAAATTATCATTAAAGTTGCGCTATAATTTGGTACACACTGGTAGGTGTATCGAACCCGGGTCTCCAGCGTCTAAAGTAAACACTTTTACGCTAAAGCTACGAGTATTGCTGACGGCGCTGTTGAAATTATCAATCTCTTAAAGTTTGACAACTCTCGTCATGTACGTTGCTGCTCAGTATGACGTTTGACAACTCTCGTCATATACGTCGAAGCGTTGCTACGCGACAATATTAATGGCTTCGCGAACGTAATGGTCGTGATTACTGTGATATTTATCTATGTACTAGCTGACTCAGCAAACGTTGTATTGCCGATATTAAAATCGCGATACAAAAGTAACTGTTGATCGTAGATGGGTGAAAATTTGAAGTTGTATGTATTTTTTAATGCTGACTCATAATCAAACAAATTTAAAAAAAACTTAAAAACACCCTTAACATTTAGGGGGATGAAAAATAGATGTTGCCGGATTCTCAGACCTACCCAATATGCACTCAAAATTTCATGAGAATCGGTCAAGCCATTTTGGAGGAGTTCAAAGTTTAACACCATGACACGAGAATTTTATATAATATTAGATTTACTATAATAGGTCAACCAGGCACCACCATACGCATGAACCAGCCTTCATTCCCGTCGTGCATATTAAAGGAAATGAGAAGGCTTGGTTTACGACGCCTCCGCAAACAATAACGATAATATATTAATGGGACTAATACAAACTTGCTATTTCTACAATTCGCCTTAATTGAGTTCGTAAGTCATTCGTTTTGAGAAATAATTCATGTTTCCTATGAGGAGTCATAAGCGTGTATTGCGGAATTTAAAAGAATTGTTAAAGAATGTTTATGTGGTAATTACAACATAAATTACTTTAACATGACTGATATTAACTTTGAAAATGGGGCATTCGTCGCTAACTTATTTCATAAAATAGATATTTCATGAAAGTTTGTCGAGTTCACCAGTGACAGGCCGCTTTGCACATGATGCCGGCTAGATTATGGGTACCACAACGGCGCCTATATCTGCCGTGAAGCAGTAATGTGTAAACATAACTGTGTTTCGGTCTGAAGGGCGCCGTAGCTAGTGAAATTACTGGGCAAATGAGACTTAATATCTTATGTCTCAAGGTGACGAGCGCAATTATATTGCCGCTCAGAATTTTTTGGCTTTACCAGACTCCTGAATGGCACTGCATTGTAATGGTCAGGGCGTATCAATTACTATTATCTGAACGTCCTGCTCTTCTCGTCCCGTATTTTCATAAAAGTAATATCTTTGCATGATTCTTACTGAAAATCTTATATTGAATAAAATATTTGAATTTGAATCTAAAAATTTACTATAATATGCAATAACATTTATTTAGTAAAATAAAGTAATACTATTAATTATACATATAACACTCCTGAAAATAAGAATTTAACTAAACAGCAAGAATCGTAGTACCTTTAAAAGTAATTTTAAGTAAACGAGCTTCTTAACCGTAACAGTCTGTTAATGACATTATTTTACATACCTAGATATGAATCGTTGTTGAATAGTGACTTATATAATATAGACAGAGTAAAATACGTAACTATATTTCTGTATGATGGTAACTGATCATCCTTGCACTCTCCATCCAGCCTAGTGAGCAGGTGGTCCGAGATTCGAGCCTCCTTCCGAGACGCCCCGCGCCTGTAAGCTAAATTTTCGGCCTCCAAGGCCCCCGGCTATCAGCACAGAGGAGGTTTTTAGTTGGTGTTTACACCCGAGCTCGACATATGGGCCCGGGGTTTCGGGGTCTTCAATACGTAAATGTATTTTCCTCCTCTCGAAAAAAAAAAGCAAGACCACAGGAGCGTTGCCATTCTATTAGGTGGGTGTATGGAGTATTTTATGGATGTTGATCCTCAATTGATCCAGAACGGGGAACCATGCAAAGTAGTTCAATTCCAAATTTCATTGGACGAGGCAGAATGTTACTTGAAAACTATAGTGTGAAGTTGGCAAATTTATTTATTTTATTTTATTCGGGAAACAAACAGTACAACTTAATACACTTAAAAAATAAAACTTAAAATATAAATCACTGACCAATAAAAGTTTCCACAATTAAATAGTACATAGAAAAATGCGAGCAAATTAATTACAATTTAAAAGTACCTATTTGTAATGAAAATAATAAATATTAATTAAATATATTGAATTGAAAATAACAAAATATTTATAGAAAATTATATATGATTTTAGTAATAATATTAATAATAATAGCATACATTTTTAAGTTAATAAAGAGATGCAATATTTATTATATATAATACTAATGAGAATTAATTAAAACTAAGACATTTTCTTAATTTGTTCAATCAACTTCTGTATCGATCCTGAAAAGTAATCAATTGAACAGAATTCTTTGTTGTATACTAAACAAGAACGATGAATAAAGGCATTTTGTGCATAGTTAGTGCGTGTAGTATGTAAATTAAATAAAGATTTAATTCGCGAAGATTGTCTTGGACATCGGAAATTAAGGCAATTAAGAAGAAGTGGAGAGTCAATCATATTATGAAGTAATTTTAGCAGAAATGTTTGATCCTTTACCTTACGACGTTTTTCCAGAGAGATTAAGTTAGGGACATATTGATCGATAGCGGAACACCTAAATTTTAAATGCTTTAAGAATTTCGTTTGAATTTTCTCTATTTCTTGAATATGGACATTGTAATGAGGATTCCAAATTACCGAGCCGAATTCAAGTAAAGAACGCACAAATGCATTAAATAGAAGAATCAAGGTGGTAATATGTTTAAAATCTTTACTGACTCTAAGAACAAACCCAAGCATGCGATAGGCTTTTGCAGTCACACATCTATAGTGGTGAATAAAGGTTAACGAGGAGTCAAGGTGAACGCCCAAATCTCTCACCCATGAAACCCGTTCAATAAGATTTTTATTTAAAGTGAACTTGAATTTAATAGCATTTTTTCTGCGAGAAAAAGATATTACGTTACATTTTTTAATATTAAGTTGTAAGAGATTATCATTGCAATATTTACACAATTCATTCAAATCATCCTGTAATAAGCTACAATCCGAAGGTTTACTTATTGTTTTATATATCTTCATATCATCAGCATAGAGAAGAATTGAAGAATGTTTAAATACTGCAATAATGTCATTTATGTATAGGTTAAATAAAAGGGGTCCAAGATGAGATCCTTGAGGAACACCAGAAGTAACAGGCACGAACGTAGAGCAGTAACCTTTAACTGTAACAGCCTGACTTCGATCCCTGAGGTATGAAGTAAGCCAACGGAGCAGGTCGCCATGTATACCGAGTTCTTCAATTTTACGAATTAGGATAAGATGACAGATTTTATCAAAAGCTTTTGAATAGTCGGTATACACAACATCCACCTGGAAGCCTTGATCTATTGCAGTAGTTACCTGATGAACAAACTCACATAAGTTGGACTCCACAGATTTATTGCTAACGAAACCATGCTGTTGAGGAATAATAATGGGTCGTAGAATAGGAAAAACACAATCAAATATAATTTTTTCAAAAAGTTTAGCAATAGTACATAATTTGGATATGGGTCTGTAATTTTTCACATTGTGCTTGTCACCTGATTTAAAAACTGGTACCACATAACTTTGTTTCCACAGTTGAGGCATAACGCCACTACAAATAGATTTGTGGAATAATAAATAAAGAGGAAGAGATAGAGAGGTACGACACGTCTTCAAAAAAATAGGAGGCAAGCCATCTGGCCCACTTCCCTTATTAATATCCAGTTTACTGAGGTATCTCTTTACTATAATAGGAGAAAGTGAAACTGATCCAATGCTAACAGAGCTATACTTACTCGAAGCACTTACACAATTATTATTGTAGGTTAAGACAGGTGATTCATAAATGGATTCAAAATATTTACTAAAAAGGGAACAAATATCATTTCCATCACTTGCCGTTAATTCGCTTAAATTCATAATATCAGGGATATAACTAGAAGAGTTTTTCACTCGGACAAATGACCAAAAGAATTTGCTACAATTTTTTATTTTGTTTTCAGAATTTGAAATATACAAGTCATAATATTTAGTTTGTAACCTTTTTTCGCGATCACGCAACAGACTAAACGTATCATAATCAGAAATTCTGTTATAAATTTTCCATTTCCTATGATACTTTAATTTTTCTTTAATAACTTTTATTAAGCATCTAGGGTACCAGCAGGGAAACTTATGGGTACTTCTTAAAATTTTGACTGGAATAAAATCATTTACAATTTTATGCATTATTTCATAAAAAACACTAACTGCATCCAAGATATCACGGCCATCCAATAATTCAAACCAATTAATATCGGACAACGCATTATTGATTTCCTCGTAGTTAGCACGGTGAAAAAGTCGAATCAATCTAGCATTTGGCTTAATTAATCGTAAGTTCTGGATAGAAAATAATATTCCCAGAGCTGGGTGATGTGCATCCTCTTTAACAGGCGGTTGAGTGCAACGACTAACGGAACAGTGGCAGTCACTAAAAACAAGATCTAAAAATCTGCCATTGACATTATGAACTGAATTAAATTGCCTCAGATCAGCAAAATTCATAAAGTTGGCCAAGGCATACACCAGACTATTATCGTCGCAAAGGTTACACAGGATCATGACATTGTCATTCCTATCCCAGTGCGCAGTCGGGACATTAAAGTCACCCAACACCAAGAAACTATCGTTAGGATAATTTAGCTTCTCATCCGAAACCAATTCAAAGAAATCAATAAGCCTCTCACAATGATGGTTAATATTAGGGAAATAGCAGCAATATATATGAAGTGACCTGGTTATTGCAGTAGACATCAACGATACTGTTACTTTCACTATTTCAGCTGAAAAGTTGCTCAATTGAATGGATGTCGACGAACGAACTGTTATTTTAGACTTTAATGCGATAAGTAGGTTTACACTTTTTAGCATCCTTATTTTTGTTTTTGGTGGCAACTCTGGTGATCAAATTCAGCGATACAATTCAGCTAGAAGTCAACAGCAAAAATGCAAATACCTCGTATGATATATTTAGTACTTATTCCATAATTTATCGTTGTTAACTTAATACGGTATTTTCGATAACAGCCAATAATACAATTATTGCACTAATTAGGAAATAGTTGTCTAATTGAGTCAATGAGAATATATTTAAGTATTGGACTAATTTAATTTAAACTTTGGATTTGGAGGATAGCGTTCTTAAAAAAGCTGCCAAGTGCGAGCCGGACTCACCCATGAAGGGTTACGTAGCAGCAAGTATCAGAATATAAAAGTTCTTGTAGATCGTTGTGACTTTGGTCGATATTTTAATAATAGTTTATTTTTTTCCATTTTTATTAGGTAAAGCTATTGATAATACGATTTATGACGTATTAAAAAAACTAGTTTACTAGATCTCGTTCAAAACAATTTTTGGTGGAAGTTTGTATGGAATGTACATCATATATATACATTTTTTTAGTTTCATCATTCTCTTATTTTTGAAGTTATAGACTCATTTCACCACTTTGGAAGTGTTTCTCGCGCAAATTATTCAGTTTAGAAAAAAAATATATATTAGAAACCTCAATATAATTTTTAAAGACCTATCCATAGATACCCCACACGTATGAGTTTGATTATTAATATTTTAGAGTTTCAGTTCTAAGTATAGGGACCCCAAAATTTACGGTATTTTTTTTCTATTTTTAGGTCAAATTCTAAACGCGGTTTACAGAATACATCTACTAAACAAGTTTCAACAGTATACTTCCCATAGTTTCGGAAAAAAGTAGATGTGACATTCACGAACAGACATGACGAATCTATAAGCGTTCCGTTTTTTGCCATTTGGCTACGGAATCCTAAAAATTCAATACGATCTATTTATTTATGCACTCCTATTTGTAACGCTAATTTACATAACGAACTCGGAAATTTTATTATTAAGTTGTCTAGGTTCCTTAGGTCCTGAGCGATATCACGCCAATGTATCAGAATTATGTTCACACTGAATTAAAATAAGCATGAGCATAGCTATTTGAGAGCAAGGATTGTTGCATCTTGTAACTTGCACTTCTAACCATAAAAATTTGATCAAATAACCTTACTCCGTTGATTAATTGGTGAATTTTTTCATTTTTTGTAGTTAAAGAGATAATGGACTTCAATTTGTCATAGTTCTGGCACATGTTTACGAGTATTGTTTCTTCAATCAATCATTAATTTCGTAGGTAAATTGCATTACACTTAAAATATGTTCTTTTTTCATACAGCTCGTTCGGAAGGCAGATTTCCTTAGATAAGAACGAGCAAGTAACTCTAAGGTTGCTCTTTTCAAAACAGAATGGTATTACAAGTTCTTATTTTCAATAATAGTTACAAATCATTTCAATACAATAAAGGATTCAAAAAAATACTCAAATGTCAATTACTAAATGCCTTACACGAGTAATTCTAACACATTAATCTTTTCATGGAAGCCCTCATAGCCCACTCAAAGGGTAAAAACATGGATATCGGTGCGAACAAGTCGGTCTTGTCGCATCTGGATGCTCAGTTCAGTTGCTCGTGTGCTAACGGTAAAAAGGGAGTGACAGCGTAATCACAAGTTTCACGTAGAGAAAAGGCAGAAAAAAATTTAAATCTCTTGACAGTGATAGTGACGCTGAATTCATGTCACCAAGCGAAAAATGGTAGTTTATTTCCAGTATGCCCTACCAACAGCCCGGTTAATTAAAAAGGCAAGAGCTAGGTGAATTTCATCCGCTTTTTCCACAATTAAACATCAAAGTGACCCACGATGTATCGCAGTGAGGTATCCTTCGACATGTTCGTGCTTGTCTGTCGTCTGTCTACATTTTATGTGCATACAGTTTTAAATGGAGGTGACATCGAGGTAGCGAGCTATACCGCGAAATATCGTAGTGAGGCATCTTCGGCATGTTTTTACCCAAAGTCTGGCGCTTATTTGGTGCCTGTATAACGAGGGTTAATATTTAAGAGAGAATCGCTTGAATTCAATGACAAATGACAACACTAGACAATTATAAATGATTAATTTCACAAGAATTAAAAAGGAATACTAAAATTACTACAGTAAACAATATATTGAAATAAATGGTACGAAATGAGTTCAAGTAAAAATAATCGTGTAAAATTCACTGATCACTCAAATCACCCCCTGATCAGAGAATGCGCACCTTGCTTGACTTTCCTACCTACTTCCATCCAAATTCATTTTACAAATTTATGTATTCAAACTATTTCATTTTGCCCCATCTATTGAATTTAGTTAATCTATGGTAGTAAATTTAAATATAATCGAATTAAGCATTTCCCGTTTCTCAATCACAAATTATGCGGCGCCACCTACTGTAGATATTCATTTAATTAATTCAGTATTAACTTATCACTGTGGACATTACCAAGAGAAATGTTTTGTATAATATGTCAATTTAGGATAGAACTTCTTGTTCGACATGTTTTGGTCGCTTTTACATAAGCTGCGATCAAACTTGTTTTGATTTGAATTTGACCGTTGCTAGGGTTTCTCTTTACTCATAATGATAAGGTGATTAGATTTTGGTGGCTTATTTTCTATTTATAAATCTATATTGCTCATAAACTTAATATATAATAACATCAATTTTATATTATGTAATATAGTTATCGATATTGTACGATATTTTATATATAATATAGTTGTATTGATGTTATTATTTATTTAGTTGACAAGCCTTTAGTGGAGTGGTGTACATTAAAAATTCTTACTTATATATGTGTATACTAGTGGAGCCGACAGACTGTCCTATACACGTCTTTTATTTGAAAAATCGGTCCAGCTGTTTAAGAGAAGTTCACTTACAACAGACGCACAAAAGAAATATATATATTAAGATATTAAAGTGCACAGTTGAACATACTATGTTCTAAGATTTTATTCGTCATTAGGGACAAAAGGCTAAGTTATTAACAAAAAATCATTATTTACACATAAACATAAACCATTATATTACATTACCAGATATGGAGATGTGTTGCCAGGCTCTGAAGTAAGAGTATGCTCTGATATTGATGGTTCATATAGTTTTAACAACAAAAAATATTCTTCAATAACAGATCGAACTTTGACATGACGAAGAATTTGTTATATTATACAATATTAGAGATTAAGAGAAGACTATAGTAGCCTCTAAAAAGCTTCGTGTACTCAGCAAGGCCAGACCACCTGCATTTATATAAGGCGCAAATTTGGCATCAGAAAGAGTACGGTTTCTCACCTCTTCACCACCTTCCTCCATTTGATCGCATAAAACGAAAAGCAAATTTCACCATAACGACAAAATGCAGAACACGTCACAACGCGGGCGCAAGGCGCGATTTGCAAGTATGTTCTTACCTCGCACAGCAACTTTGTGGAACCAATTAGCGGGAACTTGGGGACCTTCAAGAATAGAGCATACTCCCACCTAAAGGCCGGTTCATGGGTGGTTGCCTCACCACTCCCCATCCCGTGAGCCTCATGCCCATTTGCCCCTTCAAAAAACGAACGACTCGTCGTCCAAGGACGAGTGGAAGGCCACGAGTTCGGTCACCTACGCGTTGGACAGCCCTGATAAAGGCTGCGACACAAACCACCATAGTCCAATGTTCCCGTAACGCTGTAGATCGTGTCAAGTGGAGTCGCATTGCGAGGGCTGCATCATCCACCACAGATACGTCTTGTGTGTACCTACAGTCGCATCATGCAACCACGACCACTCTGTCAAGTGAACAACTAAGGAGGATATAAAAAATAGTTTTAGCCAAGATATCAAAGTTAACCTAATACCACGACTTGCTAATGTCTCTTCATTTGTACTCGAGTTCAGTACATTAGACAGAAAATGTTGGCAAATATAAATTACTTGGATGATGGATTAATTAAACAGAAAACTAATGTCTCAAAATAAGTTATCCATTGAATAAACCAGTTAAAAAATTGCAGGAAGGAGGAATTACAGTGTTGAAATAATTTTTAATTTTAAGGTGACTCATCTGACGGTAGTCTTCACTTACTGGTATTGTCGGTATTTACACAAATATCAAGGTATTGTCGGTAATACAATAAATAAAAACCAATGAAACAACAAGAGCTTTAACAAGGACAATTCGGACGAAAGATAAACATCGTCCATAAAGATCAAGGATGGATAATTGGTTCGTTAAGCGCCAAGTAAAGTTAATTGTTGCAAATAACCGCATCGGTACAGTCGTATACATAATTTTACTTTATTTAATAATAAATTTTCTTATTTGAAGAATGTGGGAGGGGATACCAATGGGAGGCTCCTTTGCACAGGATGCCAGCTAGATTATGGGTACCACAACGGGGCCTATTTCTGCCATGAAGCAGTAATGTGTACGCATTACTGTGAATCGGTCTGAAGGGCGACGTAGCTAGTGAAATTACTGGGCAAATGCGACTTAACAACTAATTTCTCAAGGTGACGAGCGCATTTGTAGTGCTGCTGTGAATTTTTGGGTCTTTCGAATCCTGAGCGGCACTGCATTGTAATGGGCAGAGCGTATCAATTACCATCAGCTGAACATTCGGCTCGTCTCGTGCCTTATTTTCATAAAAAAATTTACCTCAATATCATTACTAGTAGAATGTAATTGATGAAACTCACATTTATCTGTGAAAATTGCACTCGAAAGGTTCTAATATAGCATAAAGTTAATGGGTTGATGAGTTTCACTAAATTGCTTTGATACTCCTATAAAATCGATTGTTAGTATTCAAATCATTTGGTGAATTGATTTAGTTTTTTGTACTATTCACACAGTGTTATTGAATAAAACATGTACAAGAATATCAAATTTTAATAATCATACATAACCTGAAACGGACTCTGCAAAGGCTTAGACTTTTTGAGATCATCATTATAATGTATTAAAAATTAAACTCAGCGTGGCTTGAGAAATTTTATATTCCCAGTTCTTATATTCCTATACTTTTTATATTCTTCAACCTCCTAACTCCATTCTTTTTAGTCGTGAAAAAATTACCTTTACCGACCAATAGTGAAGTATTTAAAGGCTTCCACTATTCTGAAAGAACTTTATTTTACATTCGACTACTTTTCTTCCTCATTGTACCTATATGGACACTCAAGTGCATTTATTAGAACATTGATATTCAAGCTGAGCTCATTTTATTTTCATAGCGCACGTATAAAGCATTAGTTTTAATTGAAATAATTGCTGAATTAAGTTTTAATGAAGAGGTTCTGTTTATCTTGTCATTTTACGAGCACGAAATTATCTTTATTAAGGAGAGAATTATTACATAATATTTTGTTATTATTTCGGTATGGTTGTATTATTTGCTATCAGAAGACGTCAATGGAAACAGTTGATGGTTGGTAACTATTATATGTATCATGAAATATAAACAATCTGAAAATATTTTCGTACTTGTTTTATCTATATATTGTAGGTAGGTGCAAGCATTTATATGATGAATATTGATGTTTGTTTCCGAGTCATGGATGTTTATGTATGTTTAAATAAGTATATTGTATTAATTATATCGTTGTCTTGCAAGCCATAACATAGGCTATATAGCTTAATTTGGGGCAAGGTTATTTGTGTAAAAGTGTGTCAATATTATATTATATTATGTTATTATATACAGGGTGTCCCAAAGTTATGGGACATGAAGGGAAAGTACCTTAAATATCGAAGATAGGCTATTTTACTGAAAGAAGACTTTGTTCTTTTCAAAAAAGTAGGAAAATATTCATTTTACGTTGTTCCATTCTTTTAAAATACTATGTTACTTAAGAAGAGTTATTAGTTTTTGGCCATTCTTTCGATTGGCATCATAAGAGTAGGGGTGTTTTTTTTTTACATTTAAGTCGGTTTGATTCCCAGACGAGGCAAGTAATTTTTAGAAAATCTTTGAATGCAGAATAACTAACTTTTAAAACTAACATAAAGTCTTCTTTCAGTAAAATAGCCTATCTTCGATATTTAAGATACTTTCCCTTCATGTCCCATAAGTTTGGGCCACCCTGTATATAAAAAAAATGTATGTTTATAATAATATATTTTGGACTCCTCTCGGTATGGGGGTACCACAAGGGTCTATTCTTGGACCCTTCCTCTTCCTAATTTATATAAATGATCTACCTAACCTTGTAGAAAAAAAACACAAGGTGGTATTGTTTGCGGTTGACACTTCAATTATATTCAAAGTGAAACGAAGCCAAGTTTTATATGACGAAGTAAACAATGCTCTATCTGACATCGTGTACTGGTTAAGCGCCAATAACTTATTGTTAAATAATCATAAAACCAAATATATTAAATTCACCGCGCCAAATGTCAAAAATGTAGATGCGAATATTTTATTAAATGGAGAGGTGGTAAAACCAGTGGAATCTGCTATATTTCTTGGCATTATTCTTGATTCCAAATTGCAGTGGGGCCCCCATATTGAAGGATTGGCGAATAGGCTTAGTTCTGCAGCATATGCGGTTAAGAAAATCAGACGGTTAACTGACATAGATACGGCGAGATTAGTATACTTTAGTTATTTTCATAGTATTATGTCCTATGGTATATTGTTATGGGGCAGTGCGGCCGATATTAATACTATCTTTGTGCTGCAGAAGAGGGCTATTCGCGCGATTTATAACCTAGGTCCTAAAGAATCATTAAGAGAAAAATTTAAAGAAATAAACACTTTGACTGTTGCTTCTCAATACATTTTTGATAATGTTTTGTAAGCACATTGAGGAATTTTCTAGAAACTGTGACATTCATAATGTTAACACGAGGAACAAACATAAACTTGTTATGCCTACTAATCTGTTGGGTCGAGTTAGTAAGTCTTTTGTTGGGCGATGTATATGCTTCTACAATATGATCCCAGAAAATGTACAAAACAAATGTATTACGAAATTTAAAAGAATTGTTAAAAAACGTTTGTGTGGGAAAGGTTATTATAGCATAAACGATTTTCTTAATGACACCACGGACTGGGATTAAAGCGAGCACCCTCAGGCTCTTTAATCATTAATGTTTATTGTACGATATTACATTATAATCCATATTTTATATAAAAAAAAAGCCCGCTGAGTTTCTTGCGCCCATTCTTCTCAGGTCTGAGGCAGTCTCTTTTGAATGGGTGGTAGATTTTGACGTTCAATAAGTGATTATAAATCCTATTTTGAATAAAAATATATGAATTTGAATTTGAATTTGAATTTGAATTTGAATTTGAATTTGAATTTGAATTTGAATTTGAATATGAATTTGAATTTGAATTTGAATTTGAATTTGAATTTGAATTTGAATTTGAATTTGAATTTGAATTTGAATTTGAATTTGAATTTGAATTTGAATTTGAATTTGAATTTGAATTTGAATTTGAATTTGAATTTGAATTTGAATTTGAATTTGAATTTGAATTTGAATTTGAATTTGAATTTGAATTTGAATTTGAATTTGAATTTGAATTTGAATTTGAATTTGAATTTGAATTTGAATTTGAATTTGAATTTGAATTTGAATTTGAATTTGAATTTGAATTTGAATTTGAATTTGAATTTGAATTTGAATTTGAATTTGAATTTGAATTTGAATTTGAATTTGAATTTGAATTTGAATTTGAATTTGAATTTGAATTTGAATTTGAATTTGAATTTGAATTTGAATTTGAATTTGAATTTGAATTTGAATTTGAATTTGAATTTGAATTTGAATTTGAATTTGAATTTGAATTTGAATTTGAATTTGAATTTGAATTTGAATTTGAATTTGAATTTGAATTTGAATTTGAATTTGAATTTGAATTTGAATTTGAATTTGAATTTGAATTTGAATTTGAATTTGAATATAACTCCTAAACTATTCGACCAATCTCAATTAAATCTTTGCAATAGATTCGTTGAAGCTCAAGGAAGGTTTACATATATAATTTATATGACAAAAAACGTTTGCCAGGTCAGCTAGTAGTATATATACGCTTCTGTTATCATAGGCTAATATGCTGTTAGCAGCAGCGTATCATTTGCCTTAGTAAAACTTTATAATTCTTAACATGATGACAAAATGAGGTCAAAATATGAACTAATATAATTAAATGTTCCGTTCACATATTATGATGTATTACCTATTAGTACACATGTTATACGGTAGTGACACACTGGGTTCTTTAAAAATTACTTGTATACTTTTACATATTATTATTCAAACATAGCAATATATTCACAGACATACAAATAATATTCACAAAAATGCAAAAGTAACTTAATGGTAAGGGCAAAATTTTATAATCACGTTTAAGGTTTTACGTTTAGAGTGATGTCTGTTTTGATATGACAGGGTTCTCTGAGCCAAAGTATATTTTTTCGAAGGTACTCCAAAGTATATCCTAAACCTTAAATAAATACGAAATAACACCTGCTACTTCTAAACATCCTTCCCTGCCCACCTGTTACTCTGGCCATAGGCCAGCGCAGTCTCAGGCTTACTCTCACTGCTTGTTTTATAAAGATCTTAGATTTAAAAAAAACGATACATGCTAGTGAATAGACAAAGCAGCAGAAATATTACATTATAAAGAGACGCAATGTTAATATAGTCAAAGTAAACACCACATTAAACTAACTAAAATAAATTATATTTTTGGAATTGGTTTGAAGATACAATAAAAAACGTTTGGCTCGATTCTAATAATCTTTTGCCAGAATCATAGAACAAGCATGTACATTTGATTCCCAAACTGGAGACTATTGGACCAAGCTCCAAACATTTTTGCCCATTATCTATCGCAAGCTTCATTAAGTAAAAAAAATATCTATTTAAAATAGACCTTACTCCTAATCAGTATGGCTAATGAAAATAGTATTTTAAGTTAGGGAGGATAATACAACATAACAATTTATATTATGTGTATCACTGTCTTTATTTATATGAGACAAGGGGCAAACAGATGGTAGTTCTGGCTGTAAACTCTAATGTAAAATAATTCTAAAGAAGATTTTTAGAAAATAAATGCCTTTATTCATTTATATCAAATTATATGAGACTCATGATATGTGACTGATAAATTTAAAATCACAATAATTGGATAAAGTCTTATTGAAATGAAAAAATTCTTTAAGCACCTATATTGTGAATATTAAATGAGACTGAGCTTTCTTGCTCGGCTATGTAACGAGTTGAGTTTTGGTGTTGAGAGTAGGAATTATATGAATTTAACTGTGGCATTCTCACAAAAATTGTAGGAATTATTATAGGAGTAACTATTAAAGTATTAAGCGTTTACTTTACATATAAATTAATTCCAGTCGAGAGTCATAAAAATGAAATGATGTCAGCCACCTAAACTCACCTACAACATCAGAGATATCAGAGAAGCGTTGCCGGCCTGCTTTTAAAGATATATCTATACAGTATACTTTTTCCAGTTTAGTCTGTGGTGAGTGACCCAAGCCATTCAGCATTATTCCCGTTTAAGTCACACAAGACTACGAGTTCAGCGTAGGGGATCTGTACCAGCACGTTAAGTGAACCCTGTAAGTCCCGACAAACACTCAAATTTGCGCGTTAACCACTGAATAAAACCCCACTTGTCATATAAACGCTATTTGACAACACTCCCATTAATACCTCGCCTAGAATCCGAATACTAAATTGCGAAATCTCGAGCTACTGCCAAATTCGTGGTCATTTAGTAGGCAAAGCTAATTTCGCTGTGACGAAAGAGGTTGGCATAAATAGAGCATGGCAATACTTTAAGGGCGCCCAAAGCGCAAGTCGGGCTTGCTAATGCTCACATCTCTGGTTTGGCATACCGCAGTATTAGCTCGAACCAGTTCCTCGTGTGTAACGCAAATCAGTTTAAATATCGATTGCTCTATGAACGGCCAGATCACTTGGCGTTACCTAGAGACGTTTCGTTGTGTGTCTTCTACCGTATTTATCTGGAAGTTGGGCTTCCGAAGAGATGTTTGACTTGATTCTTACCCCCAAATTCCAACTTCGCATGATACGCTATAAATTGGGGTCATCCCCACCATCGGATGTCTGGGGTTTATCTGCAGTGTAGTTTTCATGGATATACGTTATTTCACGTTTAACCCAACTAAGAATTTCTTCCTTGTGTTTCCTGAACGATATGACATACACCCCTACGCTTGTTTGTCTTCCTCTTCCATTACAAAGTTTGGCTAATAAGTCATATTAATACTTCCATAATATTATATTATACCTTTACGATACGTACATTACTTTCCTCACATTATTTTACATTCAAATAATAGTTTAGGGTACAATTATATATTTCAATTGACCAATATAATTATGTATATTAAAATGGATATAAGCTGCTTTCGGACCTGTTCCACAATGTGGAAGTTAAGTAGCGAATTGACATAAGCTAGATAAATTAATGGCTACATAAAATTTCCGAGCAATGCAGACTAACTTTTACAATCACTTCACCGCTAAGTTAACTTACTAGATACCTTTTAGATTTGTCAGTTTAGCAACCTCGTATTCTATAGTTCCGTTTGACGAAATGAAAATATTTGAAAAACTGTTTCTTTTATGGTGTCCTGGTGAAATATATCACCAGCCCACCAGTACACCATGATGTCCATAAAATACCAAACTATATACTAGAGTCATGACGCGTGCGAGCTGGTCGCCCCACCAAAATGGTTGCGCAATCAAACCGACACCAAGTGAGTTTTTTTTACGACGAGATGAGCAGGACGTTCAGCTGATGGTAATTGATACGCCCATTACAATGCAGTGCCAGATTCTAGAAAAACCCCAAAAATTCTGAGCGGCACTACAACTGCGCTCGTCACCTTGAGACATAAGATGTTAAGTCTGATTTGCATAGTAACTTCACTAGCTACGGCGCCCTTTAAACACAGTAATGCTAACATATTACTGCTTCACGGCAGAAATAGGCGCCGTTGTGGTACCCATAATCTAGCCGGCATCCTGTGTATAGGAGCCTCCCAATGGTAAAGTAAAGTAACTCTCTATAGAGTTGTATACATTTTCATGGTAGCGGGACTGGTTGTCCCGGTGAAATATAGCAATTAGGAAAATTTATTGAATTAGTCGTTATTTTGCAGAAATTTTGCCTATAATCAATTCGACACGTGTTTCGCCTCTACACAAGGCATCCTCAGGAGACGTTAACTCGTCAAATTCTGGCACGACATGCCGTGAATAAAAACAATACAAATCACAACATTTGGATGTTTCTTTTATCCAATAACGTAATGTAAGCTATTGACGCAATATTTTATTTCATATTTTAATCTTACATCCATCCTTTTAATTATGAGGCACTTTGTGCTGGTAAATACTATTTTAACATTGTGAACCGGAAACAATATCTATAATCGATTGATGAGTTGCAAGTATCCTGTAAAACTTTATTAATCAAATGAGAAAAAAGGCCTTCATATTGTTTTATCCTTACTTGAATATTCCTATTCCATATTATCGTATCAGGTAGAAAAAAAATTCATTTGCCTTTATACTGAGTGCATTAATATCACATTCATCAACTATCATCAATGATCCTTACACTCATTCGTATAGAATCATGAACATTTTCATTCAGATAAAAAACTTTCCAAATGAATGTGACTTATTAAATCCTAATAGAACCGGTCCATAAATCCTGTTAGTATAAATCTTATGAGAATTGCGGTGTGGAGAAGTAATTGGCAATTTATACACTAATACACTGTTATCAATAAATTAAATGGATTTCTACCATTTGTTTGGCGGCCTACACAGGTACACTCAGGGGCAAAATTGAAACATATTTTATTCACCAACTATTACTTAGATCATCCTGTCTTAACAGATTGCATGAATAAAGGTTTAATCTTAATTATGGACTTAAAATAAACAAAAAAAAAATATATGTTACTCACTGATATGTAGTTATTACCTACTCCGGAACCTATATTTTTTGACTTAGAAATACCATATTATACTTACTAACAATACAAATACTCGGAGTATTTAATTTATATGGCAAATCAAGGTTTGCCGGGTAAGCACTTATTAATACTTAATACAAAGGCACGATATAATTTCAAAATAAAATAAATATCTTCGTCTTTTGTCTTCACTAGTAAATTAATTCGCCACAAATTATTTTCAACTTAGACTTTTAAAAAGGTAAAATGATCGTTATATAGATTTATTTAAGAGCAGTTATGTTAAAAAAGGCTTACCGATTATAAATATATTTCGATATGACTAGTTGCAGAAAGGATGAATGGAAGAGTTTCTGCATTGTTCTGAATAACATGGTGTATTTCAGAACAGAACAAATTTAATCGTCGCGTTATTTCAAGTCTGCCCTTCCGAATAATACTAAATCACTCGTTGATTTACTCGCTGGTGGCTTTTTCGGCACTCTCTCTAGTTGTTCCCTTATGACTGAGGATCGTGGTCATCAACAAGCGGACCACACTTGGATTAAACTATTTGTTTCCATCGGCTTCTGTTCATCGCGGCCCTGACGACGGAGCTAAGCCTCGGGGACCTGAAGTCTTTTATTTGTTCGGTCCATCTGGTAGGAGATCGGCCTCGGGCTCGCTTGTCATTTGTTTGCTTTGTTCCCAACTACGATCAATTTCTCCAGGCTCTCATTACCCCTTCGCATTATGTGGCCAAAATGCAAAAGAATTCGTAGGTGGCATATAGTGGACAGACGTGTTATCTTGAGCTGTAAGAGGATCGACACATTTGTTCTCTTGGCCGTCCAAGGTATCCTCACCCACGCCTCTAGCACCATATCTCCAAGGCATCAATTCTCTGCCTCTCGAGAGCCCGTATCGTCCACGACTCCACGCCATACAGAAGAATGAGGAATATCAAGGCACGTATTAACCGGGTCTCGTCACTAATGAGGCGTTAATATATTGTAACGCGACTGTATCACTTCTAACAACTTCTAACATCGTTTAATATAGCATAATATTTTGTTAGTGACTGTACCTAAAATATTTTATTATAAAGTATAATAGCAAATTTTATTACCACTTAATAAAGATGTTTATTAAGTGTTTTATTTATTTACATAAAATACTAATTTGGACATAACTGATACACGTAAGGTAAGGTGTATACTTACTAATCAAAATTTCATCCATAATCTGCAATAATATTGAGAAAATATAACTAGTGTTATGAATCTTTTGTTTTGAATATTTGTTTAAATGAGATTCGATTTCATATCTGGATTACATATTTGTATTTAGACAATATATTCAGTATTTAAAATATCTAGAAGGATACAACATATAATGGAATAAAAATAAAATATTTAATATTCTGAGAATTCAAATCCGGTTCAGCAATAAAAAAAATTAATTGGTTCAGGCTTTAGAAACAATGAAACTCAAGTTGAACAGAGGTAAGAAATCCAACAAAGTCAACATTAGTACATTTATAAAACAGAAGGATTTTCGGGAAGTGACATTTCGTGTTGGCAAATTGAATTCCTTGAGACTTGTAAAGACTGTAACACACGACGTTATGTCATTGCTTGATGGAGAACTAATTTTAAGAATTATTCCTCACAGTTAGAAGTTAAAAAAAAAGTTAAAAAAAAAATAATTTAAGTTAAAAAACGTAAAAATAAAAATTGAATATTCTTTTAATTTATATATTAAACGTTAGTTCACGAATATGTTTTAATGTTTTCTGTTTGGAGGTAAAAAAGGCGCATTGTTCATTTTACTGTGTGAGTCAGTCTTTTTGAATCAAACTGAGTTGTCAGGTTCGAATACTTAAGTAAAGGTTATGTCATCTCGAGTTAAGTACGGGAGCACAATCAATCACTATTTATCAGAGTAATATAAATACATATTATTGTATTGATTGCATTTCATATTATTAGTCTAGTTTTGATGTAGTTTTCACCTCTATCATAGGGTCACAAGCACACACTATTTTTTTATTTCAGTATCTTAATTTTGTAAACTAAACAACATACAAAAAGGTTTTCATACATGGTATTGTATTGGGGCTCCTGTTTACGCCAATTAGACTCCTAAGTTGGGCCCACTTTGCATGAAGACTTGGTCGGTAACTGTAACTAGCTGAGATTTTTCGAAGTTTTGAGAATTTCAGTACCTTCCTGTCATGTAGATAGGCTGCTTGGAGCCTATTTCTTTTAAAGTCTTTGTTTCCAAGGATTTTTGCCCGTTGGTCGCCAATTTTCATTATCCATAAGATATCAATAAATCTATATTTTCAGTGTAAAACCTTAGTTGGAATATTTTAAATAGTCTATGCGTCATAATTGCGTCAATTATGTAAGTATTACAACCTAAATTATAGATTTTAATGTACATACACAAAATAGATATATCGCATTTAATACTGATTTTATCTTAATTGTTATGTTCGTTGCTAAATTTGCAGCGTACTGTCTAACTTTAATTGTAATCATGACAAAAATATATTTAGACGTTACAGAAAAGTCGTGTGTTAAAGGCTTTATGGGCCTAAAAGATTAACTGACCACAATTTGCTGATTGTTAAGCTCGATAACAACGGTGTCTCATTAAATTTGTATAGTTATTTGCTCTGATGCTTTCTGATTGTTTTCTAAGCTTATTATGTTGTATTAGAATAACTGCTTTTATTTTAGATTTATTATTATGTAAGAGTAATAACAATTATATAATACTATTTACTATTTCTAATGTAGATGAATAAATTGATATCTATCTTCTTTTAAATTTTTCTTTATTTAAAAAACAAATTTATATTGCTCACCAAAATTTGTAGATTATAAATTTTAAAATATCACATGTATTTACTGTAGTAATGTTGTACCTATCTATAATTTAAGTACATTTAAAATAATTGATTATATTTGTTTAATTCGCAGTGCATAAGTTACTAAATTGTACTTAGTTGGTAAACCTTTATGAATAAATAAATAAATAAGAACATAGGGTTGACTTGTCAAATCCACCAGTTATATTGATGATCTGCCAAATGTAAAAACCATTTTAATTTCAAGCAATGGCGAGGTTTTTTATATGGATCTGAAATGCAATTTGTATATTAAATTGTAAATAGTAATTTTCCGTTGACCTGTTGAAATTTACTTTCACTGCATTCCTTTAATAGAATCTAATTTTGAATAATAATGATGGGAGTGGAGAGGTGAGCGTGACCTCATATAATAGTTATTTTACACCCTGTAGATTGCAATGCCACTCAGAACTATTAAACAAATTGTATGGTGATTGCGTACGAGACCTTCAGGCACCACTAGCGCGTGCATCAATTCCGCCTTTCTGTCGTCGAGACTGTCTCTTCTAACTTCTCTCATTTATCCTCTAAAATGTCGTATCACCTCAGCATATTCATGTCATTCACCACGGACACACCGCGTGACCGGCACGTGACGTGATAGCACGCAGGCCGCGGGACGGTACGCTCTTCGGATGACACCACGTGTACCGATATGTAGCGAATAAAAGCTTTTTTTATGGGATGAGACGAGCAGGACGTTCAGCTGATGGTAGTTGAAACGCCAGTAAAATGCAGTGCCACTCAGGATTATTGAAAAACCCAAAAAATCTGAGCGGCACTACAAATGCGCTCGTCACCTTGAGACATAAGTTGTCAAGTCTCATTTGGCCAGTAATTTCACTAGCTACGGCTCCCTTCAGACCGAAACACAGTAATGCTTAGACATTACTGCTTCACGGCAGAAGTAGCCGTCGTGTGGCCATAATCTAGCCGGCATCCGGTGCAAAGTAGCCTCCCACTGGTGACGATACGTTGGATTTTTTTCACATCCAACCAGTTGTCGTATCGCCGCGCTATCATCATCATGTGATGATTCAAGAGAAGTTGCTCTAATATAAACTCGCACGTGGAGGTGACGCCTAAGAAATGTTATGCTAAATCCTAATACTCTATTAATTTTACTAAGCCATTCTTATCAGATCAAAAATAGTGCTCACTGTTCCTATTTAGCTGTTCTACTTCCACAGGCTAAATGAGAAAAGTTGGTCAGTTTCATAAAATATATAAATAACAGTGAATGTGATTCAAGAATTTAAGAAGCATTTTTCGTATTGTAAATGCATTCCAATTAGAACATATTTTTTTACAGGATATTATTGCTAAGTACAATTGTAGGTAGTTTTATCGGGTTTTGTTATGTATGTATCTGCGTGTTTTATGTATATGTCGCAGTCAAGAACGATTACAAAGATGATTCGGTATTCGTATTAGCTCGAGTGTAATTAGCGTGCGGTGAGAGTGTGGATGAGAGCGGGCGCCGCCCTAGTGCCGAGCAGTCAATCAGGGAATAACTATCGAGCTAGTTGGGTGTGTCGCACGCGCATGCCGTGAACACCACCAGAAGTGTACCTACAATTATGATGGTAACGTGTGTTGCTAATAATGATACCACGTGAAACGTATGACTGTGTTTTATTTGCTGTCACAACAATGGAAAACCCACGAAAATCCTGACCATGTGACCAGCTTTGCTTCGTCATTTATGTACTCTTCTCCCTTTATAGTTTTTTTTTTCATTATTTCAGTATTATAATATACTACTGGCAGTAATGCTTTAGGACAAAGTTTTAATTAAAATATACATAAGAGAAGCTTTATATGCGATACATTAGCGTTTTTGTCATCCCGACAAAGGGAAAAACATGGAATTGAGAAGTAAAAAGCAGGCGCAGTCGGGTGATTGAACTGAACTGGCGTGGCGTGCAAAGCGCCGACGGCAAACGGAAAATTAAAAGCAAAGGGGACCAAGCAAAGCCATTCTTTTTAATTTCTCTCCGACTGCACGATACGTTGTGGAATCATTAAAATTTCTACACCCCTAGTTTTATTTTGAACGGAATCACTGAATATAGAATTTACGATGAGGCTTTAATGGGCACACCACTTTTACTTTCAATTATTAACAGGTACTCCGATTTCCATGTTGTCAACTGTTTGTATAAATGTAGGAGCTATGCTGCTATTGATAATGAGTTTTTTTCATTTAGGTCATTGTGATTAATTTCATTTTGCATTTGCTTTAAAAGGAAAATAACACTAATAAGTAAAACTCTTTCATCAATGCCGGTGTGTGTCTCTTGAATCCATGAATATTGATCTGACTTATACTTGAAGTAAACGTTGCATAATAAAGTTTCTGACCCTTTATAAGGGATCATTAATGGTAAGATTTAATTAACAGTAAAAATTTTTACTAGTTTTTTACTGTCCGGACAGACATCGTTCTGTCAAAAGTTAATAGTAATAATTAAATAAATATAATGAAAATAACAAGTGATCGCGTTATTTATATCGCCACAATTAACGACAATAACATACAAAAATAAGTTTCGTAGGCTGATACACTATACAACGTGATGATACTCGTTCTAATGATTTCCCGGCCGGTACCGCCGCAACCGCTATGTCCCTACATTTTAAATCTCTAATATCTTCGAAAATATTTATTTAAATTACATGCTCTATAAGGAATATAATGATCTTTATTAAATGAACAATGTATTTAAGGCACTAAATTGTATAAGGATTAATTCTATATTGCTTAAAATATCTTGGTATATATGGTTATTTATCGTAAAAAGTAAAGGATAAAAAATGGTTATTGTAGGATATCCCTAAGAGAAATATATATACAATCGCGGATTTTTTTGTGGACCTTTTTAAGATGCACTGTTTTGTGGTTTACTATTTTACTCAATCTCGTAGGGCACTTTTGCAAAGCAAAAAAATGTGTTTATTGAAAGTATCAATGTTTCTCTACTATATTATGCATGTATTATACATATAAACTTTCCTTATGAATTACTCTATCTATAAAAAAAACCGCATCAAAATCCATTACGTATTTTTAAAGCATAGATGAGAAGTCTCATAATCGCTCATAGGGCCTTGGAGAGGGCTATGCTAGGAATTTCCCTGCGAGATCAAATCAGAAATGAGGAGATCCGTAGGAGAACCAAAGTCACTGACATAGCCCAATATGATTGCGAAACTGAAGTCTTGTTCAGCAGTGGACGTCATCCGGCTGATGATGATGAAGAAGCATACATAGCGACAGACAGTGGGAAGCGACTTTGTTTTATACTATGTATTGATTAAAATGAAGCTTCTAAATTTCTCTATTCAAAAGATACGACCTTTTGAGCATATTATATTGTAAATGTCTTACATTTATAGGTTTACCAAACATATGATTCCTAAAATAATTAAAACCATAGTGAATGGCAAAAACTCAGGAATAAATGTTATGTAATGAATATACACTTATTGTATATTTATTGGAATTTGAGTAACCGAATATACTTAAAATATAGTACCTACTATGTAATCGCTTCTTAGAGTGAACCCGCTACCCGTTCATTTTTTCATAATACTTATTAAATTAAGAACTAATTATGAATGTTGACATTATTATTCGTTAAAGGAAATCAAATGGTTGTAAATAGAACATTATTAGTTAAATGTATTCAAAAGAGGTGGCTCTATAAATCTTTATAATCCTCTTAACATAATGAAAAGGTAAAATAGGATTGCGGACGTTCACCAAATTAAATACATGTTATATTCATGGTTGTGACAAATGAGTCCCATTAATGAAATAATAATAATCTGCCTAATATTATGTTTAACACTGAATTTACTATTTATCTTTTTTTAATTTTTTATAGATTAGGACGACAGATAATAATATATCTGTTTATTTCTACTCACAAAATACCCTTAACTAGTACGGTAGATACATAAAAGTAGGTATCACATTTTTAACAGCATGTATTTATGAGGAGCTGATGTCTGAAGTAGGTTAATTTTTATTACCATTCACCAGCACCTCTCGCATAGATATCAGGATCAGAATTTGTAAAACAAAAGCATTATAGAACAACAATACATTATTTATTAGCAAAATATGTGTGCGTGTGTGTGTAAGTATATTGTATTGTCAGTTATCGAAGCAAGCTTCAAATCCCGATCTGCTCATGAAAAGCTGTAAAGATTAACGCCCGAAATTAATAATCAATCCTAATCCAGTGTTTGGTATCCGCGATTGATATTTTAATAAATATTATCTTGAGTTAAGCATGCCAATAATCAATCCATAGATAGAGATTTTAATCTTAACAATAACACAATCTCTGAGAGGACGGATCATAGATTAAAGATTGTCCTCTGTTCGAAAATAGCAGTTTTGCGTTGTCAATAATCAATCGGACTATTTATATGTGTTTTGGTCGGTGAAAACAATCGCAGATTGCTATCCTAGACGTTCGTCGGATTACAGATTATAAGCAAGTATTTATTGTATTTACTTTCACAAATAGCCTTTCACTATTTGAGAATTTTTTGTTATTATTAGGAAACAGGCTATTGTGATCATCACGTTCTTTCCAGCTATTATTATTTTTTTAAGTGAAAACTTCTTAAGCGACGCTGAGCACTTTTCTTGGAATGTGTATAAATTGTTAAACTCGCGTCAGGACACGTGACCTGATCGAAAATTCTTTGAAACAATCGTTGAAATTATGTATGAAAGTTGATTTTTCTGAGAGATAAAGATATTAGTGAAATATAATGTTAATGTTAATTTAACAACTATTACTATTATTAATTTTGTTTATATATCATTTTTGTATATATAATTTATATGCAACAAATGAATATTGTATTTAACTACATAAATACAAGTACTTTATGCTAATAAAAAAAAATAACAAAAAACAACCGACTTAAAAAACACTATTCCAAAACAATAAATATAATGTGCAGTAAAAAGTATAAAATAATTGCGTATTTTTATACAATCTAATTAATTAATCTAATTCTAGTTACGATTTTTGTTATTTTTTTAATATATTTTATTTTATGTTATGATTTTTAGTGAATTTGAAGTACACTTACTAACAATTTGTCTCAATATGAGTAGATATACAAAAAAAATTGTTCCCGGGAACACCGCACAAGGCAGCTCATTCCACAGCTTTGTAGCACATGGGAAAAAGCTCCTTGAAAACCACACTTTAAAATTGACATCCTGACGTTAGCTGGTCAACTAGACCATTTGTATGATACTTCAACTACCAAGCTTCTTGTAACTCTTATGTCTACTGAACCACAAACCAATGGACGAGAATAAAATAAATTTCAATATATTATGTATAATAAAAAAAATATATACTCTCTATTTGTATAAAAATAATTTAATGATATATAATTACACGTTATTTAACTAAATTATGCGGTTTAATATTTTCATTGGTTGTATTTAATACCTTCTTTATTACAATATTATTTTTTCTACAAAAGAAAAATAGTACGAGGCATAATTTTTTTAAGAATATTTCTTTAATTTCCCCAAAGAAAAATAACTTCTTGCATTCATACATAAGTACACACACACACTTTTTATTTTACAACAATACTTAATCTGGCCATAAATACTGTTACAATTAAAAATATACCAAAATGTTATATTTGAATTTGGAATCTGTCATTGTTACATGATTGTTCATTGAGCTTTCTCATTTTGGCGCCAATAAATTGTACAATATTTTGCGATATTAAAATGTAGTGGGGTGATAAAGAAAACCGAAACATTTTAACAAACAAAATGACTGTATTTATGCTCAAAGCTGTGAAGAAGCTTCCCAATCAGTTGACAGAGTGCAACGTGGGCTCTATCCGACTTCAGAGATGGTTTGGTGTGGTATTAGCTATAAAAAAGTGACTCAGCCATACATACAGTATCAAAACATCGGCACAAGTGTATCAAAATACCATTCTTGAGAAGGTATTGAAGCCCCCTTAACAACACCATGTTCAGTAACCAAATGAATGAAATTTTATTTGCAAAGAACATTGTACATAAGATGTTAACATAATATTATTGATAATCCAATATATTTCGTCATGGACATACACAATATGTTATAAAATTGTCTTAATTCCAACACACTACTGTTATACTGAAACATGTCGGATTTCACAAGCTACTTTCACATATTTATAAAATTTAAATTTAAAGATATTATATTATAAGACGTAAGTAATTTAATAATACATTTAGTACCCATGTATAATATTAACAAATTCAATGTCATAAAGGTCAATCTCGTCATCTTTCAATTTATTATATATTTTCATAGACATGCTGTAACAATTTCTTCTAAAAGATTCAGTGCTACAGATTTATGAGTATATTTGGATACCTTGTGTTCAAATCCTTGTGACTTTTTTTTTGTATAGAAATCACACATATGTTTTCGAATAAATAGGCTTATCTTATGAATGTACAGGCATGCCAGCGATAGAATTTTAAATTTTTTAAAAAGAGGTCGACAAGAATCTAAGGGGCCGGCTCCACAAACCACCCTGATACACTTATTCTGCCCAGTAAATAAATGCCCTATGCTCACTGAGTTGCCCCATATGACCAATCCAAGAATGGTCCTTCCAGCAAGACTCGGCGGCGGGTCATAAAGCGCGGTCTTTGTTTCAGTATTTATGGCAAGACTAGGTATATTAAACTTATTATACAATTTGTATAGCATATGCAATGAAGACGAGTAAAATGAAAAGTTACTTCACAATAAAACAAATGAAAAAATTGAATACCTATAAAAACGCGAGAGAAATGTCTAAATGACAGCTTAATTACGAAGAGATGTTCTTATTCAATAGCATTAGCATAAACACAGCACCAAACCTCGTCGGGCTAGACAGTTTAATAAATTAAAGTAACCTTTACTGAGACGTCGAAGTATATTGAGAATGTATCATTCAACTAATTATGTGATAAGGGTGGACATAAAACATAATCACCAATAAATTAAGATGATATCTGTCCATCTGAGACGATTCTCACCGAAGGCTGTTGAGTGCAATAAGAACAAAAAGCGGCCAAGTGCGAGTCGGACTCGTCCATGAAGGGTTCCGTAGCAGCAAGTAACATTATATAAAAGTTATTGTAGTGATTTATGACGTATTGAAAAAAACTACTAACTAGATCTCGTTCAATCCAATTTTCGGCGGAAGTTTGCGTGGGTAATGTACATCATATATTTTTTTAGTTTTATCATTCTCTTATTTTAGAAGTTACAGGGGCGACACATTTAAATGTGTAAACCACTTTGGAAGTGTCTCTCGCGGAAATTATTCAGTTTAGAAAAAAATTATGGTAGAAACCTCAATATTATTTTTGAAGACCTATCCATAGATACCACATGTTTGAAATCTTAATACGGTTTACAGAATACATCTTCTTACCAAGTTACGGGCGGAAAGCCAGATAGACATGACGAATCTATCAGGGTTCCGTTTTTTGCCAATTGGCTACCGAACCCTGAAAACCTGCACACGTCAGTGACATTTATAATGCAAGGATACACATCAAGCTCTTTGATTTCTGATAATTTTTGTGTTATAATTCCTTTTACTTTCCAATAAAGGAAATTACGAGATTTGCTCATGAAGTTGAAAATTATTTACGAGTGCTGATTACTTTATTTTGTGGCTCTCGAAGGATTCAAAGCCGTTACGCTCGTTCAACTAAACTTAGCTCGAATAAACTAAGGTAGTTCGATCAGTCAGAGCAAATCTTACCAGATTAACATTTTACACAGTTGTAATCGCTACATAATATTATAAAACAAAGTCCTCCACCGCGTCTTTGTGTCTGTCTGTTCGCGATAAACTCAAAAACTATAGTTTCTTATGTTCTTATATACATTTTGTATTTAACGATATTTGTTGAAAGTGTAGGAAAAAATAAGCCTTCTGGGAGCTTTAATCAAAAATGCTGTCTGAACCCTTTGAGCTATAACAAAATGATGTATGGTGGAATTGTGTATCTTATATAGATCTACAGAAAAGTATCGAGAGCATGTGTCTATCTCTTACGGATAACATACTATATCCATTAAATAATTTGCAATACGTGTTTCATTTTTAACTCATTAACCTAGATCACACATTTCCGATGGCTTCAGTCTACATTATTTCCGTATAATTATATTTTTTTCTATTGACAGGACAACGACTGTCGGGTCAGCTAGTAATATATAAGGCTTTATTGTGGTGAACCTTGAGACTCTTGCACTTCTCTTAATTTATTTTCATTAAAAACCACTGTGAAAGCAACATGTATAACCGACCTGAATAGAACAAATACTTAATTTTATGACCCTTGTTTCATCAAATAGATCATTTTTCATAGGATACATAATAGCTTTAAGGGTAAATGTATACACTTTTAAAATAAAGACCCAGCCACTGTTCAGGCATTACCTATAAATAAATTTAAATGTTTTATAAAAAAAATGGCTTTGTTGTAAATCCTATTACTCCACAGCTGAATATCTAAGTGATCGGACTGCCTCGGACTAGATTATGATTATTTTATTGCGATAGAAATGACTGTACAATATTGTATAATTTTATTGAAAAGAGCGCAAAAAAAAAGAATGCTGGGAGAGTTTCTTGCGCCGCTTCTTCTCTCTCAGAGCGCCATTTGTTTCCGAAGCGGTTGTAGTATCTAGTATATTATAAATGACTTCAAAAAGAATTCTAAAGGAATCAGTTTTTCGCTACACCAAAAGCTTTCGCTCTTTTATCAAAGTCTAATAAAAGAATTTAAAATGAACAAAACAACACTAATTAGGTTTGCGATCTAACATGCATTAATTTACAATCACGTAATAAACGAAACCCACTAATTCCATTTAATTCTTCTCTCACTCGTAAAACACGCTAACTGCATCCGAACATCTGATAAGGCGACGCCGAAAGTGTGGAAAAAGTTATAAAAGGGGTCCATTGGTCGAATTACATGTGGCTATAATTATTGCTTTAACTAATTTATAGCATTCTTAATAGTTCTTGTGTAGGCAAAGGGTTCCAAGGTACAGTTACTTGTGTTTTGTGTTTGTGTTAGTATTTCATTGGCTATTAGTTTGGAATATGGCTTTTGATGACATGACCAACAAAGGAAATGTTTTAAAAAATATATTAGTATGTATAGCAAATTTAAGACTTTTATGGTTTTCTCATGGATGCCATTGTCAGATCTGGACTAAATTACAATGGGCCCACACGGGAAAAGAATCATCAAAATTGGTTCACCCAGTCGAATGTTTTGAGGTAACAAACATAAAAAAAAACATACCGACGAACTGAGAACCTCCAAATTTTTTGAAGTCGGTTAAAAGCATGTTATCACACTTGGTGGAAGTAAAACCATCAAAAATTTTGGCTTTAAGATAAAAAGACGAATGTAAAATTGCAGAAAGACGATAATTGAAGGTTTGAGAAGGGTTGGAGATTTGAAAAAGTTACTGCTAACTCGAATAATATGTTGATTTGCAAATATATTCTAGGTCGTAAATCAATGCTTGAATAAGTCGAGTATACTTGTTGAGTAACAAATGATGTAATGTAAAAAGCTACCGAAACACGAGACAAAGCAAGTCAATTTAGTCAGAATACTTATCGTTGTACAGAAGCAATAAAAATTTATTATAATGGAGAAGAACCTGCAATGCTTTCCAAGAAACTGGTGATATCCCAGCGGGAGAAGCAAGTAGTATAAGAGTTGATGTAAATAATTTAATATTATTATAGAACTAATATCAAATTTCAAATCAATTGATGAAACGTTACAATTTTATTTCTATGATATTTAAAAAAAAAAATAATATGAAATATTGAAATAAATGTCAAAATTTTGACGGTTGACATAGCGTTAGACAGGTACAGATAAAAATTCAGTATACATAGTAATTCTATTATTGATATTATGTTAGGTGACTTAGGAGGTGCTTTTCATGAAATGGCTGTTTTTAATCCAATAAATCTTCTATTAAAAAAGAATATATTAAAAAAAAGCCCGCTGAGTTTCTTACGCCCATTCTTCACAGGTCTCTTTTGAATGGGTGGTAGTTTTTGACGTTCAATAAGTGATTTTAAATCCTATTTTGAATAAAAATATTTGAATTTGAAATATAAATGTAAACCTCATAAATGAATAGCGATGTAAATAATCAATTAGCATATCCCGTCAAAAAGCAATATTAATCTAAATATCCGATTGTCTATTCATGAGACATATTTTATGGTGCATCGTGTTTTCCTTTGTTTGACTTCCACTATAATGCCAAAAAATCTCATGAATTTAATATGACTTAAAGTCACGCAAAATATTGACACTAGCTCTTTTACCAAACGTGAAACAATATGTTGGAAGCGTGCCACACTCACTGTATAGGATATTTGTTCAACAGTAGCAAGTTTGTTAAACAAAGGCAATTGTTTTTTGTCTAAAACACTCTTGTCCCATATTTCCGCTGACCCATAAATTAAAAACGTTGGGGATATTTTAAAAGTTTATGAACAATAGTGGATGAATATTCAATGTTACAAGTTAATATAATGTGTGAAATAAGACATCATTGTAGTTATATAGAACTTGCGACTTTGTCAAAGTGGACGAAGAATTGCTCTGTTAAATTGTTATATCTTTTAAAGTAGATTGCATTATATTTTATAATAAGCTCACAAATGATATAAAAGAATTACTAATAAGAAAATTAAGTGATTTTAAACTGAATAAAGTATTTTGAATTGCACATTGAGCCGTGTTTATCTGAACTAGCGTTACATAGCCGAGCGTGACAGCTCAGTTACATGCAATACCTACTTTGTACTTTAAAAAAACAAGCCTTAATTTACTGTTTGTGTAAAGGTTCTTAAACATTATTGTCATGGTTATCCTCGAGCTGTGTAACTTCTATTCAATGCCTATTAAAATTGCATTTGACAAATGCTTTAGATTTATTGGTCTAAGGTTAATTTGGCCGCCTATTTTTACACCTCTCATATCATTTAATTATTTTCAAAACAGCCTACAGCGTTTTCGACCCACTCAATTGTAATGTAAGGTGTCGATGGTCCAATACTCAATTATAATGTCGTTTGATTCGGCGATACTGTAATTTATAGTGTTCCGTTCGAGTATATTTTCTCATTAGTTTGACAGATAGTGGCCTATTATAAACCTAGTGCCTGATAAATGTGGTAGCAATTGGAATGAAGATATTAAACAGTGATAACATCTATGGAATTTAAGAATTATCTTTGAAAGTGTTGCTTCGTCGGGATAAGTAAATACTGAAGTAAAAGTATTCATAGTTCTAGGCATGTCCTGACTTTCTACATGTTTTTTTTGGTATCTGTGAAGTGATCACATACCGAAGAAATGGCCTGATGTTTACATAATTTATCGAAAATTGTTTGTTTGCATTCGCAGTTAGAAATAGTAAATTAATTATAAGTTACGACATATTCCTATTATTTCGCTTGATTAATACGATTCGATTAATAAGTGTTTGACAAATTAGCTTGCTAGAAGTTGTGAAAAATGACGCAATTATCGATATGGAATAGGAATAGTTCATTTGATTTGATAAATAGTATTTGAGATTCGTTTTTTGTTAATTTTTCTTAAGTTTAATTGGATGAATCGAGTTGTGCCTCTAATTTAAATAAGTCTATTATTTAAAGTAAACATTTATAGCGTTTTTTAAGCCCTGTTGATATTTGATTGTGGCTCACTTATTGTTTTTGCTTAAGATACCGGCTGCCCTGCGTTTTACTATGGCTGCATACAAGGTTACCCCATAACTATAGAAACATGAAGTATATATAGTAGAAGTGATATTGATTTTATGGAATTTTTTTATTGAAAAACGATATTTGGAGCTATGAGCCTACGAGTCACCTAGTGTTAAGTCATCACCGCCGCCCACATTCTATTGCAACACTCTAGTGTTCTCTAGGAATTACAGGAGCGTTGCCGGCCTTCAAAGGAAGGTGTTCGAGGTTTTTTGATGGTGCCCATGCCGTATCGTCCTGGAAACACCGCATAAAGAAACTCATTCCACAGCTTTGTGGTATGTGGAAGACAGCTCCTTGAAAACAGCACTGTGGAGAATAGTGATAGGATAGACCGCCACACATCCAGATGGTGGGGATGATATACAAATTTGTGGCGAAGGTGGAATACGTTCGCAGGAATCAGGTGAAACAGCACTTCGGAACACACAATGAAGCGACGTCTCTACGCAGCGCCAAGTGATCCAGCCAGTCACAGAGTACTGTTAAATGGTTCGCGCTGATACTGAGGTGCGCCAGACCAGAGATAACAGCAATATTCCATAATATGTAGCCGGACCTGCGCTTTGTAGATCGCTAGAATGTGGGCCGGCTTGAAGTATTACCGTGCTCTATTTATGACGCCCAGCTTCTTATAAGCCAATTTGGCCCTAACTTTAAGATATCTATTCTATTGGCTATCAGTCCAAGGTGTCGAGACCAAGTAATCCAGATATAGGAGTGAAGGGAAGAATTGTGAAAATGTTAATTTCAAACTGATTCCTCAACATTTAAAATATAAATCTGCTCCTAAGCCAACACTTTTTATTGTATGTTTACAAGAAGAATAAACAGAGAAAAATGATAAAAACTTTTATTGTATATCTTAAAAATCGAATTCAATTTTAACCACAATTCGAAATGCGATTAAACTTTGTCAATCCAACGTGTCATTGTCACGGGATTAATTTGACAAAGGTGGGCTTATAAAATATATCCACTATTTTTTATTTAAACATAAAAACAGATTAGAAAATAGGGAACTTATCGCAGAGAATTATCAAGACCACACAAGCTCCGTTGAATAATAAACCGAATGAATTATTAAATAAAATGTTTCGTTACGTTTTGTTTTTGTTTTGTTCACACACTCCTGTCACGCACGCATAACTCAACCTAAACGCAATAATTACATTATTATAATTATTGGTGTTTCTTTTGTTCCACACAGCAACTTAATATTAATTACATTTTGGCTTTTTTTGACGCACTAACAGAGCTGTTTAGTGGTAAGTTGTAAGTTGTCAAAAAATGCTATTTTATGCACAATCCGGTTCTTTTCTTGAAGTGAATTTATCTTTAGGCGCACGAGTACATATTATATTTTGTGGGTCTTGAATATGACTGAGCTGTTACGCACCGATTTGTAACGCTCGTTCATGTAGACTATCGACAGGACTGTGGGAGTTTTGCTTGGTGTAAAATTTGAGTTTTATAATAAATTTGAGTAAGTTTTAAGACTTAGTCTTAAAATACATAGTTTATTTTTTTTTGGAGATAGAGAAAGATATAGTGTACGTAGTCTGTGCACATTTACGACCAAAGTGAAGAGGAGAGGAGATGTATTTTGATAACCAATCAGATTTTGTAATTTCTACATCTCCTCTCCGCTTAGCTTCGGTGAAAATAGATCAAGCGGAGAGGAGAGGAGATGTCTCAATTTTCTATAAAATGTAGTACCGCTTCGAGCGATCAAGTGGCTCGGTAAAGCGGGCATTTCATATACATCTCTTGACTAATCCTTCTCGAGCTCTCACAGCTATTATTTCCGCTATAAAAAGCTCATACCTCCTTTCCGCTTTAATGGAAATAACCTGAGAACTTTGCGGCTAAGTTCTTCTCGACTCCTCTCCACTCCGCCTTGGTGGATACCGGGCCTTACACTGGACAGGTTGTCAGGTGTCAATGTTAGCGGTTGTGAGTTTCCCCTCTCGCTCTCAACTACCTTTTGAATTAGAAAAAGCATGTCTCATAATACATGTAATTTATAATATTTTTATTTTTATTTAATATTCAAAATAAAGTGCAGAACCATTTTCACATTCTGGGGAAACATTCCAAAGTGTGACTGTATTTTGTATTATTTATGTTGTTTTAATAAAGTTTTCACTTAAATGATCATCATTTCAAAGAACTGACTCCTGGACAAAGGCCTCCCCCAAAGATCTCTACGACGTTCGGTCCTGCGCTGCCCTCATACATCTTACTCATCTTGACCAGATCGTCGGTCCATCTTGTGGGGTGAGGGGGCGCCCAACACTACGCCTTCCGGTACATGGTCACCATTCGTAAAAAAACTTACGGTAAATAGTTAAATGATAGAGCGAAGAAATATACAAAAGTAAATTGAAAGGTAAAAGGTAGTCACAGCTTAATCTTGAAACGTATCACCTGGAGGTTGTCTTCCTTAAGTGACGTCTTGAATATCACTTCTTCGATCCCAACTCATATCTTTTGTATTTTGAAAGGTAAACCGCGATCAAATACGTTAATTGTTTATATGTTACGGGTAATTCTAGACAACTAATCAAACTCAGGTTTCTTCGCTCATTAGTACTACCCTAGTGGTTGAAGTCCGAATATATTATAGACATTTATTTGTATTCAGCGTAGAACTTCATTGCCTTTCGTCCGGGAGGTATCGACATCATGTTTTCAATATAATTTGGTAAAAAATCATGAGGTATCTTATGCATATCTGCGAAGAAATTTATACATTATGGTAAGTTGACCACCACCTGTTGCTGGGACAGAGTGCTTCACTAAAAACTACAGGATCTAAATCAGGTTCAAACCCGTGATAGTTCCCCGTGGAAAACTATACGGTCTACTGCCTAGGTATTTGGTGTCAATTCACACTACAAGGACAAACCACCACCATAGGAACAAGCAACACTAAATGTACATTTTTGTGTGTTCCGTCAACTCATGTGATAACGGGCCACGGCCCTTTAAGAAGCATCTATTAGCACGTGGTTTTGGAGGTCTTTCCAGAGCTTGCATGAAGGCAGAAGAACAGCTGCACACATGGCTTTAGAGGTCGTTCCATAGCTTGCATGAAGGCAGAAGAACAGCTCCACACGTGGCTTTAGAGGTCTTTCCAGAGCTTGCATGAAGGCAGAAGAACAGCTGCACACATGGTTTTGGAGGTTTCTCCAGGGCTTGCATGAAGGCAAAAGAACAGCTGCACACGTGGCTTAGGAGGTCTATCCAAAGCTTGTATGAAGGCAGAAGAACAGCTGCACACATTGCTTTGGAGGTCTCTTCAGGGATTGCATCAAGGAAGAAGAAAAGCTGCACACATGTCTTTGGAGGTCCTTGCATGGCTTGCATGAAGGCTGAAGAACAGCTGCATACGTGCCTTTGGAGGTCTTTCTAGGGCTTGCATGAAGGAAGAAGAACAGCTGCACACGTGGCTTTGGAGGTCTCTCTAAGGCTTGCATGGAGGCAGAAGAACAGCTGCACTGATGGTTTTACAGCTCATTCCAGGGCAAAAATCGATACAATTTCTTCTTCAACGATGATCGCTTGGTACCAAAACACAGTATAATTGTACCTATCTCACTTTATATTTTCTCCCACGTTAAATCTTATGAATTTATGTTTCTGTCTCTTTTTATTGTCACTTTAAATCATTTTAGAGACCAATAACATGTACCTAAAGTATTCTATCTCATTCTCTCGCCGGCTAAGCCTTTATCATCTCGCTTTTTCGCTGGTTCAAATCATAACAATTTTAAAGTAAGTTTCACTTAAAAAATTTAAATTAACAACCATTATAGTTCCGAAATTCATTTGAATGCCGATTCTTTGAATAGAGATTTATTGTTTTTAAAAATGCCATGGATGTGGTTGTTAATGTCAATTAAAATGCTGCCTAGCGTTCTGTTATTAATTAAAAATCGTTTATAATCTTAATGAGATGTCAAGAGGTTATTTAGTGCGCATTTACATTGGGTTTTGTTGAAAAAAACAACGATTTCTTGTAATGTTTATTGCGTCATAGAAACCACAATGCTTCGTGATGTGTGTGGGGTGACTTAGAGATATAAAAGAGATGGATAGGATACGAAATATTTATGAACTTTAAAATGTGTCAATAATTAAAGTTAAACTTTAAGGTAATTTGAATTTAAATTGCAATAATATGATGATTTTATTAATCATTTAATTTTGATGAAATGCGTAACTTTCGTATTAAGTTGTCTCTTTTGGTAGGTACTAAATAAAATTATTATTTTCATTTGGACTTAAAAAAATTCTTATCCGTAAACACATTTTTTCCGTGACTTCTCTTTGTGTACCCCTTCAGAAGTTGTTTCGATTGTATCACTCTTTTCGTCTTTAAATTATCAGTTAAGAAATGACCAGCATGTCTCTAATAACCTGCAAGTTCTAAGACATCTTTTAAAATACGCGACATGGTTCTAGGTTTTATCTTCATCTCCCGTGATAAAATATTTTGCTTTCGGACAGGATTTCCTTTCGAATTCTATCGCTTACTGCTTTGACCACCTTTTTCGTACGAACACTACGTGGATGGCCAGTCGTTTTTTCTGTCACAAACATGGGAGGTTTATTGTACCTATTAATAGCCCATTACACAAACATTTTACTAACACCAAACGTAAAGAGAGTTTTAAAAATTGCATTTGGCTCCATACCTACTTTGTGTAATGCAATCACAGCGATTCGGTTATCTTTATCACCCAACTCCATTTTAATATCGCAAAATATTTTAGAAAAATTATAGATTCCCAATTGAAATATAATATTTTGCTTATTTTTTGATTGTAACAGTATTTATGGCTAGATTAATCATTATCTTAATCATTGGAATATGGCTTACCCTCTCATTAAGGGCATACGAGACATAAGAAAATAAATAACGGCATCATGTTTTAACTTAAGTCAAACTTCATATTTAGTTCATTCACTTGTTGCCTTAAAATATGGAGGGGGAATGGTGGGTTGTGATGAATTATTTGTATTCTATTTAAAAACAACTGGTTTGCTAGAAGCACTATTTTCTGCTACAGTGCTGGAAGCAAATATTGCTTCTGTTTCGGTTTAAAGGGTGCCGTAGCTAGTGAAACTACTGGTCTAGTGAGCATTATTGCTCGAATTGACGAGCGCAATTATTGGAATGCCCGTCAGAATTTCAATCAAGAATCCTGAGAGGCACTGCATTTTAATAGGCAGGGCGTATCACTTAACATCACCTTCTTAATTAATTTAATTAGGCGTTATTTTACGGAAATCCATAATTATTCAAGAGTTGTGGAGCCTTATTGAGTGTAAATTCCGCTAAAATTCGTCTTCAATCAATTTGATACGTGTTTTGCCTCTACACGAGGCTTCCTCGGGAGACATTAACTCGCCAAATTCCGGCATACTCAACACGTGTCGAATTGATTGCAGACGAATCGTAGCGGAATTTACACTCAATAAGGCTCACAACATTTGAGTAATCACATTGTTACTTTAAAAATAAAATAATAATTGCTAGCTTAACATATAAATCGATAATCCAACCAGCAAATCATGTCACTTCTAGTTACACATATCCTTGTTCATTTGAAGCGACCACAATTTACCGTCGCAATACCAAGGTGGGTGAGTGCTTGTGATTAAACAATAAATCGTCTCTTACAAGGCCTCTACAACCAGGCTTTACATACGACGTCATTTATTTGCTTGCTATTGTATGTTCAGAATTATTATTATGTTGATTAAGCTTTTGACCTAATAAACTTGCATTTATTTTAATTTTCTCCTCAATCGTATACGTTTCGTTTTAAAACAATCTGTTTACTAGGTATTATGCTCGCGTTAAACATATTGACATTTGCAATAACAATAGTTATGTAAATGTCGATAGTTATAACGTCTTTTATAATTAACAAAAAACAACCGACTTCCGAACCGAAAAACAATATAATTTTCACAAAAACGTAAAAAAAGATAATTGCGTTTTAAATTATTACCATATAATGTAGTTAGAATTATTGTTGTTTTTATTTGTTTTTAATAATTAAATTGAAATCTCTTGTCAATATCGAATATTTATTTAAAACTTTTGACTGGTCGCTATTTAGCTTTTTAACATTAACAATAGCCTTGACCGGCGATGATTGGACGGATACGGTTAACAGTTAAAGTTATGACGTTAACTAAACATTGACAATGGTTTGCTTAACCTGTACTTTAACATGCTTGTTAAAGTTAGTTATTCTATACTAAGTGTCTATTATTTTTTTTCCCTTATTAATAATTTACTATAAAATATCGTCATCATCAATCATCATCTTCTAAAGAAGTTTTCAATTAAATTTGTTATTATATTTTTTATTTATTTGTTAATCATTTATTTATCTAACTAGATGACCCGACAGACGCTAGAATAGAAAAAAAATATTTAAGCATTTGGGAATGATGTAGTCTAAAGCCATTAGAAATATGCAATATAACTTAATGAGTTAAAAATTAAAAATAAACGTGAATGAGTGTATAATATTATGTAGTAATAAAATGATAAAGATTAATATGTTATATTGTGCAAATTTTTTCAATACCGCTTTATAATTGCCATTTTTTTAAAGTACTTTTTAAAGTACAATCGCCCTAGCAGACTTTTCTGTAGACCTCTACATAAGATACACAATTCTGCCATTTTGTTGTATCTCAAAGGGCTTAAACAGGAATGTAGATTATAGAAAAATATAGACAAACTTAACAAATTAAAACCTTCCATGAGAACCATGCTATCCATTGGTTAAATAGCATCAAAACTGGTTCACTAGTTTTTGAGTTTATTGAGAACAGACAGACGCGGCGGAGGATTTTGTTTTATAATATTATGTAGTGACACGAATTTATGTATTTTCCGATATGTAACAATATGGTTCGGGATAGTAAAATATTCGTCATAAGGACGTAAAACGAAGAGATTAATATGAAAAATGATGTTTTAAAAGTTATTTTGATATAAATATAATTATGTACCTGCATATGAAGCTTTCTTATATCGCAGCCCTGTATAATGAGAAATTAATATTTTTTTCTACAGAATCTAGCAATACAAAGAAAACAAATTAAAAAGATGAAGAATATAATATACAAAGGTATACAACCGCAGATGCAGATGAAATCAAATCAAATCAAATTATAAATATTTTATTTCGTAGGTAAATTGTATTACACTTGAAATATATCATTTTTTCATACAGCTCATTTGTTCCTTAAAGGATTTTTTTTTCTTCTTTTCCTTAGAGGAGAACGAGCAAGAAACTCTAAGGTTGCCCTTTCCATACAAAATGGTATTACAAGTTCTTATTTTCAATAAAAGTTACGAATCATTTATCATCAACCATCACAAATTATGCAGTGATGCAACAAAATATACTCAAACGACAATCACTAAATGCCATACACGAGTAAGTCAAAACAATGTACATTAATAAATAAAAACATAGTTATAGTTATTGACTACATACTACATACATATAGTACAGTACAACTATTATGAAAATATATATTTTTCTTGAATGTATCGCATCTAAAACACAAGTTGGGCAGGCTATGTCTGCCCGTATTGTAAATGCCATAAGACATATATTAAATAGTAATTTTTCTTTAACTAGCTATTGGTAGGACTTTAAATAAGGCATAACTCCGCATGCCTTTAACAATATAGATCCTCTATTTCACGTTCTTGTGAGACACTGATGTATCGTGAAAAGGGATTGTTAGCTATGAATGACAGGTAGCCTAAGACCCACTTATCGGCAAACATGTTAATAATAATAATATTTAAACAATCTGAGTAAAAACTTTTGCTGGGTGAGTAATCATAAAAAAATTACCAATCGAATTGAGAACCTCCTCCTTTTAGATGCCTTTAGAATCTTAAAAACATACTGGGAGGTTTAGTTATAAATAAAACATTTCATGCCAAGTAATGCAGTGTAAATTTTTGTTATTATATATTATTGTTCTATTATATTATATTTTTATAAATAAGAACTATTTGTATTTAACAATAGCCGTGAAAAGTTCGAAAAATCACATCAGTCACACACTTTAGACTATTGTAGTCAAACAATAAAACAATGTCTCAACGTCCAAAACAAAAACAGATCATAATAAGTGAAGTGTTCGAGCATCACTCTGTCGTTTGACAAGCGTAGCATTCACATAGAAAGAACAAACCGTACAATGGAAACAATTTGACAAAAAAACACACAAAGACTAACACATTTCTCAACACTTGAATCACAATAATGACGAAAATCGTTCTTAGTTAGTGTTGATAAGTACTAATTTGGCGTAATTTGTAATGCTGCGTTTAATGCAGGGCTTCCAAACATTTAAGTTTTCGGGCTAATTCATTTTAGTTTTCTTTATCGAGTCGAACTAATACTGCTATGATTGCCTGTTTGTTTTAGGGTTTTTGTTACATTTCAGTTGCTTAATTAGTCTTTCAAAAAATTTTGAACTTTTGACAGAAATCGACCCGAATGATTTTTCAAAAAAAATACGTCCTGGCAATAAAATGTGTTACTAAAAATGAAAGGAAATATCAAATTTTCTGTTTTATAATTTTTACACGGAACAAAACTCACCTTCTATTCAAACTTGTATTGTTGATATTCTATTGAGGATAAATCCTGTCACGGTATCAAATGCAGTACGGTCACTAGAGAGACGTATAAACTTATGACTCCAATAGTCAACGGAAACCATTTTGAGTAACTTATTAGTTAGGTAAAAGTGAGATATGAAATATTATGTTAGTATTTAAGTTATATTTTGTTAATGTGGTATCAAAAAATTATAATAAATAAATATGTTTATCAAAAAGTGTGTATGATTGTTGCTCTTTAATATTATATTTTAAACAATTTTGTTATTTTTTATATTATACTTCATATCAGGATGGACAATGATCGAATCATTTTGCTGCTGGCACGGACGAGTAAAAAATAATCACCGTTAGGCTAGTGTGTGTATGGTTACGGGGTATACTAGGTACACAATTTTTTCTTCCTTAAATAATAAAGTATCATTTTTATACTTTTTCACAACGCACGACGACATTTTTAAAATATTTTATTGAGACGCAAACTGATCTGTCACAGACGATGAAAATAAATCATCCGCCTATCGGCCTGCAGTAGTGTAAGTGTGTGCATGGGGCTATGTATTTACACGTTAATCGGCTTGTTTTGGTGCTACACTGTTATGTAAGGTGACACGGAGTCCTTATTTTTTTACTAGTCCGTGGCTGCTGGATGTGAATTAAGTTCTGGTTCAAGCTATGAAGACAGAAATGACAGTGAGGTGGAAGACTATGTGGTGTTAGAAGAAGAGATATGCAACACTGATCAAGAAGACGATATGGACGAGATATATGAGGTAGAAGATATATATAGAATATTTCTGCGATTTTTACTTACGGTGACGGAAAATCTAAGTTAAGACAAATATATCCTTTGATATGTTGTTTAATAGTATTTAGAAGTAAATTTTGTTTTTAAAAAGAAGCGCTGATTTTATTTTTGTGTTCCTGGTACACACTTAAGAGAAAATCTCAAATTTGAAGATTGATTTGTGATAGCCTGAAAGACAGTTAAATAATCAATTATTAAATTGAGTATTATTCATTCTATTTTGGTAAATTATATCCTAAATTTTCAAATAATAGTTATATTTTTTTGAGCTTGATAGTAAACAATTATGTTGTAGGGGTAGGAACTGTCGGTCCGTGACACCGTGCACGAATAAAGGTTTTACAAAAATTGGCGCGAGTATAGGAAAGTTAAAGAAGGATACGAATATTTCGAAATGGTTTCTTACCCAAAGGTTTACCACACCTGACTTTTAAATTTTTGAACATCAAAAGCGTAGTAATTAATTAATAGCTACGGAGCGTATAGAAGCAAATGGGACGCTGACATTCCATTGTCGTGTAAGTTACACTCATCGTTCATCACGTTGACAACCGTTAATCCAGTTTCCGGGGGTCCTTTGCTATTTGTGCGCCGAATTATCAATAACTGCCGACTATTTTTGTAAAGTTAAAATACTTCAGTACAACAAGGGCGAAACATCAAATCCCATCTAAACTCATTTATTCCTTTAGTTTAAAAACTGAGAATGATCTGAACGTAAAAGTTATACATTATTACAATTCACCACAAAGTGGGAAAAGTTGATTATAATTAAGAAGAAGTGATGAGAAAGGCCATTATACTCGTAAAAATCAATATAATCGCTTCGTCATTTTACAAATACAATCTATAACATGTGATGTTATAGATACCCAAACCTTTCAACTATCTACATTTAAGATAAAGAATTAAAATGTAAATAAATCTTATGAATGAATTAGAAATGTCTAGATATATTGAATTCAGTAGATGCATGAGTCTTCACTCACTGTAAAAAATAATAAGGACACGAAAAGTATTTTTTAAATAATATATAACTTTATATATATCAACAAAAGCAGGGTCCTTCTAAAGAAACGCATGAACCAGCTATGGCTTTCTCGAACATTGTAAAAATATAAATAAAATATTATCTATATTAGAAAAAAGTCATAAAATTATGACATGAAATAGTTACAGTGGTAATTTTCCTTGCAACTAGGTGGATGCCCCCGCGGCACTTGTTTCTGCCGTGAAATAATTTGCCAGTATTATTGTCGTTCGGTTTGAAGAGCACCGTAGCTAGTGAAATTACTTGGCTTAACATCTTACACCTCAATGTGACTGGTGAAAGTCTGGCTAGTCTCTACAGTCTACAGTGTACACTGTCTCTCATAAAAAAACTTACAGAATTTGAACACTTTCTTATAGAAAAACAAACTGCTTATGATACTATCACTTGCCCGCGTGCAACGCACAGCTGCTCGAATTTTCGGGCATCCAGTGCTCTGTGAACGGCTCGATTACGTGGCGTTGCGTAGAGACGTCGCGCGTCGCTTCATTGTGCGTCTTCGACCGCATCTATCACGGGGAGTAATCCGAACAGCTGTTTGACCTGTTTCCTGCCGGAGCAATCCACCTTTGCACGTGGCGTTCCTCCACAGAGCGGTTTTTACGAAACTTTCTTCCAAGTACAACCAAGTTGTGGAATGAGATATTGGTTACCTTCAAAAAAAGCGCGTACACTTCCTTAAAGGCCGGCATAACTCCTGTGATTCCGCTGGTTTTGCAGGCGAATGTGGGTGGCAGTGAACACCAGGTGACCCGTACTCTCGTTTTTGATAAGCTATGCTAGCTAGCTATGCAAGGCATTGAAAAAATACATTTACTACTTGTTATATTTGAATACGAGTGTTTATAAGAATTGCTAAGGTGTTACGAAAGGAGGTACGCGTTGTTAGTAATATATGTACTAAATATATTTCACATCATTAAATCTATGATAAAATTGTTTTGTTGTCATACTTTATTTTACTATATGTATTATATACTATATGCATATATTTATATGCTAATAGAACATTTGCTGACCCAGCGAATGTTCTATTGGCATATAAATTAATGCATATTAAAAAACATATTAACTAAAATCTAATATAGATGAAAATTTATCGTACTAAAATTATTGTATTAGATTGCCATCTTGCAACCCTATTACGGATTTGTAGGTGGAACAGAATAACATAAAAATCGAGATACAAAATAGGTGTTTATCCTAGATGGATGTAAGTTTGAAATTGTATGTATTTTAAGGGTTGAAACATAATAAAATAAAAAAAAAATTGTCATAAAATAAAATAAATATTTAGGGATGGGTTATCATTTGGGGATATGAAAAATAGATGCTGGCTGATTCTCAGACCTACCATTGATGCATAGAAATCAGTTCAGCCGTTTTGGAGGAGTTTGGTAACAACGACCGCGACACGAGAATTAAACACATATTAGATTTACTACAGCTATAACAAATAACATGATTGACAAGTTAAACGGTGTATTATCGTATATGTCAATGTGTATTTTATATAGAATATTTGTATGACCACACGAAACAGTAATTGAATATTGTAGCGATTACGAGAACGAATTTGATCACACAATATCACTCTCATTCCGGGGCATGTATTTGTTGTTTGACAATGTATGTCTCTTACAGCCATATTGTTCATAATACGATTGTTTTTTGTGTCCCCGTATTAATTGAGTACTCACCTTACGGGAAACATTCTGAATTCTGTATTGTTACACCAAACCAAATATTGATATCTCATAAATTGTCAACGTGTGTATCTCGGGTACTCTGCGTGTGATGTGTGGGAACATAATATAAGCGTTTATCTGATGATTTATCAAATGATGTAATTTAGGTATCATGTAAACATACAATTTATTATTTAAATTCTTTTACCATTTACTTGTTTTATTAATTAAGGTTTCAAACTTTCCAAAACTATTTATCTATCGTTATAAGATTTGATAAGATTCTTCACAAGAAAGCGTGGAAGAAACAAAATTTAAATAAACATTAATATTTCTTCTTGCATCATCAACATCCGGAAGAAGTCCACTGCTAGACCAACACTGCATCTTCCGGTACGTGGTCGCCATTCGAGGACTTTTCTGCCCCAACGGCCATCTGTCCGTCGAACTATGTGTCCTACCCACTGCCACTTTAGTTTCGCAATCATTTGCGCTATGTCGGTGACTTTGGTTCACTTAACTTCTTGCATCACTTGAAGTACATTCCTTTATAATTGTTTTTCAGTTAAATTCTTTATTATTGTTAATTAGTTTAATCACATATTATTATTAATATTTTTACTACTTCTAAGTAGTAAAAATATTAATAATAAGCTTTAGAAAGCTTGTTTGGGAAGCGCTCGAATGACGTTCAACAAAATGTAAAACCATAGATCATTTACACGTCTAGATAGAGTATGACAGCTGTGAAAACGTCGAAAAAAATTAGTTTAGACTAACCTCTGTTTTGAGCAATTAACGCACGCTAACACAAAGTGTCAAACAACTAGCTTGTCACGCACACTAAACTAATATTTCTGGCCTATTTTTATCGGTTGTCTAACAGCAACTGTCTAGAGCCCTCAAAAATCTGAAAAGAATTTGCAAAATTTTGACATCCTTTCCCTTTTGGCTGAATTATATAATATCTTTTGCACAAATATGTGCAAACTAAATTATTTATATTACTTAGCTGTCAATAAGGACGTTTACATGCATCTCAATTTTTCCGTCAGACAAGATAAATTAGTAGTTTAAACTATTATGCATCTAATTATTTTTTGGAATAGACCAACCCTTTTTTGTTTCCATCAGATAACAATGACCAGGTGTTAGTAAAGTATGCTGAGTAATCAAATTGGGTTATTAATCTTTACCACCAAAGAAGATAATAGTGATCGCATGTGGGGGTCTCTTTCTGGTTTCCTGTTCCTTCAAATTTACGCTCAATTAATCATTTTACTTTTTCAAACAAAATTGAGTCAGTTCTGTATTGTTTACACAGTAAATTTCGTGTGCTATTAGAATTAGAATCGTTTTAAATTATTAATAATTAATTTATACTACAATACCAGTGCGAGGCTCCTTTGCACATGATGCTGGCTAGAATATGGGTAACACAACGGCGCCTATTTCTACCGTGAATCAATAATGTGTAAGTATTACTATGTTACGGAAGAAGTACGCCGTAGCTAGTGAAATTACTGGGCAAATGAGACTTGACAACTTATGTCTCAAGGTGTCGAGCGCAGTTGTAGTGCCGCTCAGAATTTTTGGGTTTTCCAGTAATCCTGAGCGTCACTGCAACAGTAGACAGGGCGTATCAATTACCATCAGCTAAACGTCCTGTCCGTCTCGTCCCTTATTTTCATAAAATAAAACATAAAAATTTGAATGCATATTATGTAAGATTTAGGTGAGGTGACTCAAATTTTTATGTCGAAACTTTCTAGGTAATAGAGATGAGAATTAATAAATAATATTTTGCCGGCCCATATAGCCCAGTGGTTAGTAACCCTGCCCATTGAGCTTGATGTCCCGGGCTCGAATCCCGCTAGGTGCAAACATTTATATGTTGTATACGGCTGTTTGTTTTCGAGTCATGGATGCTTAAGTAAGTATATTGTAGTAAATATGTCTTTCTCTTGCACCATAGAATAGCCTATGCCTAGTGTGGGGCAAGATAATTTGTGTAAAAGTACGTTAATATTTAAAAAAAAAACCTATTCAGCAAGATGTTATGGACCAAATTTAGATAACTGTATTTTTAATACAGGTGCAATAATAAACTGGAATATAATATGTTAAAATGATCACAATAATCAGAACTCAGATCAAGGAAGGATTCTAGTATATATTAGGTATATAAATAAGTTTTTTTACGAAGTGACTATTTGTCCCCTGCAAATATTTGTACTGGACTAATAAATTTTATTTATTCGTACATCTATTAATTTTTTTTAAAGTACGACATATGTCAAAGCCATGATATTATTATAGTTTCACTAGTGATATTATAATTATACACTAGATTGTCAATCGACTTCATTTCTTACAATTTAACGTCCTGGTTTTACTAACATTATAATTTCTCCTGATAATGATGATCAATGATCGTAATAGTGATATTGGATGACAATGATATTTTGACAATTTGACTGGTCATTAGTTTATGAGGCCGTCTCAGATTGGTCTGTTTCTTGTATTTATTGTATAATCATTATTTTTTAGTTATGCATTAGTGTAATCAATTAATTGTTATCAAATTGAATCAGCCTTTGATCACTAGTAGGTCACAAAAACAAATTTAGACTATTGACCACAACGCACGAGCCGAGCGTAGCGTGCCGCGGCAGCGGCTGGTGAGTGCCAGAACTGAATCGGCCCTTCTTCTACTAGTGAAGTCTCAAAAACAAATTTAAATAATAATAAATTGTTCGTACAGTACCCGTATTAGTAGACTCAGCGTTGTATGTACGTGGAGGCAAAGGGGCAAGAAGCTTACGTGATGAGAAATGATTAAGAAACCGCTCCTGAACATTTGCAACACCAGGGGTCAAGATATGCGTTGCCGGCCTTTAAAGTGGGAGCAGGGCATGGGGCATGTTGGGGCAAGCATGATGTAATTTTTTATCACTGCAATTTAAGTATAGTTATTTCCTTGCTCTCTCAAGGTTAACTCAAGTATGAAAGACGTGTTGCAGCCACTGTTTTTTTTTAATCTGGAGTCTTGATATATTCAAGTAAGATAGTAAAATAATTCTAACATCATCACATAAAACCTGACACTGATGATGATTATAAACTTCTTCGTCAAAACATATTTGTGATTCAGTATTGTAACAAGGAGTTCTTATCCGTACATAAGAACTCTTTATTATAAGGTTGGCCGTAAGGGTAAAATTATTATTAATTGATTAAAATTAGAATATTGACACGGATGAGAAGATAATCGAATAAAACAGATTAGAGAATGAAGTAAAGTAAGAACGGTCGGCCTTCGGCCTAAATTTCTGTTCAAACTTAGTCGAATAACGCGCGGGACGCGTTAGAACAATTTGCTCGCTCGCTTAACCTCTCAAACTGACTCGACTCCCGCGTGTCATTTTTAGTTCTTCAGGGGAGAAACATTCTCAACAATCCCGCCAAGCGTCCCACTCTTGTTTCGCTGCAACTTGAGCGCCTACTCGCGTCAATTTGAACACGTCCATACAAGTTAGCTGACACAATCGGCGCGAGCGATTTCCGTCTCGCGTCCCGCGCGTTATTCGCCTCAGTTTGAACACAGCTTAATTTTTTATATTAAATAAAATAAAGTAATAATTCAAAGATAATTGATGAATGTATGTATTAGAAGAAGAAGATTGTTTTATTCTGCAACGATCCCGCGTGTTCCCTCTCACGCGCTACAATATTATCTTATTCCATGTGCACATTGATCAACGCTTTAATATAAAACGTATTAAAATACACAAAACGGATTTGAGGCAAATTTCTTTCGACACTCGACAATTCAAAGACCTTGAAACGAGAAAAAAATATTAAAAATCGAAGGCGTTCTCGGGATTTCAATTACAGTCATATTCATAGGATCGTGTTTTGCCTTCATTCATTTCAACCGAAATAATCTCTACCGCAAACAACGTTTGTACAGTCGACTTGTCAAATATAATGCTGCCTTTGTGTTCCCAAAATCGATTATAGCCTTTTTGTTGTCAAAATTGTGGCTCGTATTTCTCGTGTTTCGATAGTTGTGATGGTTATCGCTACCAGGTGCGTTTTGGGCTTAACCGTTTTTTAATTGAGTACTAGAGTGTTCATCGAAGACTGGGTGCTTTGTGGAACGTGATAAGGGTCGACCGCAGTGGTGGGAAATCTTGTTGTAGGGTGGTGTTTTGAGAAAGGCGGTGATAGCCAAATATGAAACTAGGAGACTTAGAGGAAAGTCAAAATGAAAGTAAATACCAAATTTTTTGTTTTTATAATATTTACACGGAAGAAATCACCTGCAATTTAAACTTTTTGTTAGAAATTGTACTTTTTTTATGTCGTGGATAAATCCTGTTATAATATCAAATGCAGTGAGGTTATTACAGAGATGCATAATTTTATGCAAAGGAGTCAACGGAAACCATTATATAAGCAACTTATTAGTTAGGTAAAAGTTAGAAATGAAGAGCAATTTGAATATTTTTTCTATTTCATTTAATTTTAAGTAGTACATATATTTCCAAAGTTTGATCCTTATCAGCAACAGAGTCCATTGGCTCAATAATACATTATACAGAGTGTAATTTTTTTGAAAAATCATTTGTCATTTTCCGTCAAAAGTTCAAGAAGATTGAAAAAACTAATTATATGCAGTAATTGGTTTCTTATAAATTGAGGGCATGACTACTTTCACGACTTTCTCTAAGTCTCGTAGTTTCCGACATGGCTACCACCGCCCTTCTCAAAACACCACCCTTATAGAATCTTGTGATAAAACGCTAATATGACTTTTGCATTAGGCTATCTTAGCATAAGCTCAGTATAATTTCAGCTGTCAAATGACTATGAAAACGATATCCCAGTTTATATTAAACTTACACTCAGCTAAGTCTTACGTAAGTAAGCTGCTCAGCAAAGTGTGTCTTCTACCACATTCATCACGGGGATTGCTCAGAGGAGTTGTTCGGGATGACTCCAGCGGCCAAATTCCATCACTGGACATTACGTGCAAAGTACCACCCCAATCACCTTAGCGTCTGGCATTCGACAACCGCGTGTTTTGCAGGAGTTTTTTTGCCTCGCATAGCCACTTTGTGGAATCAATTCCCGGCTGAGGTTTTCCCGAACCGAAACCGACTTAAAAAAGCCCACCTTAAAGGCCGGCAACGCATTTCTTGACACCTGTTGTTGCGGATGTCCATAGGGGATTTCCCCACCTCTCCCCATCCCGATAACCTCTTGCCCGTTTGCCCCCTATTATATAAGAAAAGTCCTAGTACACTCTATATAACTTAGCCTTAAAGGCATTGAAAGGATGTGCAGATTTATTTAGTCACTAAAGTTCACCTTAAATTAGGGATTGGTCCCCGCTGCGCTCCAATCCGATATCGCAGGCGTCGTCGCAAAGTGCGACAACTAATCTTACGCCCAAGTGGCCCTACTCGAGCCAGTCTCGAACAATGTGTGACGTATCACATGTTCTGTTATACTTTGCTAATAATTGAAACTAAAATGCCGGCTTGCGTAGTAAAACTTTGTGAAAATAATACTTCAAGAAATAAGAAAGACGCCGGGATAATATATCACCAGTAAGTATTTTGTATTTTATTAATCTCAATGTAAAATAACACGAAGTGTATGTAACGAAATTTGAAAGATACCATTGAGTGTCAAGATGCCATGCATACAAGCATCAAATAGTTGTTGTAATAAAAAAGCTCTTGTTCTTAGGTAGTGCGGTGTCTAGTTGGAGCGCCAAATGGACACTAATCCTTTAACTAAGTTCGCAGCAATATCAAGAGCGATTTATAAATAAAAAGAGACTTTATCCCTTAATACTGTCAACGTGGAATCCAGTTACAGTTACTTTCCTAACTCCGTATATTTTCAAAATTCATCGATTACGAGTACATCATATTACGAGTACATCATATTACGAGTACATCATATTACGAGTACATCATATTACGAGTACATCATATTACGAGTACATCATATTACGAGTACATCATATTACGAGTACATCATATTACGAGTACATCATATTACGAGTACATCATATTACGAGTACATCATATTACGAGTACATCATATTACGAGTACTCAGCATTGAAATCGTAATAATGAGACGAAATACTTTTAAATCTAGATAATCACACAACATGAAATTATAAATCACAAATTATTTGCGAAATATATTTTAATTGATTGTTTTCAAGGAGCTTTCTTCCATGTTCTACAAAGCTGTGGATTGAGCTTTCTTTTGCGGTGTTTCCGGGACGATACACATTAAAAAATTGCTTAAAGGCTGGCAATGCTCCTGTGATTCCTCGCTCGTTTGTCCTCCTATTCCATAAAAAAAAATATGTATCTCTATTAAAAAATAATAATTAAAATAAGGTCATGTGAAAGTCAATCTTGTAAAACTAGAGGAATCTCGAGCAAAAATTCTCTTCCCGCGATTATATAAGTTCCGTAAAAAAGGCATAAAAGGCATTTATTTTCTCAAAATTTATTCCTTCAGAATTCTTTTAACACAGAATTCTTTTCAAGAAACACTCCCAGCATTATTTTTTTTATGCGCTCTTTTAAATCCAATATAAAATATTGTACTGTCATTGCTATAAAATAATCATAATCTAGTCCCAGGCTGTCCGATCACTTAGATCTTCAGCTGTGGAGTTTTGCTAAATATGGCATAAGTGACAATATGACGCCATGATACAATTAAAAATTCTGCAAATACTCACCTTTTTATTTATACGTGCTCAAATTTAATAATTAAAATAACAGCCTTTTATTCAGATAAAAAAAAAAATAACCTTAATGTATCTAGTATTTATTTTATGGAAAAGTAACTGTTTTAAAATCTCTTAGTAAAATTATATTGAATTCATTAATTATTATCTAAACACATGAAATATATACAACTTAAATCCATTGTAATAATATAACTGACACTGAGGTAAAATAAATAATAGTTAAAAAAAAACTAAAAATGTCGCTTTTATAGAAAATCCCACCAAAAAGTAGAAAATAAATCTTAGTCTTAAATCTTAATAAATTTGAATAAAAAATATTGTAAGGAAAAATTATTTAAATGTAAAAAAAGCGCGGGGCGCATGGTATCGGGGTGCTTAAATCGTCTTTTGCACTTTTAAACTGAAGCAAATTAACAAACACAACTGAATTTTAAAGAAGTTTAAAAAACGTTTGTAATTTAATTATCCGTAACTATTCAATTTGAACAAATAAAAAAATTACGTTTTTACATTCTCCTCACTGGTGGCTCAAATGTGTCAAAGTCAACACAAAGCTTACATAAATATTTTATGAACAGAAATGAGTAGAAGGGTTATTTTGATATTATCCTGAAAAACAACCATTTTTTGTTATATTGAATTGTCATCGGTCCTTAATAAGTATGTCAAATTTCGAGTTACTCCGACGTTTTGAAGGGGGTCAAAGTCATGCTCAAATATTCCGTTACATACTAACATACGTATGAAGCTAATAAAATCATATTAAAAAGCATTGTCCAACTTAATTGTACTTTATATACCGACATAAACTAAGACAGGATACATTTACCGTTACAATGTTAGACCTTTCAAACTCAACATTGTCGGTAATAGAAGTCTCTACACTGAATACGAGTAGATGTAGCGTTAAATTAATTACGTCGAATGTAGAGCAAAGAAAATTACAACATACAACTTAACGGGCTTAGCAGTTTTGTATGAATTTAATTAAATGTTAGTGCGGTGGAATTAACTGACATGAACGGAGCTTATATTGAAGACTTGGAACAGTTATTCTGCGTACCGGCTGTGGTTTTATGCGTGGAGTGGTATCTATTTGATCTGTGTATGTTAGGGATCCAATAATCTCTAAATTAAAACCCAAAACTACATATACCAGAAAAGAAGAGGACACTGTCATTAAATTTTGCCAAAATTCATAATGACACATTCTATCTTATTTTATCTACAGTGCCCCTGAAAACGGGATCTGGAAAGATCTTGAAACGTCGGGTTAACTAAAATAATATTAAAAATATAACTTTTACACAAAAATCTAATGTAGAAACATAGTTGCCCTAACTTTGCCCTGTACTTTTCCCATAGCGTAAAAAGAATATGGGAGTCCTAGGCCCATGGGTGTCGTAAGGCGACTAAGGGTTTTTCGAAGTGAGAGAGTCACGCTGCCGTATTATGATGTCAGCACAATCGGGCCAGACTCGTCCGGGCTACTTACCACACTCGCACATAATATCGGCGTGAACTAGAGGCCTAGTGCAGCTATGTTTCGCATAGGTTAGTGTCAAGGCCCGGAGGCAAGTGCAACGTAGAGCAGCTTGAATTGTTAGGGACCCAGTGCTCTGTGGACGGCTGGATCACTAGGCGTTATGTAGAGATGCCGCTTCATTGTGTGTCTTCTACCTGCATTTATCACGGGGAGTGTTCCGAAGAGCTGTTTCACCTGATTCCTGCCGCCAAATTCCACCTTCACACGACACGCCTCAACTTAGGATATCATCTGGATGTGTTGCAGTCCTCCACAGTGCAGTTTTCAAGGAGCTTTCTTCCACGTACTACAAAGCTGTGGAATGAACTTCCTTGTGCGGTGTTTCCGGGACGATACGACATGGATACCTTCAAAAAACGCGTGTTCCTTTAATGCCGGCAACGCTCCTGTAATTCCTCTGGTGTTGCAACAGATTGTGGGCGGCGGTGATCACTTAAGAACAGGTGACACTCGTTTGTCCTCCTATTCCATAAAAAAAATAGTTATATATACACGCGTGTTATTCCTTTAAAAGTGTTTTATTTAACTGAGTATGTTTTCAAAGCAACACAATAGAAGCGATAAATCATTTTATATATCCAAAAAAATAGGGCCGTAATAGAAATATAAATAAATAAGTCTAAATAAGACTACGGTCTATATTTACATACGTAACATTGTTACATCCGCTTGCAACGCTTCGTATATTGAGGTGGAGGAGTCTGGTGCAGCAACGGTGTACAAAATGATCTGCATATAATATTTTATTTATAAAAATCGCAGCTTGATTTAAAAATGATCTATTAATGATATATAATATTTTGTTTGATATAATTGCAGGTTGCAGAGACTATGCTTTACAAAGTCTCGGAATGGGGCTGACAAAATTTAGTCCAATTCAACCCCTAGAAGACTCAAGTTTGTGCATTCACCACTAAAACGTCTCCCTTTGTCGTATCCCCACGAGATCACTCCTCTAACTGCCACAGCCTATATTGGCGTCGATATCTCGAGCGGTGTTTAATTCCGTGGTCACTAGGAAGAGAAGGCCAAACTGGCCTTTAAAAATTACATTACGTGCAAAGTACCACCCACACCACGTTGACGTCTGGCATTCCACAACCACGCGTTTGGCTAGAAATTTCTTGCCTCGCACAGCCACCTTGTGGAATCAATTACCGGCTGCGGTGTTCCTACAACTTAGAGACCATCAAGAAAAAAGCATACTCCCTTTTTCCCTCCCTACCTTAAAGGCCGGCAACACATTTCTTGACACATCTGTTGTTGCGGATGTCCATGGGCGGTTGCCTCACCACTCCCCATTCCGAGAGCCTCTTGCCCGTTTGCCCCCTCTTATGTAAAAAAAAAGTTAGAATTCCTGAAATATTTCATTTTTACGTGTTGTTTGATGTCACCGTTTTGATCAATATTTAATCACTACTCACTCACTGGTAGTCTATATTATCCTAGCAGTTGATATTTAAAGTGGCAATGTCTATTCTAGTACCGTCTAAGATTTCTATGGAGAGATCCACTGATTAAGGTCAAAAAGAGATATTATATAAGTTTTTTTGGCCCGTGCTTTTGTATTAGTATAGCTAACGTTTGTGTTTTCTATGTATGCATGTATCTAGATAACTAGTTAATTTGATTATTCCAAGATTATCATCATCAAATCAGCCGATAGATGTTCAATGCTGGACAAAGGCCTCCTCCATAGATATCCATGACGATCGGACCTGCCCTGCCCTCATCCAACACTATTCCGGCGATCTTGACCAGATCATGGTCTGCGTCTGCTCCAATTCGTGGTCACCAATTGAGGAGTTTATTGACTTAGGCCCCAACGGCCATGTCCATCAAGCTGTGTGCCCACTGCCAAGATACTAGTCTAAATTATTTAAGATGGATAGATGGTATTATTAATACTCTCAAGTTTTCATTTCAGGCTTCACTGAGTTTTGTTTATTTTTCCAACTAAGAAAAAATTGTAGAAAAAGCTTTTTGAAGGTTTTATCTGTACTTATTTATCTGCAAACACTTATAAAGCCTAGTTGTAAACAATATCCGTGTTTTATATTTCGAAATCTTGAGATAACATTACAAAATAACCGTATACGGTGTGTATCAACAAAATTCATCAATCTATGTACATATTAATATCCTGTAATCCCTTCTGAGTCTGCAATTGATTGCCGATCCAGAATATCTTAGTCAAATTACTGGCCTGTGCATACCAATCAATGAATTAATCAATACTTTATCAAATAAATTTATAATACGATTATATTACTCGAACTATGGTCCTTTTATTAATCAGAGTCAATGGCTCATACACGTAAATAATTATAGGTCAATAATTACCAATATCATCATCATCAGGTGAAGGAGGTCCACTGCTGGACAAAGGCCTCCCCCAAAGATCTCCACGATGATCGGTCCTACATTGCCCTCATCCAACCTATTCCGGCGATCTTGTGGGATTTGGTCGGTCGATCTTGTGGGGGGACTACCAACACTGCATCTTCCGGTACGTGCTCGCCATTCAAGGACTTTTGGACGTGCCCTGCCCACTTCCACTTCAGTTTCGCAATAATTTGCGTAACGTCCGTGACATTCGTTCTCCTACGGATCTCCTCATTTCAGATTCATTATAAATATAATGAAATATAATAGGAATGTGCAACGCTTTGCAACTTATCAATACCTGCCTCAACATTTCAAGCGCGTTCAAACAAAAGAAAAAAAATCTCTTCAGCTTTATTAGTACAGTTGTTATAACCATTACAAACAAGCGATCTCTCTGTTTCGATATTGACTAAATGCCCTTAATAGTGGTTTTCATTATTATAACACTAGAAATAAGCATTGGTAATTTAACTAATTTTAGTAAGCTTCACAAGATACATAACAGCTTTAAGGGTAAATGTATACACTATTATAAAAAAGTCCCTGCCACTGTTCAGGCATTATCTATAATTAAATTTAAATGTTCTATTAAAAAATGGCTGTGTCGTAAATCCTACTACTCCACAGCTGAATATCTAAGTGATCCGACAGCCTTAGACTAGATTATGATTATTTATATTTTATAGCAATAGATTGCTATTTACAGTACAAGATTGTATATTTCATTAAAAGAGCGCAAACAAGGAATGCTGGGAGAGTTTCTTGCGCCGCTTCTTCTCTCTCAGAGCGCCATTTGTTTTCGAAGCGGTAATAGTTATCTAGTATATTAGAAAGAAATGAAAAAACCTATGCCTAATCACCTATTTAGAACATACGACGCCATGCTCAACATATTAATCACAGCAGTTGATGTGGGCGTAAATCATAAAGCTAGTTTCCGACGAAGGTCTACATGCCGCCGACAAAGCTTTAGCAATTTGTGGATTAGCTGATGCGTAAACTGTTGAATTAGTAACGTATGGGCAAGGTCCGTGCAATTATGGACGCAATTCTATACCCGGCTGCTATCCTGGTATGCAACTCCTAGAAATTGTGCGGTTTTGGATTACAGTATATAAGAAATAGTAGTTTTTTTTTACAATAGCAATAGGTTATTTGCTCCTCTCAATATTTAAAGCCTTAATGTTCTACAAAAATAATATTTTTTTATGGAAATGGAAGACCAACGAGTATTATACGAGTCATCTGGTGCTAGGTGATCACCGCCGCCCACTTTCTCTTGCATCACCAGAGGAATCATAGGAGCGTTTCCAGCCTTTAAGGAAGGTGTTCGCGCTTTTTTTGAAAGTACCTACTCATGTCGTAGCGTCCCAAACTTAGTCCAGACCACTCTTCAAAATTCGACCGAATTCTCTATTGGTCCCAAATGTTTCATATCACAAAGTATTATTATAATAATTTCAAGTAAAGCGATTTTAAATGTCCGTTTTTTAAATATCTACAGCAATATAAACATCCTCAATGTATAACTTTCACAAAAAGCCCTTGAATTCTCTCAACCAAAAGGCTTGATTTAATTCTCATTTCGTACAAAATACAAAAAACTTTTTACCATTATCTTTTGTTCAAGTCAAAAACTCTTCAGTAATATCCGGCCTACGCTTACCTTTATAAATATCAGATGCAAATAAAAGGCTTCATTATTAATGATTTATTAATGAGTTCAAACATTAATTTTTAAATTACGTTCATATTGTTTTTGATGAAATTGTATTCAGTACTCTTGGCCAGCTAGTATTATTACCTTATGATTTGTTTAGGAGTATTTTTAAATTCAAATATTTTTATTCCAAATAAGAATATAACATCACTTATTGAAAGTTAAAAACTACCTCTCAATAGAAAATATATGCCTCAGGCCTTAGAAGAACCGGCGCAAGAAACTCAGCGGGCTTCTTTTTTTAAAATTATAGTTACAATGTAAAATCGTGCAATAAAATTTATTATTTAGTAGCCAGAGGGCGGTCGCTCCATTCTCAATCTATGGTGTCACTAAAAAAGTATTTTAGGCTTTAGTAACCTGTACCGAACAAACGTTTTTTAACAATTCTTTTAAATTTCGTAATGCATTTGTTTTGAACATTTTCTGATATCTTTTTGTAAAAGCTAATACATCCCACAAAAGACTTTAGTAAGTCGGCTCAGTCGAGTTAGTACGCTGAGTAGTATCGGGGCAAGGAGGTAAGCAGATCCAGGCCCAATCGTGATCATCGCATGCGTGCGTGGCAGAGTCCTGCGAGTTTTGCTTGCGGCGGCGTCGTGTGCCGGGTCGTCTCCTTCCTTCAAATATGTGCGAAGGGAACGATGGCTGGTCGTTGCGTCCTTGTATTTGTTGGATACAATTACTATTTGTTACAGTAATCACGAACATCATGTTCACGAAGCATCCTTACACAAACTTTGAGTTCAAGCTCTAAGGGTTGATGCATCCAGTATACGATATTTTATATTTATACATTTAGTTTTTTATTACTTTTCATGAAATAATTTTTATTATTTAAATATGACTCATATATTGGATGCAGTACCTTACAAACTAATAGTATGTTAAGTATATTACAGCCATTGTAAAATATTCTATTTGATTAAAAAGAGTGGCCGTTGAGTGCATCTTTTTACGAACATACACATAAATTCAGTAATTTAAAAGAAATATTTGTATTGACAATTCAAAAGCGCTTAGTTAAGCCTATTTGAATAAAGTTTATTTGACTTTGAGATAATCCTAGGGCTTCCGCGGTCCCGCTACCAGATTAGGAAAGTGGCACTGGCGACCGAGTAGTGAGTACCACATACCTGAACGGGCTACTGAAGAAACTTACTTAAAACTAAAAGAAAATACAATAGTACAAGTACAGAAGGTTCACTCCGCGTAATCAATTAAAGAAATAAGGACTCCTGCTGCGACACAATTAGGTGCAACTCAGATCGCACAGCGGTAATAACCTAAATTTATATTCTCCTAGAAGATGCCTCCCTTTCTAACGCGTGACTCTTACCTCTCTGATGAGGATAGGGTTGTTTTCTTTTAGGTCGAAAATAGTCATTGAAATACAAAGGTAACATTAGTTTTGTCAATAATTGTTTTCTATCAGTGTCTATAAAGTTCTGTTAGTTTAATCAAACTCGACTTTAGATAAAAATTTGGTAATAGGTAATTTAATTGTTCCACAATTTGATACATTTTTATGATGTTATGGATAAAAGTAAAAAACCTCTTTATCGCGAGTGGGACTTGCTAATGAATTGGCAGCCTTTTATTGTATTTATAGTGGCAGTAACTGTGTCAATATTTCAATTGTCTGTTTATGAGATACAGACAGTTGACAGACAGGCGGATGGACAGATAGAAATCTGAGTCTTATTATTACGGTTCCCGTTGGGACCTTACAGGAAAACATCCTAAAAAAACAATAATAAATAATCACGGAACCTTACTCTTGTAATATTTCACGTTTAAAGCAAGCACGGACGAGTAAAAAAAGAAGGACTCCGCGCCGTGATATTAGCAAGTGAAGCACCTTTATGCTAGTGTGTGTGCGGTTACGGGGGATACCAGTTACACAATTTTTTCTCCCTTAAATAATCATATATGGCCACAAATACTTTTATAGTATCGTGTTTACACTTTTTCACAACGCACGACGGCATTTTTAAATATTTGGTAAATCTCATAATAGTGTAAGTGTGTGCGTGTGGCTATGTATTTACTCGTTTACCCGGCTTGTTTTGGGCTTCACTGTTATGTCAGGTGACACGGAGTCCTTCTTTTTGTACACGCCCGTGAAAGAAGCAAATTTTTATTTTAAAATATTAATATCCATCGTCTCAATTTTTCTTGTATAATGCATGTTTTGGCTTCTGTTTGCTATGTTCCTCGCACTTAAAATCAATCATCATTAGTCCATGGCAACACCTAATATAATGTGCATAAAATTTGGCTATTGTCTGGTACAAGTTCGACAGTATTTATGTTTTCCGACTCCTTATCGTAAATGAAATCGTGTCGAAATTATTAATGTTAATATTATATTTCAGAACAACCTTTCCAGCCGTATCTAAATGGCAATTTATTTCGCAAAATATTCTCCCAACAAAACAACCATTATCTGTTAAGCTATATTTTCCTTATAAAACATAACGAACCCTATTATGTAATATGATTTAATCCTATAATTTATGAATTAGATTTTCTTAGTAATGGTAATTACAAACCTTTGCTTTTTTATATTAAGTAGATATATTTTTAGGATTCGTTTTTTTTAATTAATGTGATATATTTATTGTACATGGTAGATGATAATAAGTGAACACTATGCTCAGCATACAACAGAGGAATCACAGGTGCATTGATGGTCTTAAGAGTAGATATCTGCACTTTTTATAAATGCTTAAGAGGGCACCGAGCTACTAGCGAAAACAGGATGAAATCGGATAGGAGGGATAGTTGAAGGTCATCTGATGGTAGGTTTGGCAATTACATTGTAGTCCTCATGATTCTTGACAAACCTACCCCACCCAAAAACTGAGCGGCAGTGCACTTGCAATTCCACTCGGATTTTGCGATGCTTAGTCTCATTGGCCCTGCAATTTCACTAGCATCGGCGCCATTTAAACCGAAAGACAGATTTTTTTTATGTATTTATTCAGAGATATCTAGAAATGTATTAGTAACAATGTTTCTTTTGAACTATGTTAGTACTATTAACCAAAGATATTTATATCCACTGTTTCTGGATGGAGCAGTCAGCGCTGGCAGCAATCACCTTTAGGATGCTGTTACTGCTGACACGTAGACGCTGTAACATGCAACGTGACAAAACATCATGATGGCAGAAGAGGCACCGCCGTGTTTGGCTGGAGTTAGTGGCTTGTGACCAGGTACAGATTCTTCTTGGAAAGCCCGAGGTACATCTTTAAAGAGTGATTGCTAAGAGGTGTCACAAAATGATCTAAGACAGCCTCTAGATATACTTTGGCTAAAGTCTTCCATCAAACCATTACTGAAGCAGAAGGTTGACCACGTTGCCCTTTTCCGACCAATTGTAATCTAAATTTTAAACGTCTTTTATTTATTTATTAAGGAAACCAACAGATACATCACTATATACAAATTACAATATTGGATATATCCTAGAATAGTTTCACTGAGAACACAAAATAATACAATTTTACAGACATGACAACAGAACGAGTAATATATAAATCAAGACACAGACAGGGATATAATAATGAATAAAGATACAAGGTTTAAGGTAAGGACAGTAATTGTTGTTAAACTTAGTCTTAAATGCAGCAGTAGAGGAGTGCGGAAATAGGTCGACATTAATGTCTAGTAATCTAGTAATGTAGAATCCAATTATTATGAACACATTCTGTGAAGAGGCGCGCGAAACCCAATATTGGTTCTAGGAGTCGGTAGGTTGAAAGTTCTGTGCGTGCGTAAAGACCTGGCAGGAGCATTGAATGGCAAAAGCTCGAGAAGTTCAGGACAAGCTAGTTCATTTACACATATTTTTCTTAAGGTGACACAGTCTATTAAGTGACGTCTTTGGCTAAGTCAAAGGTATGTTTTCAAAAGTTCATTGTAGTTAGCCCTACCACAATTCATACGATAGTTTAAAATGCGTAAGAATTTCTTTTGTACAGCCTCCAGTTGTGTAACATATATAGCATAATGGGGATTCCAGATTGGACAGGCATATTCCAACTGAGACTGCACAAGCGTTTTATTAAGGTAAATATATGTAGCTTTATCTTTGGAAGGTCTGGTGACACGGGTTATGAAGCCTAACATTCGGTAAGCTTTATTAATAAGTATGCCCACATGCTTGTTCAAGGTTAGTTTAGGGTCAAGAAGGACCCCTGAAAGAGTGAACAGATTCAAGGGCATGGTCTCCAAGGGTGAGGTTGGACGTGATTATATTATGGGTTTTTCTAGTAAAGATGACATGCTGACACTTATTATAATTTAGAAATAATTTGTTTTTTTTGCTATAGTCGTCGAGCCTATCAAGATCTTCCTGTATCAGTGACACATCAGAAGGTATAAGTATCTTTTTATATAACTTTAGATCATCTGCATAGAGTAAATAATTGCAGTGTAGAAAGTACTTCGATATGTCGTTGATAAATAAGGAGAAAAGCAACGGCCCAAGGATTGAGCCCTGGGGTACGCCGGATCTCACTGATGCTTGAGATGAAGTAAACCCATTTCAAATCACCGATTGAACACGATTATGTAGGTAAGGTGTAAACCATCGCAACACATTTCGAATTATAAGCGTACACTTTGTCATTTCGCTTATTGAATTGGTCTTCAATTATTGTGGCAAATTGTCATCAGTGAAAAGGACATTCATTCTGTACTTGCTAATAATAATATATAATACCCACAGTTGTTACCCATGTTTTGGAACAGCAAGCAATCTTATCGAGCCACTCCTTTTTAACATGCCGCAGGTTTCTTTGATGATATGCAAAAAGAGTACTTAAAGGAATTTCATTCCTCGCGATAAGTTTTTTGTTTTGTTATAGAATTTTCACTGGCCTTAGAAGTATTTACAGCATTTTTAGTTCTAACAGTACATGGTCTTTTATGGTCTTTGGCAGAAGATCTGTTGGTATACCAAAATATTTGACTATAGTAGTAGTGTCTTGAGAATGACCGAACGTCTACTGCAATTTTGTTTTCTTTTACTTCACATTGTTATTTTTTTATGAAAAAGTTGATCAAACAAGCGTATGGTGTTCATGGTCATCTGTAATTTTAAGTGATCACCGCCGCCCACATTCTCTTGTAACACCAGAGGAATAGCAAGAGCTTTTAGCCCTTGTCGTATTATCCTGGAAACAGCGCACAAGGAAGCTCATTCCACAGTGAAACAGCTCTTCGGAACACTCCACGTGATAAATGCGGTAGAAGACACACAATGAAGCGACGTCTCCACGCAACGCCAAGCCGTTTACAGAGCTCTGGATCCCTGACCAGTCGAGCTGCTCTTCGTTGCACGCGGTCAAATGTATCAAGCTGAAACTGGGATGCACCAGATGACAGATTTTATTGAATATAAACCTCGGAAAAATGGGATTTACGCGATATCATCGAAGTATCTAACATAGATTGAAGTTCAAGTTGATAGCAATCGATCGATTCAGTTCCCATCAATCACATCGGACAAACATTGGACCCATTAGTTCTACGTAAGACAAACATCACCGCTACTGGGCAAACCTTAGCTTTTCCTTTAACATAATATTAAATGGTAGAATGTATCGAGTATAATAGCAACATAGAAAGCTATATGATAAGTTATTGACTTTATAAGGATAATGTCAAACTGAGTGACCGCTTTGTGACATATAAATATATATTTAAACACTTTTTTTTGTTATATTAAATCTTTGTTTTATGATACGAATGAAAAACTTACTTTTCTTTTATAATATGTCAGAACTTTAATCTCCTATGTCATCCCCATGTAGTTCAAAGTTTCAAAAATGCTCGAAAAGGCATAAAAAGGCATAAAAGGCATTTATTTTCCCAAAATTGATTTCTTTAGAATTATTTTTGAAACAAATGGCGCTCTGAGAGAGAAGAAGCGGCGCAAGAAATAAATGCTTATAATTTTTTTCCTCTCAAGTGCTCAAATACAAAGTTTCATGGTTTTATCTTCGATAGTGACGAATTTCCCTATTCTAACTCCTCCATTTATTTTATGCAATAAGAATATGTCCTTTTCCAAGCTCTAGTCTAGCTCTGTACCAAATTTTATCAAAATCGGTTCGGTTGTGTAGGCGTGAAAGCGTAACAAACAAAATTATTAGTAGGGATATTATCAGAGGTATTTACTATTTGGGAATTCAATTAAATTACAAACTTTGTTCTATATATAATTTTACATGGATACTTTTTGGAAAATCTTAAAGGCCAGCAACGCTCCTGATGATACCTCCGATGTTGCAAGAGGTTATTGTACGTCATGTTTTCGCCTATTCCTAAATTAATTAAAAGTCCTTATTATTATTAAATATAAGATCCACTTTAAAAAACACAAAGCAATGTCAATATTAATCTATGAAGTACCTACTCACATAAACATATAAAACCAAAAGAATACGCAAGAACAAGCGATCAACAAAATACAATAAAGTAATATTTACTTCGTAATGAAATTCTGAGCCTTACAAAAAAGATCCAGTTAAATCTAGAAATATATTGTTAGCGTCTAAATTTTAAATTAATCGCATGCAACCGTATTTTTTATACAAAATTATAAGCAGCTACGTGCAGTTGTATTGTGAGAATATAAAATACTCGTGTAAAAGGCAAAATTTAATTATAAAAATGTGATACCAAAGCTAGACTTCGTACTCGATCCCAGACAAATTGTCTGCCACAGTTCTCAAGTAACAAAGCTCGACCACAAGCAACTCACAGAGAAATAAACTAGGCTCATTAAAATTTCTCAAGTCACTTAATTGGGCCGTTTTCATTTCGATTACGTAATTTCTGGGATGGAAACACTTCAAAGATCTCGAATTGTGATCACAGACAAAAATGTCGTCAATTTTATACCAATCAGATATTTTTATTCAAAATTCATTTCAATATAATATTATGTGATTTTTTGACACTCGTCCAATTTTAGTTGATGTAACTTTATGGTAAGTAAAATAAAATTGTATTAATGATCTGCTGGGTTTTTCTTTGCAGCGATTTTCCCAGTAGACATTTAGTTTTTCCATGAACTACCACAGGTTTCGTTAGATGTAAGATTCGATTTTTGTTGTTATTATTGGAGAGTTAAAAAAAACCTAGATTTATGAACGGTTGGTATTGGTTGGCTTATTGGTGATATACGCCTCAATGTTGCGGCGTTGCGTAGAGTCATCACTTCATTGTGTGTCCTCTACCGCATTTATCGCGGGGAGTGTTCCGAAGAGCAATTTCACCTGATTCCTGCCGCTGAATTCCATCTTCGCACGATACGCCACAAGTTTTGATATCATCCACACCATCTGGATGTATGGCAGTCCTCCACAGTGCGGTTTTCAAGGAGCTTTCTTCGACGTACTGTGCGGTGTTTCCGGGACGATACGACATGGGTACCTTCAAAAAAAGCGCCTACACCTTCCTAAAAGGCCGGCAACGCTCTTGTGATTCCTCTGGTGTTGCAAGAGAATGTGGGCGGCGGTGATCACTTAACACCATGTGACCCGTACGCTCGTTTATCCTCTGTTTCCATAAAAAAAATGTTATGCGAGTTTGAATGCGGGATTCCATAAATTCCTTTACTTAAAGTCTTAGTTTTTTTTATTTCATCAGTACGGGACTATAGCCCACATCATAGATGGCCGTCTTTATATTTTAAATTAACTCGATCGAATTTAAGGCGTGACGGTTCTATACAAACCGCAGTCTTATGGTACAATAGACATGCCGCATTTATTGAAATTCCTTCACAACGATAGTAAAATGTATAATAAATAGCTGTAGGTATTATGATAATGTGCCACCGTATCGAGCCCTAACGAGACTCGAACGAGCGGTCTCCGACTTCAACTACTCGTTAGCATGAAATCAAAATATTTATTATGAATTAATTTACATAAACAGCACACGAAATATGCATCACAACTCAATACTTCCTTTGTTTGGTCGGCTTTATTGTGTGAAAGTATTGTTCTTCATATAGCTTACTTTAATACATCTTATTTAAAATATTTTTTATTATTATTTTAATGATTTGATACAATTTGCAATATGGTAACAAGATGCTGTGAACTTAGTATTTTCTTTGATTAACGCGAGTGTTACACATTTAAATAAAATAATTTTTTAAAGGATTCAAACATATGTTATTATAACTTTGTAACATTAGATTATTATTAGACCTTTCCAGATATCGTTTTCAGGGAGACTAAAATAACAATAAAAATTAAACTTTTACACATTTTCTTGCTGTCTACTGTTTACTAGCCTTTCTCCTGCTCTTTATATTAACAAAAACAATCTAGTTTTGACTTATAGCATAATTTTTTATGAAATGGATAGACTAAATTTAGATTAACTTGAAAGTAACATTTTAAGTTTCAAAGTTTAAAAACTTGTCACAAAGTCTTAGTGACAAGTAACATAACACGACGCGTTTCGATTTCAGTTGATTTTTAAATCTCGTAAAATAACTAAAAAAAAGTAAAAAAGAGGAAGAAGTTATTATTATTATTGTTATTATTCTATCAAAATTGCAGCTGCCTTACTTTTGTGATTTTTGGGATAAGACCCGCAGACAAACAGACAGACGAAAAGTAATTTGGATAACAGCATTCACGTTTCTCACCATTCTAGTACGGATATATTATAAAATTTTCAGACTTGATTTTTTAAAATGAAAACTGAAATTTATGAAATCAATAGATAAGATACAACCAATGATATAACGCTGACCCCGATTCAAACGAAAACCATTATAATATTAGATACACCTAATTGCAAAGCAGATGTTCGAAGATGTCTGCGAATTGATCTCGAGGACGAGTTCAAAAGAGAACTGACAGATTTTGTTATTGCAAGTGTTCTCGAAGTTGTGTAAATAAGTTTGACAAATTATTGTGTATAAAAGATGACAGCATGTTTACACAACGGCTTATGAATATGAGATATTGAACTTGAGCAAAACGTATTAAGATCAGGACTATAGGACATTCTGAGTTCGAATGCTTTTGTTAAATTATATTAAGTATGATTTTTTAGGATCCCGTAAACTAATACTTGCCAAAAGGAACGCTTTAACTATGATTGGTCTGTCAGTCCGTCCGTCTTTTTGTTATTCAGCTATACCTCATAAACCTATATTGCAGTTTTAACAACATAAAATAGAGAATTTTCTCTTTGTAGATTTTTACTGAAATCCAATATATTTAAAAATGGATTCAACTTTTTTTTGGTTATTGATTGACAATTGATGCTGATTGATGGTCTCATCACCAATTATTATAAAAGATGGTAAATAAAATAGATAAATGTAATATATTCATTGCGTCCACTTAATTTCTGAACAATTTGTGTTAAATAGGTATTCTTGTGGAGTGGGGTGATAAAGAGAAGAGAAGCAGAGAGAGAATTAATGCGATAGCGTATTCTATAAAAATTTTTGAAAGTCTTCATCCGTTTATTAGTCGAATGTACTGGCTATTGATGGCTACAAGGATTGTAAGTTTTACTGTTATTAATCCACTAGATTCCGATAAATGGTCTGTTTCAGCAGATAAGCATTCAAGTGTTTTTCCATTTTTTATGCACTAATAGTAACAATATCTAACGCAAAACTTAAGTTTCTATCTAACGAAACATCTAACGAAAAATAAATTATGTCCGTAATTATAAATGCCGCCAAAAGCAATAAAGGACGTCGTAACACAGAACATGCGGTAAGAAATGTATCTTCGCAAATAAACGCTCATTTCGAGTCAAATAAAATTTTGCACAATGAGAATTAGATGGCGGAAGACTGGCATTTAAAGTGCTCAACAAAGCGCGAAGAGGAATAAAGGTGCTCCCGGAAAACGAACAGTATTATAGTAATTAAACTCAAACTAGCAGAAAATTTGTTGGAACGGAATGTTGTTATTAAAATAGGTGGTTGTCTTAAAATATCTTCAATCGAACTGTCACTTGAACAATCTCTGTTACTGATAATCGAACAGTTCATATTTTAAACCTCCTATTAATAATTTCTGATAGGATAATTTATTTAAAAAAACATTTGTGATTGCAATTTCTTTATGCAATTTGTTGCTACAATATAATAGACTGAATCAGCAAATCTTGTAGCAGGAATTGTTTAAAAATCAAGGAAAGTATTTGGTTAATTTGATTAATTTCTAAGCTTCATCATATGTGCTAGTGAGTGATTAGAAGGAATGGTCCAACATGCAATACTAATCTTGACGATCATCATTACATTGATAATATTATATCTGTTTATACACATACAAAATTAGTATGAACGATATGGGACTCGAAATCACGACCGCTCGCGTTCCGTGCGAGTGCTCTTCCAACTGAGCTTACCGTTCGAGTGACGTATCGTCATAAAATCTTGTATGCTTTGGTCAAATCTCAGGTTGTGGCTTCATCTACAGGATCTAGTTTACAGATGATAACCTGCTCAACCCCAATAATTGCATATTATTAGGAAATTTACTTGAGATGTCGCTCTTGCAAATCTAAACAAATTGTTTATATCTATTTATTTAACTTCACAAAAATACTATATACTAACACAGAAGCTACAATTTATTGTTTTCTTAATTTTGAGTGTTAACTTCTATTTATGACAAGGGAAAAAGAATTCTCAAGGATCTCACAACTAGATTTCAGAATCACAGTTTGAAAACGTTACGCAGGTGTAGTGCAGCAAGAAAATGCGTAAGAAAATAGCGATACAGTATTTTTGAACAAAATGTTTGTATGCATGTTCTCTGTTATCTATGATTGTGAAGGTTTCAGTGGAAGTCTAATTCTTTTAACCTCTCGTGATGTGCAAGCATTATTATGTTTCGGTCTGAAGGGTGCCGTAGCTAGTGAAATTACGTGGCTAATGAGACTTAACATCTTATGTCTCAAGATGACAAGCGCAATTGTATACTAAGTGGCACTGCATTGTAATGGGTAGGGTGTATCACTTACCAACATCAGAGGACCTCTTTGCTCCTTTGATCAATAAAAAACTTTTTTTATATAAAAATTGATAAAACCCTGTTTTCATAATAGTAAAAGATCTACTTACTGAAAATTAAAAAAGTACTAATACTATACAACTAGTATAATACATATTTATTTTAATAAACTATCTTTTGTTTTTTTTCTTCCGTTTATATGTTTTTTTTAAATTGTGTTATAATATTTAGTTATTAAAAGTTATAACATCTGTTCATAAATACTTATCCTTAATTTATTTAGGTAAGTTTAATTTTTTCTGTGATTTTGGTGTCACAAATGCTAAAATTAAATTATTTGATGATATAAAAGACTGACTATTTCTAGTCACTACTTCTCATCTGACGGTTTCAATTATACTCAATGTTTTTCAAGAATCGTTTAGAATGTGATACGTTTAATTTATAAACTTAAAAGAATAAAAAAAATACTTACACTTTCATTTGTTAACGCCAGCAATGCCTAGAACTCTGTTTTTATATTATATATCTACCTTTAAGTAACCTAGTTTATTCTGCTCCTTTACACAATTTAGTAAAGTTTACGGGTAAAAGTTAATGAAACGCTATATCCTAGATAAACCCTTGTCACCAAATAATTTATTATCCAACTTCATTCCCGGTTCATTCTTCAAACAAAGAAAGTTGTCGAGCAAATAAAACGCCCAACATCATAAGATATGACCCATTTTGACGTCATAAAATTATTCCCACTGAGAGTTTCATTATCACAGTCTAATATTTGAGTTTTGTTAAGTTTTCGTGGAAGGCTGAGAATGTGTTTAATTCGGAGATGACTTTAGAGGACGCGTTCTTAACAAACGACTAGTAAAGTGTGAGTGTGAGTGTGAGTGGGGAATTACACATTACAGTTTGTAACTATTTTAAATATTTATGTTGAAGAAAATTTCTATCATTTTGCTTATTGACTATTTTGTAAGTCGCAATCTTTTGTTATACTTCTCTAAAAATTCAACTGCATGAATCAATTTGATTAACGGCCGTTTTCAATAACCTATCTATACTTAGTTTAACTTACGGATACATTGCTGTCACCGTTTAATGACAAGATCTTATCTATATATAGTTATGTCCAATATAGTTATAGTCCAATGCTATCTATCAATAGGTTATTGAAATGTAAGTAAGCGTAAAAGGATAGATTTGTCTACCTCTAATAAGTTAAACTAAGGATCGATAGGTTATTGAAAACGGCCGATAGTTCAATGCTATCTGTCAATAGATTATTGAAATGTAAGTAAGCGTAAAAGGATAGATTTGTTGATTGATAAGACGTCTAGTAAGTTTAACTAAGGATAGATAGGTTGAAAACGGCCGTATTTTTTTTTCTGAAAATAAGGGACAAGACGAGCAGGACATTCAGCTGATGGTAATTGATACGCCCTGCCCATTACAATGCAGTGCCGCTCAGGATTCTTGAAACCCCCAAAAATTCTGAGCGGCACTACAACTGCGCTCGTCACCTTGAGACAAGATGTTAAGTCTCATTTGCCCAGTAATTTCACTAGCTACGGCGCCCTTCAGACCGAAACACAGTAATGCTTACACATTACTGCTTCACGGCAGAAATAGGCGCCGTTGTGGTACCCATAATCTAGCCGGCATCCTGTGCAAAGGAGCCTCCCACTGGTGTATGGTACATAACTATTGATAGATAAGATCTTGTCATTAAACGATGACAGCACTGTATCCGTAAGTTAAACTAAGGGTAGATAGTTTATTGAAAACGGCCGTTAATCAAATTCATTCATGCAGCAGAATTTTTTTGAGAAGTATAACAAAAGATGGCGAAATTCAAAATAGTCAATAAGCAAAAGTTAGTTAATGACATTTACGGATGGATTCTAATAGTACAAGATCCTACCGCTTGATTCTACAGGTTCTTTTTGATAAACCTAACTTTTAATGAACCTTTAGTGAGTATGCAATGTATTAGCCATAGGTTGCCTATAAAAAATTGGCCGCAATCACCTGTTATTATTTTAGTATAATAAATAAATGTGATCTTAGTTAGTTGCAACGGGTGCTGCTTGTGGTGTCAGGCCGACCTGTTATAGTTAATAAATCATTCTATTTGTTGGATGCAATGACTAATTGTGACAGTAATCACGACCACCATGTTCACGAAGCATCCTTACACGTTCAAGCTCTAAAGGTTGATGCATCCAATATACGATAGCTTATATTTATACAGTTAATTATTTATTACTTTTTATGAAATAATTTCTATTAAACAGAAAGGCCTACGTACCTACGTAGGCCTTTCTGTTTAATAATCTGGTTCCCTGACATGACATCTTACTAAGGTTGACAAAATTTTTGGCTTTGATATTTAATTATGTTACATTTTATAGAGCAATACTACGGTTCTTAAATGTTGTGAATGGACTCATTATAAGGCCCCATTTAACCTTCTTTCCGCTTTAGTTTCGTAGTATTAGCTATCCTGTTGTATACCCTGTGAGTATGTGACACAAAAAAAGAGATTCCTAAGTCAGTGTGTTAACGCCTGTAACAGCTGAGAGGAGGAGACGGCGGGGGAGAGGGGAAGCGACCAGTTTTTAGAACCTGCGCCGACATACGCGAAAGAGACCGCCATCGCCCGGCCGTAATGAGAGACGTCCTTGTTTAGCATTATATTTAATCTATACCTAATAATTCATATAAATAACCACCATTCCTCGGCTGGAATTATGAGGTGCTCTGTTAGGGTCTCGCTTATGCTTTAAGGTTTTACATTCATGGCGGGGTAACTTTAGCCAAAAATATCTATGGACGGATTCAACAATTGTTTTAGCTTGGTTGAAGACCCAAACTAAGGATCTCAAGGTATTTGTGTGTAATCGGGTAAATGAAATTAATAAACTTACCAGCGGATTTATATTTCGGCATGTACCCACAGATAAAAACCCGGCAGACCTGGCGTCTCGCAGCGTAAGTCCCAGTCAGCTCGAAGCTTCTGCCCTCTGGTGGGAAGGGCCGTCGTTCCTACGGAATGATGAATCCTACTGGCCGAAAACCGCTCATACTCACATTCCTATACACTTACCCGAGGTAAAAGACATAATTAAATGCCACGTCTCAGCTAACGATGCTCTAAAATTTGACAAATATTCTAACCTTAACAGAATGAAGAGGATTTATGGCTACGTATTACGTTTTTTATCAAATTGTAAAAATAAAAATAATAAAATAATTGGTCCTTTAGATGCTAATGAATTGAATCAATCTTTACTATTAAATGTAGTCAACAGGAATGTTTCAATGAAGAGATAAAATTAATTTCAAATAATAAAGCTCTCAATCGTAAGTCTAAATTAATAACACTAAATTGCTTTATCGACTCACACGGCTTGCTAAGAATTGGGGGTCGTATTCAAAACTCTGAATTTGAATACGATAAAAAACACCCGTTGATTTATGATTCAAAGCATCATTTCACTAAATTACTATTTAAAAACGAACACGAAAAGTTGTTTCATGCCGGTCCTCAGCATCTACTTGCCTCTATAAGAGAGAGTTTCTGGCCCATCGGTGGTCGACATCTGGCACGTAGTACGACGAAGCAGTGCATGATTTGTTTTCGTTTGCGTGGACAAACATTGCAACCTATAATGGGCAACTTACCTGCTGAAAGAACCTACTCTTCGTTTCCATTCTATTCGTGTGGGGTGGATTCTGCTGGACCATTTATGATTTCCAGTCGAAAAGGAAAGGGCAACCGCATTTCTAAATGTTATTTGTGTTTATTTATATGTTTAGCATCAAAAGCACTTCACCTGGAAGTAGTTAGTGACTTAAGCACGGAGTCATTCATTTTGTCATTGCGAAGGTTCGTTTCTAGAAGAGGCAAACCATATTCAATATTTTGTGATAATGGCAGCAATTTTAAGGGTGCAAACAATGAGATAAGTAGATTACTCAAATCTAGTCGTGAGCATTTAACCAATTTTGCCTCTAATGAAGGATTTAGATTCATATTTAGTCCCGCTTATTCTCCACATTTTGGAGGTATTTGGGAGGCTGGCGTGAAGTCAGCAAAGCATCATTTGCGTCGTGTCGCTGGCAATGCTTCTCTCACTTTTGAGGAACTAGCGACGCTGTTCACACAGATTGAAGCGATATTGAATTCTCGCCCTTTAACCCCTCTTTCTGCTGATCCTACAGATCCTACTCCATTAACCCCTGGGCATTTCTTAATTGGAAGACCTATGAGCGCGGTGCCTACGCTTCCTATCACGGCAAAGCACCCCAACCGGTTCCAGCTCATTGAGCAATTAAGGCAACACTTTTGGCAGAGGTGGCGCCGGGAGTTTATAGCAGAGCTTCAACAGCGAACTAAGTGGAGTACTAAGACAAAGGAGCTTCAGATTGGAGACTTAGTATTACTTAAAGAAGATAATATTCCTCCACTTCAATGGCGTCTAGCACGCATCGCTAAATTATACCCTGGATCGGATGGAGTAAGCAGAGTCGCAGATGTCCTTACTACAAAGGGCACAATAAAAAGAGCTATCCACAAGATGTGTGTAATTCCTGCCAAAGATGATGTCAAAACAAACTAGGTACTCGGACGCTGTACTGGGCCACATTCAATCCTATTGAAAGCAGTACTTTCAAGGCCCGGAGGATGTTAACGCCTGTAACAGCTGAGAGGAGGAGACGGCGGGGGAGAGGGGAAGCGACCAGTTTTTAGAACCTGCGCCGACATACGCGAAAGAGACCGCCATCGCCCGGCCGTAATGAGACGTCCTTGTTTAGCATTATATTTAATCTATACCTAATAATCTTGTTAATATAAATCTAGAAGTTTAAGTTTTGTTTTAATTATAAACACAGTGAATTATTACTTAAATCACTTTATTAACATCTCTATGTTGTTCAATTGTTGCTGTCACTGAACTAATTTAAACGATATTTAAGAATTTATTACACAAATTAAATTTGAAAACAAAATTTTGTCACCGATGCGGGACTCGAACCTGCGACGTCTCGCGTTCCGTGCGAGTGCTGTTACCAACTGAGCCAAGCTTCAAACTGAGAGTTAATTTTTTCAACTCTCAGGATGATACAACGAATGGCATACAAGATTTTATTGACGATACGTCACTCGAACGGTTGGCTCGGTTGGCAAGAGCGCTCGCACGGAACGCGAGAGATCGCGGTTTCGAGTCCCGCATCGTTCACAAAACTTTGTTTTCAAATTTTATTTGTGTAATAAATTTAATCCCAGAAATGTGTGTTATCACTTTGAAACATAACAAATTGTTAATATTTAAGAAACCCTATTTCAAAACTTACAAAATGATGAAGTATATTCGTGTGAAATCAAGTAACTAATATAATATTTAAAAAAAAATTGTTTCTAAGGCGGATTAATTTCTCTTTCAACAATATTTTATAACCATGTTTTCGTTAAGCTGAGAATGTATTTGATTCAGAGCCGCTGCTAAATGCGGTTTGACAAAGGATAAATTTAATGATTGTCCTCAAAAAGAAGGAATCGAGTTTCCGTTAAAGGTGAAGGGTGCGTGGGGAGGTTGTTAGTGGAGAGGAAGATTTTAATGAGGGTTCTGGGCGAAATACAGTATTTATTCACCTTTGACAGACGTTGCAAAATAAAACTAGCAAATGACGAATATCTTAGATTAAAAATTGTCCTTTAAATGTTTTAGTTAATTTTAAATTTTTTTGTAGATTAATTGGCTATATTAGTAGATACATGGCTGATATTACGACTATTATGAAAATTGCTCAGTGTAAGATTGAAAGTCCACCCTTGTTATCTAAATTAATCCCCAATATTTCATACCAACATTCTAGAAAAAATAATCTCCTCTATATTCTACTCACGCGCACAAAGTATAGACCCCACTCCTTTTTACCACGTACTTCGAATAATTTTAACAAACTAAAGTCATCTGAAAGTGATCTTTTTTATTCCAGTTTACGTAGTGTTAAAAAACATATTCCACAAGATAATGTGCAGGTCATATAGAAAACTATTATAATGGCAATATAAGTGTATATTTTAAGTCATTTTAAATTGCAAAAGTGCGTAAGTTACCTACCTATTACATAGCCTTTAATTAGTTTCAGCTGTAAGTAATTTGTAAAAACGTTAAAAAACCATTTAATAGTTATTTGTGGAGTCTTTTAATTGGCCCATAATGTAAACATGTAGATACGTATTTGTATTGAAGGCTGTTAGCCACCCTATGAAAATAATATATAATAAAAACTCGTAAAATTTATTTATGATCATTAAATATCATTAAGATCGCGGTTGACAGGTAAGGTGCCCATGAAGCTGGCAAAGTTACCTCCCTGTATGGTCAAACTTATCTGCTGACAGAGGTACGTACCAGACCTTGGGTATAAAATCATATTTATTATACTTCATTTAATAAACTAGTTTTTTTTACATCATACTTTGTTTAGTGCATTTCAATTGTTGAATCTATTATAATTTATTCTCTGTTTTCCAAGTACGTTATCAAAGCCTATCTCCATTTTAAACGAGGGACACAGAGACTTGGAACAGGAAAATATGTCCTGCATGCTTATCAGAATTAGATTCATATTTCGCTCTCATGCGTGCAATCGCATTGAAGCAGCGTGTGCTTAGTGTCATTAGTTGTCATTAGTCCTATTTTATTTGTGTTTATTTGGTTGCATTAAATTAACTGGCCACTGACCACTCATAGCAGTACTTATAATAACTTAATTTACCAATGGATTTTATTATTATCGTTATTTATGGCACTAAGGGACGAGACGAGCAGGACGTTCAGCTGATGGTAATTGATACGCCCTGCCTATTAATTAATTAATGCAGTGCGGCTCCGAATTCTTGAAAAACCCAAAAATACTGAGCGGCACTACATTTGCGCTCGCAACCGTGAGACATTAGATGTTGAGTCTCATTTGCCCAGTAATTTCACTAGCTACGGCGCCCTTCAGACCGAAACACAATAATGCTAACACATTCCTGCTTCACGACAGAAATAGGCGACGTTGTAGTACCCATAATCTATCCAACCTAGCCTCCCACTGGATTCAATAACAACCGCTTGACAGATTTTTTGCTTCCTAATTAGACTGTATCTTCCCCAGCATGGCGTTGGGTTTACAGCACATTTGTAATAACTAAAATAAAAAGATGTTTGGTATGTATTTTTTAAATGTTGTATTACTCGTACAATTAAGATTAAATCAATTATTTAAATTATTTTAACCTATTATCTACAGCAAACTCTATTTCCTATAGATAACGTTAACAATATAATTAGTTACAAATAACAATATAATATAACCTATGTGTTATATACTGCCTGAACTTTTCGGATTTAATTATATATAATATATAACCTAAATTTTCAATAAATTAAAACATTTGGATAATAATGACCTATTCTGTTCTGACGTGCAATCAGCTAAAATAATTTTGGTTAATTGTAACTTAGAGCGAGATCCTAAATAGGATTGTATTGTATATAATCTAGATTATAAGTTTTAAATCTCGCAAATGTTATAACTAGACTTAAGTGTACAGCATTGTAATTTTTAGTTGATTTTTTACTTGTGGAGGCTCATAAATGGCCTTTACTTATTAACATTTACATTTAACCCTGTATTATGGCTGTCAGCCCCCCTAATATAAAAAAAAATAAGTAAATATATCTATTAAAGGAATATTCTTATAAAATAGGAAAATTCAAACCTTAACTAGAAACTTTGTCCTTCAAACCTTTGTCTGTCACCACGGAGACCCCGGTTCGATCCTCGCCCGCCACGTTTCAATGTGTTTTAGGTTTTCCTTTTACTTTTTTTTAAATTCATATACGTTTATTCGACGCTTTATAAGGTTGGTAATGATCTTGTGATTCCAATGGTGTTACAAAAGAGTATAGTACGGTGATCACTTTCCAACAGGCAACCCGGATACGTGTGTCGTCAAGTCAAAAAAGTTCGAATTCATCTTTATCTAGGAAAATATTATATGCCAAGCATGCGGGAGTTAAAGAATTAAATAACCATTGCCGAATAAGCACAAAGTAAAATAGCGATTACCCAACGTTAAAAAAGAGGCTTCATTACTGTGTGAGTGACAATTTAATGAAGTGTCGGCGTTGCATCAGCGAGGTTATTAAAAGTAGCCGCCTAATGAATAGCCAACTTGATGATGTTACGAAAGATTCAATTGAATGTTTCGTGGTTGCCGTATGTTTGTTTATTGCGATATATCAATATGGTTAAGCCCTGAATGCAATCAGTAGACTCTTCTTAGGTTTGACGCATATGTAAAAACAGTATATAATTATTATTTTTAAGTTTACAAAAAAATACATATAGGGTTGATTGATCAACTTGGAATGATGCATGAAAGCAGATAGGCTTACGGCCGTTCCCAATATTCAGTCTATCTCCAGTTGTGGCCTATTTGAGATAAAAATCGTAGCTATCGTTGACATTTCTGTCCCAATAAACTTATCGACGGTAACTCACCTTATCCGTACACGCTGTCTGTCAATGGGAGGACGTATAGCTTACCAGCTATAGAAGTTTGTATGGAAATTGCAATTCACGTGTCCCAATATAAGGTGATAAGAATGACTTATCGGGTATATTGGGACAGCTTCAGATTATTGACAGCTCATTAGAAGGTATACTTTATCTCTATCTGTAGATAGTATATTGGGAACGGCCGTTAACAAGACACTGTGTTATTCTTAAGGACGTTTCTTCCTTATATAATATATAAATAAAATAAAAAACCTATCACAGTCAGTCTGACAAACTCACATTGATAACTGGTGTTGCAAGAGAATGTGGGCGGCTTAACGTCAGGTGGGGTGTACACTCGTATGTTTAGTTTCATTAAAAGTTCTAGGAAGTATTGTACAATTGTCCTAATGAACAGAGATGACTCATTTGAGATTCATTGGACTAATCCAATTTTAATAAGACTAATTATGACTAACTCACCGCAGGCTTACATTAGTCTGACTCACATATTGGCGATATTAAACTTACCTAATGTTTACTAACTCTACATATTGTTGGGATTGAGTATTAAAAATTATAAAGACTTTCCCCTTTCGGGTAGCATATTGGGTACATCTAGAATTCTAGATAGACTGTGACACCTGTAAATACGTTGAAAAAATAGCGGCAAACTGTAAGCGTCTATTTTCAGGAACGCGCGCACTCTAAAAAAAAATGACTATCGCGAGTGTCAAATGAAGCTTGTCATGCATCCTCCTCCTTCTCGCGTCGTATTCCTCATGGCTGAGGGTTTCTTTAAGGATTCCACTTTTTGACAATTCGCCACCTGTGTCTGTTTTTGGCTACGTGCAGTGCGTCATGAAGTCCGGTATTCAGAGATGTAAGGATTTGGTCAGACTATTTTATAGGGCTGCGACCTCTGGGGCGTCGCCCGTCTACCTTCCCAATAACCATCAGTTGTTCGAGGTTGTGGCCATCTTTTCTGGCGATATATCCAAAGAACTCTAAGATTCTACGGAGGCAGCTACTGGATGTGAGTATGGTTTTTATAACTAGAGTGAAGGATGGAATGGTTGGTGTGGAATGCTGTGTAAGGGATTTGAAGCAACTTCCTCCAGCGCCACATCTCAAAGGCATCAATTCGTCATTGTCATGCATACTAAAGTATTAAAGGTGGACTGTTGTTATGCGTTGCCTAACAGCAAGAGACTATCCAGACGTATTAATTATCTAAGGGTGCATCTATTCACATATACTTTTAATATTTACCTGTTGGAGGCTATTTTGTACTGGTTGCTGGCTAGGTGGCTATTACAGCGGCAACCGTTTCTGCGTTCGTTTCGTGCTGAAGCACGCCGTAACTAGTGAAATTACTGGGCTAATGAGACATAACATCTCATGTATCAAGCTTATGAACGCAATTGTGATAACGTATATTATAAATTGAAATGTAAAAGAATTTATGGTTGCATCAAGAAATTTCCCATTATTAGAAATCTTATTAATGAGCTGTAGTGCGGATGGACGTGCCTTGGGGTTCAATCCTAGGACCTTTCTTATTCCTCGTCTACAATAATTCTTTTCGCTGATGACACTTCATCTCAGGGGCGTGCATTCCATACAGGCAATAATGCAACGCTTACGCTTAATAAAAATAAAAATTAATGTATACTACAAATGTTAAAGTTAATTTAGTTCCGTTATTCTATAACCAAATTTCTATTTAACACCCAGCCAGTAAGTTTTAGCTTACGATAAAAACCTAATAAAAAATTTTGATAGACACATTATAAGACTGCCTACGCCAACTTAGAAAACATATCCCTCAAAGATATACTACCACAGAAGAATGTAGGCTAGATAAATATGTAATGTTTCAAAAACATGACGTCGCAATTTAACAGCAACAATAAGTTTGCCTACTGACCAATTACTGGCCGTGGCTTAATTCCTGACAAATGTTTCGCAAGATAAGCCCCCAAAGCCATAGCCCACATAGTACATACACACACACAGTATTTAGATATGTAAAATAGTTAATATTCTTGTATATCGTAAAGAATAAAACGTCAACCAAAAGTAAACTATTACCATCTTTCATGACACACTCCCGACAAAATATATCCTCTCATTTATGTTTCCAGATAAAGTCGACAAAATATAACTTCACCTAGCTCTGAGCAAACCTCTTCGTGAATCTCATTATATTTGAATATTTCAAGTTTTAACTGCTCTTACCTTTGAATCTCTGAATTGTCAAAATACATTTTTGATCATTATCAAGGATTTATCTTTGTGACAAATTATATTTTTATTTTAAACAAAATAGCACTGATTCAATTCATCAAAAGGAATGCTTTATTTCACTGAATTGTAAAGTATCAAGTTGGGTTGCTTATTGTTTCAAATCCATTTGTAATGTTTATTTATGTCATCAAATCACTCGATCGCATTAAACAGATAATATATTCAAATAGGATCAAGATGTGTGACATTTACTTTGTGTGACCCCATAACCTAGTAGATTTCTATCACCTATATTATATTCGCGGTACAAACAACTCTGTCAATAAGGCGTCTATGCGTTGTAGGGTCGATGACTATGTGATTACCACTGAACACCGTTCCTCGTAGAACTCATCAATAAAACGGAATTCCTTTTGACTGACCACCCATACTTACTACCTCTGGTGTTCCTAGAAACTGTTTAAAAACTGGAAGAACTTTAATTTTTATAATATTTGTTTTAATTTGCATGGCTAGGATATTGAAATTCGTGATTTTGATTTTTTTCTTATACTTCAAATATGTTTTACTTCAAAAATACTATGATGTTCTAGGTAATTTTTATAAATACCTTTTTTATGAAAATAAGGGACGAGACGAGCAAGACGTTCAGTTGATGGTAATTGATACGACCTGCCCATTACAATGCAATGCCGCTCAGGATTCTTGACAAAAATTCTGAGTGGCACTACAATTGCGTTTGTCACCTTGGGGCTTAAGATGTTAAGTCTCATTTGCCCAGTAATTTCACTAGCTGCGGCGCCCTTCAGACTGAAACACAACAATGTTAACGCATAACTGCTTCCCGGCAGAAATAGGCGCCGTTGTGGTACCCATAATCTAGCCGGCATCCTATGCAAAGGAGCCTCCCCCACTGGTAAACCTACCTTCTTGACTTGGGTAATAAATGCTGTAAATATCATCATTAATTTTATTTCTTCCAAAATATAATTTTATCTGCTCAAGAAAATAATATTTTATATTCCAGCTACGCTCAAATCTTGTGATTACGGTAAAGATATTCTGCATCCACGCCCGTGTATTCCGGTCACGTATTTTATGTCGTATTTTTAAGATTTAGGTGCTTTATCTTATATTGGTTAAGAAATAATTGATGACTTGAGTTTTTATAGAAATAAAAAAAAATTATAGATAACAAAGTATTGTGGTAAGGTCAGTACTCGTAGGCTGTATGTTTGAATAAGGTAGTGTTATTTTAAATAATTTAGATCATTTAAAATAACACTTCCTTAGGGCTGGAATAGTCACAAAACATCATTACTAACATGAAGTATTGGAGCTGTCAAATCATTAAATTTAAAGGGACAACGAGTTACTTTAATTCACAGATGTAAAAGACTGAAGTGAAAATTACCTGTGTCGGTTTAAGTTTCAATCTCCCAAAGTCATCTAATAAAGAAATAATTAATAGACAATAAATTGATGTAGGTTAAATTATTGATTTCAAGCGACCATTATCCTAAGTGTTTTTAGTGTATCAGCAATTTCATAAAATTAATTATTTGAAGGGATACTGCATTTGTATGTGAATTAAATCAGGGTTATAAATAAAAATTAAAAAGTGTTATGGAAAAATTATCACAATGGCTTTATTAAAGTATATAAATAGGTATACTTGTGACTTAATATGGACATTTATTTATTTACACTTTATTTACAAATTCACATAATCTACAGCAGTCTTATAGAATGTATTTACATAATATGAAATAATCAGAACAGAATGGATTATAGCTAATTACAAAAATAGTTAAGATCTTATTTGGTTAACACGTTGATACAATATACATAAGCTTTAGCCAAATAATGTTTTTACAAACAAAGGCAAGAGACTAGACGAGATAAGCTTGGCCCGAATGCTGAGTATCTATTAGTGGAGGAGGCGGTGGCCAATGTCGAAATTCTCTACGACGATTGGGATTATTATTACCTAATTCAAGTGAAGAATAATCCGAATCGATCGAAGAGTATATATGATCCGATGGTGGTCTACCATCAGGACCATACGGAGATTGTACGTGCTGTGACCTATTTTCTACGAACTCCGGCGAAGCGCTCACACCATCGGCAGGACCTCTTACTTTATCAAACGAAAATGATCTCATTGTACCGTTCTGTACACCATTCCGCATTGTATACGAATTAATATTATGCCTAAAGCTAGGAGATTTCGATTTTTGTTTCCTCTCTGGTAATGCGTAATATAACTTTTGCCAAAATTTACTCTGACCCCATTTTATTCTTGAACTTGTTTTTAAATATGGTCTCAAGTCCGGATCGCGTTCAGCGTCAGTTAAAACTGCACTTTCTTCTATAATAATAAGCGTGTATATTCTCGCTTTTAGTATTTCATGTAAGCTTTGACGAAACTCGAACCGAGACCATTCAGTTTGAATAAAATTTCTAGTTAGTACGAGAATAATACGCTTAGAGGCTTCCGCTGCCTCGGGGAGAGGTAAAGTACATTGCATATAAGTTGTACTATGTTGGGGAATATCTCTATAATGTAAGCATAAATGGTATGAAGAACTCCCGTTCTCTAATTCAGCCGCTAACGTTTGAATAACAAAATCATCATCTTTCGGGCTGTAGCAGACATACGCATCGTATAATTTATCAGTGTCGTCGTACGCTCCACTGAATGGAAACAATCTTACTCCACAACTTGAATAGAGCCATATACGTATTGTATCTCTAAATAAGAATATAACAAGGGTGACAAGTATTATAAATAAGAATCCGCTAAAAGCTGTAACTAACATGGGAATGTAGTTGGACGACAACATGTTGTCGATAGCGGTATCGCCTGCATAGTAATCACTGCATATAGTGCCATTTAGATTTAGTTCTTTCTTTTGTGGGGGATTATTTGGATTCCAACAACCCAGCTCAGTCACGTCACTAATCTTTAGAACATTATCTGAGACAAATGTTGTAAATTTTTGCAAATATCTACATTTACAAGACCACATATTATTACTAATGGCAATGCTATTCAAATTTCGGTTAAGACTTAGACTCCATACTGAAAAGTCTATGAGTCTATTGCCATCTATTCGCAAAACTTTCAATAGATGTAACGAAGAGAAAGTTAAATTATTAATATAGCTTAAGAAGTTGTTTTGTAAATAGAGCTCTTGTAGTTGCGTCAAATGTTCAAACTCGTGTCCATACAAATGTTTCAATTTATTGTTTCCAAGATGCAAAATAACAAGGGATGACAAACCAGAAAATGTCCTATTGTGTATGCTTTCAACTTCACTTGAATTTACATAAAGAGATCTCATATTTTTCCTTCCGATGAACGCATAATTTTGCAATTCCTTTAAAATATTGCCATCTATATATACCTCGGTAGCGTCCATGGGTATTTTCTCTGGTATTTCTGTTGCTCGTTGGTCAGAGCAGTCTACAACATTAGTGTTCCAAGTAGGATCATGATAACAAGAACAATTAAATGGACATGTCATTTGACAATCGCACGCAACATAATCGCAACAATGACATAGTGTAAAACAATGCGTTTCGTAAGTACATAAAAAATCTGTTGATTTTAAATTACTTAATGCTATATGTGAAACAGCTCTGGTATGAGTCATTTTGCATATTACATTTTCAAGATCCATTATTCTTGGATACTGTCGCGTACTCGTCATATTATTTAAGACAGGTAGCCATTCCATGGAACAGTCACAGTCGATCGGATTCCCTCCGATGTAAAACTCTGGCAATGACTTATTCAGAGCGACTGGAAATAATCGGATACTATTGATGTCTAAATGTGTCAATGCATTTTGATATAAGTCTACTCGAGTGAGGTTACGTTTTTCTATAAACGTATTTACTTGAACATTTTTTATGCGATTATTATTAATAAATAAGACTTCAACGCTATTCGGTATGGTTAATGGGGATATTTCAACGATGTGATTATGGCTTACGTCTAATGTTTTTATCTTTATCTCATCTTGAAGTTTATAATAGTTGCCTAAGTGCTCAATGTAATTACTATGTACGTCAAGCCACTTTAAATTACTGGGTATAAAGGCGTAGTCAAACCAGACTAAATGGTTTTCTGATAAATTGAGCCATAACAAACTAAGAATTGGAGAGAACACCCCATTGATATCTATTATAAAATTTCTATCTAACCGTATTGCTTCTAACTGTTTGTTTTTTAGGAAACAGCCTCTTTCTATAGTCTGCACTTTATTTTTTGCCAAATTTAATACTTGTAAACTAGGCAAATCAGCAAACATTCCTACCGTTAAATTTCCAATTTGATTATCAATTAACCTCAAGCCAGTCAATTGATCTAAATTCTTAAAGGACCCGTTTTTTATGTCTGTAATTAAATTTTCACCGAGATCTAAAGTTTTTAAGAGGGATAACTCCCAAATAGCTTTAGGAACTTCCGTTATTTGATTTGAGCTTAAGTCTAACTCTTTTAAATCCGAACAATTTTTAAAAGCTTTTGGATCAATATCAACTAAGAGATTGTTATTTAAATTAAGTTTACTTAATACAAATAATCCGTTGAATAGTAGTTCACCTATCGTATTTAAACGGTTCTCTGCTAGAATTAATGTATGTAAATTATACAGTGGAAGAAATGTATTTTCCTCAATGTAACCAATCGAATTATTTCTCAAATCCAATATTTGAAGGAAAAATAAATCTTTAAACGTCTTGCCATCTATTCTTGTTAAAGCATTGTTTGATAAATTAAGAATGACTAAGCGAATAAGTCCAATAAAAGTACCGCCGTCAATGTGAGCGCTAGAGAGCTGATTGTTAGATAAATCTAATACAAGAAGTTGTTCTAAACGATGAAATACACCTTTGGCTAGTTCATACAACTGATTATTACCTAAATAAATTTCTCGCAACTCCTTATTATTACTAAACGTACCTTCGGGAATAAATTGCAAGTTATTGTAAGAAATATTTAAAATTCTTAACGAAATAAGTCCATTAAAAACTTCACTTGAAATATCACTGATATTGTTATGTTGCAGCTTCAACTCTTGCAGGCGTCGAAGTAATGTTATTTCTGATTCCTCACTTAGTGATTTGAGCTCGTTATGGCTCAAATCTAAGCTCAAAATATCCAATCCACATTTTCTTCCAAAGCCTAGGCGGTCGATATTCTTTATTTTGTTAAGTGTCAAATTAAGTATTTGTAAATTATTCAATGGGCAGAAAACATCTGATGGTATCGCTTTTAAATTGTTTTCACCCAAATCAAGTTTCTGTAACTCTCTTAGCCCGTTAAAAGTGCCCAATGAGAGATCTAAATTTTTATTTGAACTCCAGTCGTAGTTTCTCGTGCGAATCGACAACTTTTTCAGTTCGCGTAATCCTTCAAAAGCATTCCCGGGTATCCGAAGTATTTTGCAGTTTCGAACTGTAAGATCCTCGAGCGCAGAAAACCTTTGAAAGTAGTTCGCTTCAAGATAACTCTCAAACAAAAGTAACTGGTTGCATTCTACAGACAGATGTTTGCTATCAGAATGAGCAGATGCTAAACTAGAGCCGTTGGTTTCGAGGATTCGCACATCACACACAGTTGATTTTTCTTCATATTTACAATTGTTATCAATCCTCGAAGCAAATACACTAATTTGTGTCACTACGAAAACAGTCAGGAACAGAAACATTTTCTTCACACATTTGTCTTTGAAAGTTGAAATGTTTATCACAACGTAAGTCACAAGTTCATTATTCACTTCAGTTATCGTTTACGTCGCGAAGTGATTGGCAATGCGGTAGGCAGCGCGGACGCGTGCCATCCGCAGCATAGCTCGTGGCTGACTGGCATTTCGTTTCTAGTCGAGAGTGGTGCGCGGTGTAAGTCTCCCCTCACTGTGCCCCCGCAACTACCCCCTTGCTCCGGCCTCCGTACCTACATAGTTACACGTTGCATGGCGCCACTTGCGCGCCCAACCGCTCTCATACAATTATGTAATGTTTTCTTAATCGAGCTTCAATATACGGGCATACAACAGAACGAACTGTATTGTCGAAGAAACTAAAACGCTTATAAGACTTCTTTCTCTCCATTAATTATCTCTCCTATTCATTCGAGATCTAATACAATCACATGATGTTTTTAAGGGTTTGTCTTCCACGTACCATCAAATTGCAATGAATTTCCTTGAACGGTATTTCCAACTTGATTTGATACGAGTTCTTAAATATCCCTTTATCCTATCTGAAAAGCGAAAAACGGTTTTTGGATTCCTCTGGTGTTGCAAGTGACCATAGGTGGTAGTGTTTACCTACCATTAAAAGACTAACACGTTGGTCATTCCACTATCCTTCAAAGAAATTAAAGCACATCATTTCATTAAGTATCATAAAATAAAGTAGTAAAATTCTATACTGGTTATGATTAAAGTTTAAAATACCTACCTAACGTAAATCTATGATGTTTAAAATAGCTATAAAGTATGAATTTACCAACCACGACTTTTACAGATCCTTTGCTCAAAAGTCGAACATAAAAAATCCATTTGAACAATATTAATAGACAATGTACAAAGGGTCACCCTATTTCTGTCCTTCCTAATTGAATTCCTTGTAAGAGTGCACGAAGATTCTTAACAAAGCTTATTGGTGTAGATCCCCTAACATTTGTAGCGTATAAGTTTTAAATTCAAAGGCCGTTGTTGCCAAATTCCTGACGCTGAGAGGCGAGAAGACAACAGGATTAGGATAATTTCATTTCCTTGTACAACACACGAACTCATTTACAGTGAGACTCGACTTCGAGTGCTTGGTATGCGATGGAAGTTTCATTCGGCATGTGTTGGTATTCTGGCAAGGATTAATGTTTTTATATATATTGTTATTGATATCTACTGTTTTGAAAGTAATAAGTGATAGAATAGAATATATATTTATGTACCATAGGAAGAGACAATAACATAGCATATTGCAACAACACTTGGTAAACGTCATGAAGTTACATCAGTTAGTAAAGGGGTTTTGAAACAGGAAGAAGAACTGATAAGACACGTGTCTATTTAACCCATATATTATCAAAATTACTTTGCCCACTTAATATTATTCTGTACAATTTTGGTGGCCTTAATCTGCTAAACTATAGAAGGCCTTCTTTGTCATAGAAGATTAAATATCAATCTTTCAAAATTTATCCTCACTGAGTCCTAGTATACTGTCTGATATTTTATTGTAAAATTAGCCCTTAACCCTAGCAAATATATTACACTGCACGTATAGTTTATTCTTATTTCTTGAATTGAATGAATTAAAATCTAAATTGTTCTTGAAATCATTTTTTTTTTTAAATACATAATCTTCATATATATTACGTATGATCCCCATGCTTGTCCATAGATTTGCGATTTAAACATTAAGCATACAAACTACAGTAGTCGTTTCTTATAAGACTACATTAGTCTTATTAATCATTTGACTATAAAATCATGATTTTAAATAAATGTTATAACTTAATAATTGATGCATAAAATTGTTTTCTGTAAGCTTATTTAAGAAAATATTGTACTGTTAGTGTAACATATGTAACTTAATAAACATTTAAAAAAAAAAACAATTATTGTTGTTATTAGACGAGGTCAGCCAAAACAATAAAAAACATAGTTAAAGTTCTTATTATTAGAAACATAGCTACAGTTCTTATTTCGTAGCAAACGTAACAAAAAGTTTACGCATGGAAGCCCACAGATGTCACTAGTAACCCTGTTTTATACAAAAACTAGGAATAATATTATGTTTTATTTCTTCAACCTGCATTAAAAAGTTTTCGTATTTCTTCCGTACAAAATAAAAGTCGGGTACAGTCTTAAATATACCTTAACTGATCAGTTCAAAATACTTCTTATGTCATTCTGTGAGTACCCACTGCCGAATTACTTCCGAACTAAAATAAAATTATGCCGACGACACCAAAACCACTTTTAATAATTAATTGACGGTAACTTCTTGCTCCTCTCTAAGCTTCATGTTAAATGCAAAAAAATGCATGAAAAATAGCCGATTTTTTAGCTTATTTTAGACAGCTTAATATGACTTATGACAAGTCGAAGCAAAGTCATCAGTTGATTCTCGTTTGAGGCCTAAATTTACTGAAAATAATTCTTTGTATCTTGTTGTTACGCTAGTCTGAGTTCTTTCAGTGTAACAAATAAATTCCAAAGCAGCATTGTTTCAATTCAAACAAAACAAATCTTATAACTATATTTACAATACTATGACTACATAAAATTAAGACTTCCATTACGTGGAAGCGACTTGGTACGCTTGATCTTATATTATATGCGATTATGAATAGCGTTTTAAACAAGTGTAAATCAACGACATTTTATATCTCTGATAATGTTCGATACGATAAAGTTTTCGATACAGTGCTACTAAGTGTTGGAATAATTTACCTCCACCAATTAGACAATTGAAAAATATTCAAAATTTTAGATTAAAATATAAAAAAATTATTTTACATTCATTATATAATAATTAAGCTTGATATGCAATGTATCTTATAGACTAACACAATTCTGTATATTTATTTTATATGTTTACCAATATAATATTATCTTATCTCTTTTTTTTATTTTTATACTAATGTACCTTGTGCCACCTATATATAATATAACTATAATGTATATTTACTTAAAAATATAATATGATTTAATATTAATTATAATTATTTATTTATAACTATATTTTAAAACACAATAATTACAATGGGAAGACTACAACAGCTATTTACTCCAAATGTCACGAGGGGCTGCTGAAAACCAGTGTTGTGTTGGTGTCTTCTGCACTGATGAACAATATACTGAGTCAGCTCCTTTTAGCAGGGAATCACGCGCCGCACAGTTCATTTAATTTTTTTGTTTTTATTTTAATAATTTTGGTTACATTTAATTTAATTTATTACTTTAAGATTTATACTGTAAATTGAAGGTGTGTATTATTATTATTAATAAAGTGTTTATTTATATAATTCATTATCAATGAGATCATGAAAGCATTTAAGTTTAATCCTATTATTAGCTAACAAAATAAAGTTATCTATTGCTGAATAGTTGTTAAAACATTGTTGATAAAAAGCATCCCCTACTTAAGTGATAACGGCCAAAAAACTTAAGTAGTGCGATTATTAATGTCTTTTTGCTGAGCATCCTGTATCAGAACTTCGGGTGTCGAGAGTACTTAGCGTTAGCTTGATAAATGACCGCGCGCTCTTCGGAAACTTGTACGATTTTTTTCCCTAATCTTTGTGATGTAATATGGGTATCAAATTGAATGTTATTTTTCAAAGATCTCAGCGCTTTTTATATGGTTATATTATGGACGGTTATAATATCATAAAAGGCTATATAGATCTACTATATTACCTACTTACCTACTACTTAATTATTATTGTGCAATGAAATCTAAAACTAATTACTATTTACAAGTGGGAGGCTCCTTTGCACAGGATGCCGGCTAGATTATGGGTACTACAGCGGCGCTTATTTCTGCCGTGAAGCAATAATGTGTAAGCATTAATGTGTTTCGGTCTGAAGGGCGCCGTAGCTTACATTAAATTACACATCATATGTCTGAAGGTGACCAGCGCAATTGCAGTGCCGCTCAGATTTTTTTGGTTTTTCAAGAATCCTGAACGGCACTTCATTCTAATGGGCAGGGCGTATCAATTACTATCAGCTGAACTTCATTCTTGCCCCGTCCTTATTTTTTATTTAAAAAAAATAGTACTGTACTGGTAAGTATATTATGATATTTTTCGTATTCCATCTTCTCACAATACAAATTAGGATATCATCCCCACGTGGCGTTGGATGTGTGGCGTTCCTCCACAGTGGGGTTTTCAAGGAACTTTCTTCCACGTACAACTAAGCTGTGGAATGAGCTTTCTTATGCGGTGTTTCCGGGACGATACACAATCAAAATTTGCTTAAAGACTGGCAATGCTCCTGTGATTCCTCACTCGTTTGTCCTCCTATTCCATAAAAAAAAATATGTATCTCTATTATAAAATAATAAAAATAAGGTCATGTGAAAGCCAATCTTGTAAAACTAGAGGAATCTCGAGCAAAAATTCTCTTCCCGCGATTATATAAGTTCCATAAAAAAGGCATAAAAGGCATTTATTTTCTCAAAATTTATTCCTTCAGAATTCTTTTAACACAGAATTCTTTTCAAGAAACACTCCCAGCATTATTTTTTTATGCGCTCTTTTAAATCCAATATAAAATATTGTACTGTTATTGCTATAAAATAATCATAATCATAATCTAGTCCCAGGCTGTCCGATCACTTAGATCTTCAGCTGTGGAGTTTTGCTAAATATGGCATAAGTGACAATATGACGTCATGATACAATTAAAAATTCTTCAAATACTCACCTTTTTATTTATACGTGCTCAAATTTAATAATTAAATAACAGCCTTTTATGAACTTCATTGTGCGGTGTTTCCGGGGCAACATGACATTAAAAAAAAACGTGTACAATTTTTCAAAGGGCCGGCGACGCTCTTGTGATTCCTCTAGCATTCCAGAAGAAGAAGACCTTTGTCGTCTCTTCCACAAAAAAAATTGATAGTGCCAAGTCACGAATCACTCACACGCCTAAGAATAAAATTAATCTACATTAATTCAGGTATAGTATGAATGCCTTTTCACATACATACGGTTGCCGTGTAAGCAGCACAGCTCCGTGCCGTGGAAGCTCTTTTACATGTAGGTATACGGCTTACGCACGTTCACCCGGCGGCGCGGGCGGCGAGATCGAGGTACTAGACTCAACACATCACAGGCTTGCGTCTGTGATCATGTGAACGAGCCTATACAAGTCAATACATAAAGTCGGTTGCCGCGTCAAAACTGTGTTTATTGTGGATAAGCACGGATGATACACGGTCACGGCACGGTCGCCGCGCCATGCGAAAACTGTCATTGTAGCTCATACATTTCTACTTACTGGCGTGATCGTATACATGTAAAAAGGCACTGAAGGTTAAGGACGTTACAGGCTACCAGACTACGGATTAAAGTCGCCAGACGTCACGCCGGCATTAACTATGTCATCCATAGGTCATGTGCCGCTCTTTGTGTACAAGCTATCTTATAGTCAATCTATATTATTCTAAGAATGTTTAGTAATTATTACAGTACGAAATGTGTAAAATTTCATATTTTTTGAGATGTATCGACAACAACAGCTGTGTGTTCCGTACCTTCAAAAAAAGCGCGTTTCTAGAAGGCCGCACCTGGAGTTGCAAGGGAATGTGGGTGGCGGTGAACACTTAACATCAGGTGACCCGAAGGCTCGTTTGTCGTCCTCTTCCATAGGACACAGTAACCACAAGAACATTATCAATGATTGACTTTAAAATACGAATACTTATACGGTCATACAAATAAACTTGGCATAAAATTATACATGAGAATAAACCAAGAATATGCAAAATGTTTACAGATAGACATTTTATTTATATGGTAGGTTATTGTACGCTTAGTCGGATGTATAACATTTCCCGCGTTTATTTGCACAGCTGCCTGAAATTCAGAAACCTACAGAAGTATCATTGTATTGACAGTGCTGTCAGCGATATACGGCCGTTTTCAATAACGTATCTTTAGTTACGGATACATTGCTGTCACCGTTTAATGACAAGATCTTATCTATCCATAGTTAAGTCCAGTATAGTTATAGTCCAATGCTTTATGTCGATAGGTTATTGAAATGTAAGTAAGCGTAAAAGGATGTCTTACCTCTAGTAAGTTAAACTAAAGATAGATAGGTTATTGAAAACAGCCGTGCGTCATCATTTTGCATATTCTTGGTTTATTCTCAGGTATAACCTTATGCCAAGTTTATGTGTAAGGTCAATACTGTATTATTATCATATCACGGGGACAAAACTACAATTAAATATTTGAATCAAATACTTCTTCCACACTGCCAACGCCAGACATAGTTGAGATTTCGGTTAGTTATGGATTGTGCGCTGCGAGCATGGTACGTGACAGCGGTACAGATGACATTTCGCTTAACTCACTTTCCTATCATCTTTATCGAATTATTTAGATCCCGGACAGTTTGTACAATCTTGATTCTCCCCTCTGAGGGTTCTTGACACAAGTAACTTGTATATTTTCTAAGTCACGATCGAGTCTTGATAAATAAACTTTGACAAATCGAAACATATCTATTTGAAAATGTGAAGAAAAACGTTTTTTTAATAAAAGTGGAAAATAAACGAGCATAATATATAATTTTCTTCACTTTCGTTGAAATCTTCGAGTATTTGTTTCATCAATTAGAAAGTAAGGAATATACAAATTATTTGAATTTTAAAATGGCCTACCATAGTAGGTAGGCCACACGTGAACTCAAGTACAAAAAGGGGCGCGTGTTCTGTGACTATCTCAAGGACCGAAGATGCATGCCGCTATGGCCTCTGGTATTACGCATGTCAATTGGTGGCTATTTTTCAGTATCCAACAAATGCACCACTTATCCAATTTCCCCTCATATATAAAAAATAAATAACATTGAATATTCAAACAGTAAAAGGCCTCAATAAGCAATTAAATATTTATGGTTTTACAGTTCCGATACGTATTAAAGCATGCGGTTATCCAGATTACGTATTGCCACCGTATATCTGACTTTGCCGTGTAGATTCCAGTCAGCAGATTATTATGTGAATAAATTAAGTTCGCGTAACATATGAGTCTAAGGATCTGATAATACGAACCATTATTTAACAGTGAATATTGTTGTTATGGAACATAGATTAAATTCCGGTTAGATTGAAATAATTATGATGAACTATGTTGTAATATTTCATTCTAAATAATTATTGGAATCTGTTACAGGATGAACACGTCGTACTACATCAGAAATCAAGCTAAGGTGTAGCGAGATACTCTCCGTATGTAACCGGGTTAAAATGGCATGTTTCACAGGCCCTTATTAATCTGTAATAATAATTAGTTATCTACTATTGAAGTAATATAATAATTTCTGGGCACGGCCTGTATATTAACAATAGAGAATTACTAATTTGTATGTTTACTATAAGGAATTACCAAGCTGTATGTTCCCAAGAATAAAGCATCTGCTTTTGTACTTAAAAATGTCTGGAATAATAAAAAAAATGAAGGGAAAATTATATGTTCTTTAATTAAGGGCGATATTATCTTTAAGTCTGTCAAGAATATTCTGACGTATTAGGGAAGAATTAAAAATATATTTAAAGTCAACAGTTTCAAGTGGTTGGCGTCGTTTCTCAATTTCGAACCCGAAGCGTTGACATTCTCGAGCGCCGAACTGAACGGTCGTGCGATCACTGTTTAAATTGTTTTTGTGGTTTTGAAGAGTAATTCCCAATATTCAGTAAGTAACTATTTTTATGTTACATATAGAGTATATATCAAAGACATTTACATAATTATAATAGTATAATATAGAGAATTTCTTGATAAAATCTCCAGTGAAAATAGCATCTATTCAAATTGAATAACGGCTAAAGATAGACTATGAATTTTGTCTGTTCATTTTTAGTGTTTATTTACTTTGAAACATGTTGAAATATATCTTTATTTACTTGACCAATTATCGTTAAATATGTTTCAGTTGTTATTTTGTCCCAATATATCCTAGTTTGACATAAAATCTATTCTAAACATGGGGCCTCCCAAAACCAACGCACACATTCAAATCGCTATCTTCTATGTGTGCGTGTCGGAAGGGAGTGGGGCTTAGTCTGGGTGCTACATTTTTGATCTGAAATATTTTATAGTAAATTATATTTTATATCTGAAATGTTTGGTGGTAAATTATCACCGCAGCCCCTATTCTCTTGCAATATCCGAGGAACCACAGGAGCGTTAACGATCCTATAAAGCGTCGAATAAACATATTTTTTATAAGTTATAATTATTTTATATATCTGAAATGTTTGATGGTAAATTATCACCGCAGTCCCTATTCTCTTGCAACATCCGAGGAACCACAGGAGCGTTACCGATCCTATAAAGCGTCGAATAAACGTATAATATAATTTAATTATAACGATGTTGTAGTTTTACTGACTTAAAAGAAAAAGGAGGCTGCCATTATTTTATTATTCTTTTATTTTACGTTTTCCACAGACATGTCCGAAGGAAATCTAGTATTTTCCCATGAAACAATCCCGGGGGGGACTCTACACCAAATTGGGGGCCCACGGAGAATTTCACGGACGACAGTCAGTGCAGGTGCAAGTGTAAGTCTAGTTTCTGTTTTTATTTTTATAATATAAAACGTATACACACTCACTATAACGAGAAGCTTTTTTCAAAATAAAATTTCTTTCGAATTTTCCAATTTTAGGACTGTAATCTGATGATGATATTTGTATTATTTTTGTTGTTTTTGTTGACGAAATTTGATAAATAAAATAAGCGGTGTTGAAATACAGCGGTGCAAGAACAACGCCGCCAAGATAAGCGATAAGTAGAAACTAGAAACCCTTCAATTGTTCTAAGTGTGGGTCCTAACATCTGCGCCGCGCCGGCGCAATAAATTATGCTGTGAACACTGCTTATTTGAAATCACTTTTTGTAGTTGTAAATATCTAAATAAATACAATTTTTATGTTGCGTTACGTTTGAGTATTTTTATTGCATCACTTTGCATATATGACACATTTGTGAAAATCTATAAATAATTATTGAAAAGTTTACCTTAGTCTTCTTGGTTCTTCTTCTCTCGAAACATGTTTTTAAAAAATAAGTTGCGATACATAGTCAAATGACAGATTAATATCTAAGATAATTTACTCATAAAACCATTAAATGTATATGAAATTGTTTCCAATTTTTTTTATTCTGTATCTCTGTGTCTAGCGATATCTGTATGTATGTAGCGATACTGAGTCACATAAACTGTAAAAAAAATAGTTTTTTTTGTAATTTAATTTTAATTAATTATTATCCTAATAAAATTGTACAAATATAAGTACTTGTTTTTATACTTATCCATTAGAGCTCAATTCAGACAAAATATTATTGTTAATTAACATGACACTAGGTAGAATGCATTCAAAAATCGCGCAAATCGAGCACCCGTATAGGGCCGTGTAAAAAAATTTAAATACACAGCTCACAGTTCAAGTCCGCGAATTCCTGTTGGCGCAAGTAGTTTTCAATTTTTTTTTATAATTTTTTGTTCTATGGTGTATATATGTTATACATAATTGAAAAGCTTATTTCATTGCTATTTCGAACATAGTATTTGTTTAACAGAAAACATAGATTATCGCGACATAATATGAAGAATAAAAATCCTCGAATTTGTGTCGTGAATTTCCTACTTTATGAAACATTTTGCTTCATAAGGTATAAGGTTTTATATTTTATACAAAGTATTATTTATTCATAAAAACTAGATTAAATTTCCTATCGTACAGTATAAAAATTTGAAGTATAAATTCTAAACATCTATTCATAACAGGGTTCTGAAAGTACGGTCATCAACGCGTGAAATATCGGTTCATCTTCAATTTCGTGGGTGTCTTTCTGCATGAATATCTCAAATTATTACTAGACATGTATATTTAAGTTTTGTATTTGATAGAAAAAATAAAAAGGATTATATAACCACAATTACTAATAAATAAAACCAATTTTTTTCATTAAAAATACTCATTTATTCTAAAATATAATTGTTTTTCAACTTTTTGTCGAAAGAAAGGTCTGTGTAAAATAAAAAAATATCACAAATAAAATAGATTGCACACATTATTATTGACTGTTTCAATAGCTTTCAGAAAAATGTAAAAAAATTACTCTAACTATAAGCATTATTTTGCTATACCTAAAACAATACGCATAGACACGCGCTCGCTCGCGCCAAACTCGCCCGGTATACAAGGTGAAACTAAATGGGTATACTATGCTTTGAACCAGACATTCCTTAGGTCATCTCTAATGACTATGTGAAGTTGTGAAGTCAGAAATGAATTAGCATTATATTTTAATACAATATTTAAAGGGCTAAATTTTCGCAAAAAATATGATTCCCTCAACCCTAATCAGCTGTTTTTTTGAACTCTCTTTGACCTTAAACAGTTGAAAAACGTAGATGTGACATAATATCAGATAATAGTAAAATGCCTACGATTCATTGCAGCTGTGAAGCAATTTGTGTTCTCATTTTGCCATGAAGACAAAGTTATTTTGTATGTGCATTTGCTTTAGCTGACATTGAAAATACTTCTAAATTTGTATTTACTGTAGTTATGTATTACCCAATTATGAAACTTTGATATGTTAGTATTTACTCTGATTTCTGCGAGTGTTACACATTTAAATAAAAAACGTTTAAAAGATAAAAACTAGTGTAATTGTAACTGTGTTTTTACATTTTGTGTTTATTTAAATATGTTAGGTTGAAAAGATCGGCCTGTCTGCGTTAATACTCTTTGAATTGTGCTTTGAAACACGATATTTACTGCTCTGTGTGTGTAAATGTCTATTATAAAGGCGCCCTACACACTGCACCATTTTTAATTCAAGATTTGTTTATTATGATCGAAATTAAATGAGTTCACTTTTTTGATAAGTTATTACGTAAGCACTTCAATGTAGAACTATTTGAAGTTTTCTTCAAGTTACATTGAAAATAATTCCAAATTTGTAATCGTAGATTATGGGTACCACAACGGCACCTTTTTCTGCCGTGAAGCAAAAATGTGTAAGCATTATTATGGTTTGGTCTGAATGGCACTGTAGCTGTTGTTATTACTGGGCAAATGAGACTTGACATTTTATTTCAAAAATGTTTTATACAATAAAGATAATTCTAATAGACTCCTATTAAGAAATTGTTCTTCACGGATTTTTTTGTCAAATATATATATCTTTGACCATCCTCGTATGGAATGGGGCAGTTATTGAGTTTTTCCGTAGGAAATTTCTCACTAGCAGCCCATAGTTCAGAAATGTAGATGGTCGCCCCCTATTACGTGGGAATTAAACATAGTGAAACGTGGGTATAGGAATTCAGGAATACAGATGTGAAACTGTGTAATGTTATGTAATTTCTTATTTTGTTTATTTGTTTCGCAATAACAGGAAGTAAAAAATGAATTAATAAATACATAGACACAAGCCACATTTCATGTAGTGTGCATACTCCTTAATCATAGATTATTGTTTATGTTTAAGTCCATAGGTAGGTGACCTCATTCTGTTTATAAACAAAGGCCCCGCCTAAAACTGGCAGTCTCTTTAAAAGTTAGGGTTGTCTAAGAAAAGAAATTGAAAAAAAAATTTTTTTATTTCGTAGGGAAGTGTTTTTCTTTTTACTATTTATTGTGTATATTATACTATTGCATATGACCCAAATAACGTTCTGGTTCACGTTGTATGAGCGACATTCAACTTTTAGTGGGCTCGTCTTATAACAGGTTAAGTATGCAAGTTCGCGAAGAATAACTAAGTTTCGTATAATATAATCTCCAGTACAACGGTAACTTTTTACAAAAATAAGCTAACGGAACTCTGTGTGCGTAAGTTTATGACACGCACGCACATTCATTTGAATGAAATTGAAATGAAAATGACTGATTACTCATCACGATATATGGTACCATAAGGTGTAGAGACTTGGAATTTGGCAGGAATATTCCTATCACCGAGAGGTCAGTTAAGAACGTATTTTACGAAAGAGCCTACCTGCAAGAGTTTTTGAAGTGAAAATATATTTAGCGGCTTCGAGCACTTTTCTTGAGATGGGTGTAAGATGTAAAACTCGCGTCGGGAGACATGGTCTTATCGAAAATTCGTAAGACCCCAAGAAAACTGCTCAACGCCAGTAAAGTTATCACTTCAAAAAATAAATCAATTATACGTAAGTTACGTATCATATAAGATAAAAACTCCAATAAGATTTATACTCGACAAAAATTAGCAATGAATAAATATTATTAGATATTTGAATGTTAATACGACTCATTCCTGAGTTAACATCTCATTAACTTTAAGCCATTGAATCCAACTTACATTATCATATCTCCAGCTCGATATGCCTTATAATACAATCTCAGTGAATTCGCTTCGCAATCCGCTGTATAGAAAGCACTATGACTACATTTAGAGATTCTTCCTAGCTGCGTGCGCTTATCAGGAATCAGTTCTAATCGCCACCTGCGGCTGTTACATAGAAATACGACAAGCAGCGATCGCGTGTTCTATTCAAATTGCTCTCCATTCGATTTGGATCGAGCTAATGAATTGTGAGACTGTCTACTGCACTCCTTACATAGTTTAGATAATGGTGAAGGAATCGTGTGTTAAATTTTATCTCCGTATTTGTATGTTTATATTTTTGAATTGAAAATTTATTTAGGTGCTAGAAATAGTAACATATAAACTCACGTTACCGACGTGAGTTTATATGTTACTTTTAAAATATAAGAATACTTCATCATCAACCGAAAGACGTCCACTGCTGGACAAAGGCCTCCCCCAAAGAGTTCATATATGGGGTTTATTTGCCATAATCGCTACGCTTTGCAGGTGGGTTTGCGATCGCAATATGGTGTGCTATTAATGAAAGATTCTGCTGCCTATCCTCCGTTGTTTGTATCTCTTAGTCGCCTCTTACGACACCCACGGGAGGAGATGGGGTGGTGCTATTCTGGTGTAATAAGTACTGTTAATTATGAATTCTCTCAATATAGTGCGGATCTAACATAAATTGTACACAAGTTTTATGATAACGCCTTATTTTTTCATAATCAAGTAAGATATTGTTAGAAATCGCTTGATTGATTTGAAAGCGCTTTATGGCGCGAAAATTATTCGATGTCTCTGGAAGTAACTAGTATTAAATTATAGGCCAGGCCTAGTTTAATACTAGTGACAACTAAAATAACATAAATTATTCAATTAATTTATTAGAAGCACTACTTAATAATTCTAATAATTACTTTCGCTTATTTCTTGCGATAACATTCATATGACATCTGTTATATTATGATTTATTTTTATATTTGTATATTTTAGCTGTTTGTATTAAATTTGCAAATTTTTATTGTTAAAGTTTCGAATAATTAATAATTAATGATAAGTGTAAGATTAATAGTGTATCCAATATTACTTACTTGAATAAATTTACGAATTTTCATAAAATAAAAAAAATTTAATTTGTAGGCACAAAGTATATTTTATTCAAATAATTAATAAATATTGCTAAGTTTGTCTGTTTTATATAATTGGGAAATGATGCATCTTTTAATTATAATAAAATATTATTGATTTCTTATTGATTTATGTAGAATTCACTTTTTTTTTATGAAAATAAGGGACGTCCAGCTGATGGTAATTGATACGCCCTGCCCATTACAATGCAGTGTCGCGTAAGTAGGCGCCGTTGTGGTACCCATAATCTAACCGGCAACGTGTACAAAGGAGCCTCCAGTGCTGGTAATCCCCACCAGTGGGTAAATATTCCAATATTTTTTTAATAATAAATAATTAAATAAAAATAAATTTGTTGCGTGCGGGGTATGCAGTGCAAGGGCACTTGCGGGTGTAAATCTGAGTTTAATTTTAGTCACAGCAGCCTCTTAATTAGATCTAGCCGTCAGTGCGGCTATGGACCGCTCCTTCGAGTACTGTGTATTTAGCAAAAAAATAACTGGTGTGGTGACTAGTTGATTAATTATATTGATTAATTTATCACCTATGCGTGATAAATTCAAATCCAAATATTTTTATTTAAAATCACCTTTTGAACGTAAAAATCTACCATCCATTCTAAGTAGTATGCCTCAGATCTGAGAAGAACAGACGTAAGAAATTCAGCGTGCTTTTTTTTGTAAAATTCGTTACAAATTATCCAATATCGTAGTATAAACTTTATAATTAAATAGCCTGAGGGTGTTATTAAGATATTGGATTGAATATGCTTGCATGCCTTTTGTTTTGTTCATATCCTCAAGCCTTCTAGGGAGGTTGTTTAACTTAACTGCAATTAAAAGAACCGGCCCAGGTGTCATACTTTTATGGAATGATGGTAATGCCGGTTATCTGATACTATGTGATCAGCACTGCCCACATATTATTATATGTGGGCAGTGCTGATCACCTTAGATGGCCAACATATTAAGTAACAACCCATGATTCCAGAATCGCAGCATAACACTTCATGTTATAAAATACAATATTTACCATCTGGACATGTGGCATTTATCAACAGGCCTTTAGTACTTAGAAAAAGTGTAAACTCTTTCAAGGGCTGACAACACTGTTGCCTTGTTGAGTCTGCAGTTTTTAGTCGACCCCGCCCAGTGCGGTCAACTTCATACACAACCATTGCAGTTGCCTCAATCAATGTAAAGAATGCAATAGAGGTACATATTATATGAATTAAAAAGTAAAAAACACAGTTTAATTCACAGCTACACCTTTCCTTCTATTTAATAAAAATATAAAATTTACTTAAACGATTTTGATGAAATTTACAGCGATAAACTAGAACTTGGGAAAGGACATATGCTACATTTTATCCCGGAAAAATCCATGTTTCCCGCGGTATTTGTGAAATCCAAAATTCACGTCGATGAACTATAACTATACCAATCGAAAGAAGATACATATAAAATGTTATGAACGGGAGTGAAAACGGGAACCGGAACTGGAATAAGGCATGAGATAATCTTCCATTCCAAACTTGCTTATTACATTTAAAAACCCTTTATCTACACGGGCGAAGTCGCGAGCATCAGCTAGTATATTGGTTCTCTTATTGCATTTGTGCTTTAAGCCTCATAACGTTAAAGGCCCGATATATTCAGTGTAAAATATAATATCTAAATTGAATTGAATTCAAGATTCACATCTTCATTATCAGAAATAAAGGCATCTTGGAGCAGGAAGCGCAGTTGTACAACACTTGCAAATGAAAGCCGCTCGCATATTGTAATTAAGTTCTCGCGAAGGATATTACTAGAAGATTGCTCGTCAACTCGAGTTCTCGCTTCAATCACTTTGGATAGTTCGGATAGTCTGTTCTGGCGTTGATTAAGCAGAATCAGTTCACTGGGACACTAGGAACGTGTAGAATCGATTATTGATGCAACGAAGATTGAATGGCAAATGTGGCGCGAATTAATCCACAATTGCAAATGCGGATTTCAGTTTGAAAATGTTCTTGAGTAGTGATATATAAAAAGGCATAAAAGGCATTTATTTTCTCGAAATTGATTCCTTTAGAATTCTTTTTGATGTCATTTCTAATATACTAGATAGTACTACCGCTTCGGAAACAAATGGAGCTCTGAGAAGTGACGCAAGAAACTCTACAAAACAAACAGATACAAAGTATGTTCTATATATAGTGAAAGGAAATTGCAAAAGATAAATACCGTACAAGATTTGTTTTTATATTTGATGTTTGATGGATAAAATTCCAATAAGTATGACTCGGATGTGCTCTAGATTAGTTATTATCACAGTAGAGGATGTAGCACTAAGTATTTTTAAATATTTTTCAGATTTTTTTTTGTCTTTCACTATCTTAGTTGGAAATATATAAATGGCATTAGCAATACACACTATCAAAATTACAGCTTTCTATCTATCATAGACTCTTAAACAGAAACGAAATTTTAAACCTAATTTATATATAATATTAAAAGAATCCTTTAGGCTTTACTTAGAGTACTTTTTTTCCATTTCAGCAAGTCCGGATAGCCAGCCCCATGGACTTAGATGGTTGAAATTACAACTATTACCTTTTCCTTGTTGACCACCCATCGGTGCTGTAGTTCAATTAATATAGTCTGCATCGCCTCGTCCCACGTGTGGTTCTTTGTGAGGAAGAGAAGTGAGTCGGCACAAGAAATTTACACGTGTCGGATTTCTCATAAAAATCTGAGCTAGATTGAGTTTTGGGCAAAAAGCCAATTGGTTTGTTGATTTGATGGTGTCACTCAAGCGCCTTCACCATTTTCTTTCTCTTCGCAGATGCGCTGTTTTACCAGGTGCAGGACTTGCTTGTAGGCATCCCAGAACACCGGTCTCCAGTGATCCCTACCAATCACCACCACGTGCAACTTTTGTTGAGACTAGGCTTGGTACAGTTAGAGGGCACATCTGACCATAGTTAAAAGATTTATTATGTATTACATTTAATTGTGTATTTAAGATGAGAAGGTTCCTAATTCTAGCTTTAGATCTAGTCTATTTATTTCAATTTTTCATATTCTATGTATTGTATTTTAGAGTAATTTTCTATTTTGTCAAGCGAACAAAAAAGCTTAATATAAATGAACAAATTAGTGTAATTAAAAGTTCAATAACCGTCTAAATCGGAGTAAACAGAGCCTACCGTCAAATATGTCGCAATTAAGGGCTTTACAGAAGTTTTAATGAACCTTTGATCTGTCATGAGTTAAATAAACATAAATACAGAGTAAACGAACTTATACAAGTTTACAGATGTTTATTTCAGAATGCCGAACGCTTTAATTATGATATTGCGAAATATTAACAGAATATTCTAATGTCAGAATTGCGAAATGAAAATGATTTTTGACAACTCATTGCTGAAGGTTATTCCAATATATGATATTAATACTAACTGAATGATTTTTAAATAATGATTGTTTTAATTTATTGGATAGTATTAATGTAAATATTTTTTTTAAAGTGATAACCCTTACTTCTGGGATCAATGACACAAATTGGTTATCACCTTAAGCAAAATAACAAATTGTTTAGATTTGATAGAGCGACATCTTAAGTCAATTTCCTAATATGGAAATTTGGGGTAAAGCAGGTTATCAACTGTTAAATAGAACCTGTAGATGAAGCCACAAGCTGAGAGTTGAACAAGACATATCAAGATTTATGAACGATACGTCACTCGTACAGTTGGTTCAGTGGAAAGAGCACTCGCACGGAACACGAAAGGCTTCGAGTTCAGCATCGTTCATTCTCAGCGGCACTATAACTGCGCTCGTCACCTTGAGACAAAAGTTGTCAAGTCTCAATTGCCCAGTCACTTCACTAGTCACGGCACCCTTCAGACCGAAACACAGTAATGCTTACACATTAAATTCAAATTCAAATATTTTTATTCAAAATAGGATTTAAAATCACTTATTGCACGTCAAAAACTACCACCCATTCAAAAGAGACTGCCTCAGACCTGAGAAGAATGGGCGCAAGAAACTCAGCGGTTTTTATATATAAAATATGGATTACTATGTGATATCGTACAATAAACATTTATAATTAAAGAACCTGAGGGTGTTCGCTTTATTCCCAGTCCGTGGTGTCATTAAGAAAATCGTTTATCCTATAATAACCTATCCCACACAAACGTTTTTTAACAATTCTTTTAAATTTCGTAACACATTTGTTTTGTACATTTTCTGGGATCATATTGTAGAAGCATATACATCGCCCAACAAAAGACTTACCAACTCGACCCAACCGAGTAATAGGCATAACAAGTTTATGTTTGTTCCTCGTGTTAACATTATGAATGTCACATTTTCTAGAGAATTCCTCAATGTGCTTATATGCACATATATACAGAACATTATCAAAAATGTATTGAGAAGCAACAGTCAAAATGTTTATTTCTTTAAATTTTTCTCTTAATGATTCTCTAGGACCTAGGTTATAAATCGCGCGAATAGCCCTCTTCTGCAGCACAAAGATGGTATTAATATCGGCCGCACTGCCACATAACAATATACCATAGGACATAATACTATGAAAATAACGAAAGTTTTTTTTCTATGGAATAGGAGGACAAAGGAGCGTACGGGTCACCTGTTGTTAAGTGATCACCGCCGCCCACAATCTCTTGCAACACCAGAGGAATCACAGGAGCGTTGCCGGCCTTTAAGGAAGGTGTACGCGCTTTTTTTGAAGGAACCCATGTCGTATCGTCCCTGAAACACCGCACAAGGAAGCTCATTCCACAGCTTTGTAGAACGTGGAAGAAAGCTCCTAGAAAACCGCACTGTGGAGGAACGCCACACATCCAGATGGTGAGGATGATATCCTAACTTGTGGCGTGTCGTGCGAAGGTGGAATTCGGCGGCAGGAATCAGGTTAAACAGCTCTTCGGAACACTCGCCGTGATAAATGCGGTAGAAGACACATAATGAAGCGACGTCTCTACGCAACGCCAAGAGATCCAGCCGTTCACAGAGCACTGGGTCCCCGACAATTCGAGCTGCTCTGCGTTGCACGCGGTCAAATGGATCGAGCTGATACTGGGGTGCGCCAGACCAGAGATGACAGCAATACTCCATGTGTGGCCGGACCTGCGCTTTGTAGAGCGCTAGTATGTGGGCCGGCTTGAAGTATTGCCGTGCTCTATTAATTGACGCCCAGTTTCTTTGAAGCCAATTTGGCTTTGCCTTCCAGATGACCACGAAATTGGCAATCGCTCGAGATTTCGAGACCCAGTATTCCGATACTAGGCGAGGCTTTGAGGGAAGTGTTGTCGAAGAGCGGTGATACGACAAATGGGGTTTTTTTAGTGGTAAACGCGCAAACTTGAGTCTTCTGGGGGTTAAATTGGACAAGATTCAATTTTCCCCATTCCGCGACCTTCGCAAGAGAGGACTCGATAGAAGACACAAGTTTCTCCCGGCACTGGTCGACGATTTCCCGAGAGAGACCTGCATGGCCCGTGTATATGGCATCACCAGTGCTGTCGTCTGCATATCAATGATATGTTGGACACCTCCAACATTCATTGCTATGCAGACGACAGAAGAAACAGTGTGGGAGACAGCACACAGCCTTGGGGCACTCCAGATTTCACGGGCTTGGGGTTCGAGCAATATCCGTCGACAACGACCTGTATGCTGCGCCCAGTGAGGAAGCTGGAGGTCCACTTGCACAAGCTCTCGGGAAGCCCAAATGATGGAAGTTTGGAGAGGAGTGCCTTGTGCCATACACAACCAAAGGCCTTCGCTATATCCAGGCTAACTGCCAGGCCTTCCCCCTTGCTTTCAATAGCCGCTGCCCATCTATGTGTTAGGTATACCAGAAGATCACCTGCCGACCGACCGAACATGGCGAAACCCGTATTGTCGGTCATTGATCAACTGGTGACCCTCTAGATATACCAAGAGCTCACGGCTAATTATGCTCTCCATGATTTTGGAGAGCAGGGAGGTAATAGCAATAGGGCTGTAGTTTGCCAGATCCGAACTGTCTCCTTTTTTTGGATCGGATGGACAAGGGCTGACTTCCATGAGTCAGGGACTACGCCTTTAGAATAAGAGTGCCGGAATAAACGCGTTAGCACCGGCGTCAACTCAGGGGCACACGTTCTAAGCACGATTGAAGAAATGCCATCCGGCCCGCTCGACTTCCTGACGTCCAACGAAAACAGAGCTCGCCTAACAGTTTTCTGTCTGAACTGTTCTTCAGGCATAGAGCTCTGACACCGTGGGATGGTCGGCGGTGTTTTTCCGTTGTCGTCAAGAGTCGAGTTGGAGGCGAAAAGAGTGCACAAGAGATCGGCTTTCTCTTTTGCCGTATGGGCAGGGTGTCATTCCTCATGTGCAACGACGGCATAGGCGGCTGGCTGAAGTTACCAAGAGCAGCTTTCGACAACGACCAGAACTTGCGTGTTCCGGTCGGGTAACTGGAAAGCTGCTCGCCGATTTTGACGACGTGTTTTGACTTTGCACGGGCGATTTGCCGCTTAAAAAATCTGGAGGCGCGGTTGTATTTCCTCTTAAGAACTGTGCAGTTTGGATCCTTTGTGCCCAGCGCCGCAACCCAAGTTCGATACGCCTGTTTTTTGCAGTCAGATGCTGCTTTAACTGACGCATCGAACCAGGGCTGTGATCTGCCACCGATGGGTACTACAGAGTTTGGTATAAAAATATCCATACCCTGTAGTATCACATCGGCTACTGCAACGGCGCAGGCACTAGGATCATCCGAAGGGAAACAAACCCTGCCCCAAGGGTAGGATGCAAAAAAGGAACGCATCCTATCCCAATCTGCTGACTTGTAGTGCCAAACGCGGCGGGTCGCTGGTTGTCTGCGACGTTGGCGTCGGATAGGCACTACACTCCTGACCAGGCAATGGTTGGACGTTCCGAGAGGGGCGTCGACAAAGACCTGGCAACCATCGGGATGTGTAGCATCAGCAGAAGATCGAATAAGGACGGCATGTGGCTATCCACATCCGGGAGCCGCATTGGCGAATCAACCAATTGGGACAGACCATACGCCAATGCAAAATTATGCACAGATCGCCCCACGTAGTCTGTGGTACGTGATACAAGCCATTCGGCATTGTGCCCGTTGAAATCACCCAAGACTACGATTACAGCGGAGGGGATCTGTGCAAGTACGTCGTCAATTGCCGCTTGAACGCAGCCCATGAGATGATCGGTTTCTGCGTTACCACTATGGGACATGTAGACACACGCATAGATGCGGACGCGGTCCTCTAAATCTACGCGGAGCCAGAGAGTGGACAGACCTCAAAATTGCCGAGACGGCGACAGCAAATATCCTCCCTTACGTACACATATACCCCGGCATGATGCAAAAAATTGTGCTCAATTTTGTACCCGGGGTACGTTAAATATGACGTATCGCTAGGTCGAGATATCTGCGTCTCAGTAAGGAAACACAAGGCCGGCTGCGCAATATCAAGGTGGTGGTGGACGGCGTTGAAATTGGAGTGAATTCCCCTGATATTGCAAAAGTCCACGTTGAGTGTGGAGCGGGGTGCCGTGGTGATACTGCCTCGTTTGTCCTTGGTCATGCTTGGTTCTGTGCCCTCCCCAGAGTACGAAGGGCAACCCGGGCTAGAGTGCCCGGGGAGGGATTCTCCAACTCTGGTAGAGCCGGTACCTTCCTGGGGTAAAATCTTTTTTAGTACCGCTGTCATATCGGACGAGTCTGGCCCGATTGTGCTGACGTCAAAAGACGGCAGCGTGACTCTCCCACTTCTAAAAAGCCCTTAGTCGCCTCTTACGACACCCGTGGGCCTGGGACTCCCCTATTCTTACGCCCCGGGAAAAGTACAGGGCAAATGTCTATGTCAGTTAACCGTCTAATTTTCTTAACCGCATATGCTGCAGAACTAAGCCTATTTGCCAGTCCTTCAATATGGGGGCCCCACTGCAATTTGGAATCAAGAGTAATGCCAAGAAATACAGCAGATTCCACTGGTATTACCACCTCTCCATTTAATAAAATATTCGAATCTACATTTTTGACATTTGGCGCGGTGAATTTAATATATTTGGTTTTATGACTATTTAACAATAAGTTATTGGCGCTAAACCAGTACACGATGTTTACTTCGTCATATAAAACTTGGCTTCGTTTCAGTTTGAATATAAGTGAAGTGTCATCCGCAAACAATTCGCATAACGCTTGTATTTTTTTCTACAAGGTTAGGTATATCATTTATATAAATTAAGAAGAGGAAGGGTCCAAGAATAGACCCTAGTGGTACCCCCATACCGAGAGGAGTCCCAGAAGATCTCCTGCTATTCACCTCGACCCTCTGAATCCTATTATTTAAATATGAGATCAGAAGATCGAGTGCAGATCCTCTTATACCATAGTGACAGCTTCCTGGCCAGCGTGGAATGTTGAACACAATCAAAAGCCTTAGATAAATCACAGAAGATACCAAGTGCATTCTGTGAATCCTCCCAGGACTCAAAAATATTTCTGATGAGTTCAACACCTGCATCGAGCACCTGCATCGAGCATGCTAGTCGAGCGTCCCCTAGTAATTTCTGCTTGACGGCAGAAATAGGCGCCGTTGTGGTACTCATTTCATTATCTAGCCGGCATCTAGTGCAAAGGAGCCTCCCACTGGTAAAAATTGCATTACGATGCTGGCTTATAAAGTTTACAATAAATTTTTTTCTGCATCTACAGAACTTTCTAGTTAAAACGCCAATAGTTATAATTAAAATGCCAATAGCCCCGCGAAGCGGAGCGGAGCCCGCGGAGCCCCGCGAAAACCTTTCGTATTTGGAAGTTGTCGGATTACACCCGGTGTATATATTATTAGCATCATACCTATAATTATACATCCGGGTTGCATTATGCTTTTATTTATTCCCTAATCTCTCGCATCAACTTTGTCCACTTTCAATTTGATGCTAAAAAATACCTCTCAATGTCCTGCCCCTTCCAACTTAAACCTTTTATTTATTTTTCGTTGCCTTCTGGTATTTTTCTTATTTATTATATTATATCTTTAAACGAGTCATTCTTGTATAAATAATATAATCTGAGTCTCGGAAACGGCTCCAACGATTTCCATAAAATTTGGTAAACAGGGGGCGATAAAACGATATAGCTAGGTTTCAATTTTAAAAAATGTAATTTTATCTGTGTTTTATTGAGACACAGCTACAATAACATACGTATACAAAAGTAAATTTCGCCACTATATAGAAGACTGTCATAGCGCACATCAAGGACATTGGGTGATCGGAAAGCAGAAGACCCCGTTTCAAATCCAGATGTCCTATTAGTATTTTTTATGTTCAAGTTTTGTACACTTTTTGCGCCTGTTTTAGCTGGAAATATAATGTACATGTAAGACTCTTGATGTTGATACAAAACAAATTATTCATGCACAATTTATTCCAAAAACTGCAGCAAACTCTATATTATTTTTATTCTGGGGAAAGCAAACGTTTAACACGAATATCAAATATATTAATTTGAAACATGTTCCGATACCGCAATATTTGAAGGAACGTGCCACAGCACAGTTATGTTTGCTGTTAATTATGGTAATGGATTGCAGTATAAACACAGCCCGTCTCCCAAACTGTTTGTTCTGTGATCTAGATATACTGAGCGATTTTGGCTAAGGTATCTTGTCTCGAGTAACTTCTCGGGAAGTTTATGATACTTGTCTTCTCTGAGTAACAAGGTAATGTCGTAATGATTGTGAGACGTTTTACTAATAAAGTATCGAGGTCCCTATACAAACATAAAAAAATCCATCGAGAACTTCGGATACGATATGCATATTGTTAAAATTATAAATTAGCGCGGCGGCCCTGATTAAAAATTCGTTCTCTGCCTCGAGCACCTCAGATTCGATATCAATATAGTTGAAATCATAAATTTGCGCGGAGGCCATCTTGGATTTAATAAAACAAAACGGCGCATAGCAGAAAATCGTGATGATTTGCTATAATTTTTTTCTCATACGTCGATAAGAAGTTTCACTTCAAAAACATATCGACGTATTGAGAACCTCCTCCTTTTCTGAAGTCGGTTAAAAAGAATGGTCGTTAATGTTCTCACGAGCTCAAACATAAATGGTAAATTCAGTAATTTAAAAGAAATATTTATAGTGACTATTCAAAGCGCTTCGTTTAAGCCTAAATGAATTAAGATTATTTGACTTTGAATACTTATAACATCATGTGGCGTCATACATTATAGCCTCCTTTCAATATCTAACAATAAACACACTAAACTATCCCAGCGGAGGAACTCAGGATATATAGTACTTTATTTCTCCGTCTGCTTTGTGCGTCTGTTTTGTTTACAAAATATTTTGCTGTTTTGATGAATGTATTAGCACAAATTAAAAGTTGTAATAGTATTTAGGTGTGAAATGTGATTTTCTTACCATAATTTTTATTATAAGACGTTTTGTGACACCCTTTTACTGCACAGTTAGTAATTTTTCAATTATATTTCTCGCACTGATTGTCCTGGAATTTGACAGAATGACACTGATGCGGGGGGAAACGTATGTGGTCATAAACGACCACATTGAAACTGCTTCATTACCCTTGGGCCTACTCACGTTCTAAGCGTTTCGATTCGATTGGGACCCATAATTATTTGTATTTCCAATATTTGTTTTGAATGGACATCTTTTCTATGAGAGAATTTATTGACGCACGGTTTGACAGTTCTACTTTGAAACAGGAAACATGTTTTACGAAGAAATTCTTGATGTTCTTAAATATTATTGACAAATTCTTAAAAAACAATACTTTAATTATTACTAGCTGACCCAGCAAACGTTGTATTGCCAATTTAAATTACCTAATAAAAAAAATTCAATCACTAAAAGTTTTGCGGCATAAAAAATAGATACAACCAATTCTCAGACCTACCAAATATACAAACTACAATTGCAACTAGGGTTGTAAGAGGGTAGGGTAGGTCCGCTATAGGTAGCGGATTTGTGGATGGAACACAATAATATAAAAATCGCGATACAAAGATAATTGCATATCATAGAAGGGTGGAAATTTGAAGTTGTATGTGTTTTTCAATGCTGAATTGGGTCTTCTGAATTATTCACAAAATTTCTTACAAATTGGTTCAGCTGTTTCGGAGGAGTTTGGTAACAAACACTGGGACACGAGAATTTTTTATATATGTAAGATATACAGAACAGCATCCGTCGGGTCAGCTAGTTGGACACTAAATATACAAGGTAATAATAGCATTAAGTAAATTTAAACAACATGCATATCATACCATATTATTGAAAACAATATTATCTAAACAATAATTAATATTTATAATATTTTATTTTTATTCGTATAATAATTTTTCTAATTTAGTTATGTTATTATCTTAGACAACTGCAGTTTTGCTGTGACCTTAATAATCTTTAATTAATGCAGAATTGGGAATTCTCTAGCGGGCTTGACTTAATTAGTGCTATTAATATCACAATAAACACAATTTAGACAATTACTTGATCCCGTTACAACTACGAGTAAAATAGGGCTCATACACACCATGCTTCTAGTTTCTCTTGCTACTGTAATTAGTTACTAATATCATTTTAGTTATCTAATGGTAAAAACTAGTGTTAATGGTAAAGGTAAAATAGTGCGTTCATAAAAGAAAAGAAATTTGTTAAAAAAATAAAAAATAATAGTATTAAATATTAATGACAGTGTACTTTAACACTTCTCCTACAATCTCAAAAAACTTCAACTTTGTAAAAATAAGCGTAAAAGTGTGAAAGGAAATTACAAACAATCACAATTCTTTCACATTAGAAACAGTTATTACTGGTACAGTTCAAGAAAAAAATTCAATTTTTATTATATCGAAATTCGAAATTCAGGTTGTGGAAATGTTTAATTTATGAATTGCGACAGGGCAACCCCTATTTTGTAAATATAAGGGGTGAAGAAGGTATTGGCATAGTATTAGTATGGTATAAGGCTTAGTTTATAAGTTAGGTAATTTGATACTACAAACTTTTTTTCACGGTGAAACTGAATGAGTTTACGTCTGTACAAGAATTTTGATATTTATAATATTATGTAATTTATTAATAAGAAATAAATAAATCTCCAGACTCAAGTACTGAAATTTCATAAACATCATCACGGGCCCCATACCCGTTTGAGTGACAAAAACTTACGATAAATGGAATATCTTAAAACAGTTCCCATACCGCTGACTTTTTTTTATGGAAAAGGAGGACAAACGAGTGTACGGGTCACCTGGTGTTAAGTGATCACTGCCGCCCACATTCTCTTGCAAAACCAGAGGAATCACAGGAGCGTTGCCGGCCTTGAAGGAAGGTATACGCGCTTTTTTTGAAGGTACCCATGTCGTATCGTCCTGGAAACACCGCACAAGGAAGTTCATTCCACAGCTTTATAGTACGTGGAAGAAAGCTTGAAAACCGCAATGTGGAGGACCGCCACACATCCAGATGGTGGGGATGATATCCTAACTTGTGGCGTGTCATGCGAAGGCTAAATTCGGCGGCAGGAATCAGGTGAAACAGCTAGTTGGAACAATCCCCACGATAAATGTGGTATAGGACACACAATGAAGCGATGTCTCTACGCAACCCCAAGTGATCCAGCCGTTCACAGAGCACTGGTTCCAACGGGGTAAATTCGAACTGCTCTGCGTTGCACGCGGTCAAATGGATCGAGTTGATACTGGGGTGCGCCAGACCAGAGGTGACAGCAATACTCCATATGTGGCCGGACTCGCGCTTTGTACAGCGCTAGAATGTGGGCCGGTTTGAAGTATTTCCGTGCTCTATTTATGACGCCCAGTTACTTTGAAGCCAATTTGGCTTTGCTCTCCAGATGGCCGCGAAATTGGCAATCACTCGAGATATCGAGAGTCAAGACCCAGAAATACGATACTAGGCGAGGCTGTAAGGGAAGTGTTGTCAAAGAACGGTGATACGACAAATGGCGTTTTTTTGTGGTAAACGCGCAAACTTGAGTCTTCTGAGGGTTAAACTGGATAAGGTTCAATTTACCCCATTCCGCGACCTTCTCAAGAGAGGACTCGATAGAAGACATAAGTTTCAGCACTGGTCGACGATTTCCCGAGAGAGACCTGCATGGCCCGTGTATATGGCATCGCCCGTGCTGTCGTCTGCATAGCAATGTATGTTGGAAGCGTCCAACATATTATCATTGATATGCAAAGAAACAGTGTAGCACAAACAGCACACAGCCTTGGGGCACTCCAGCGTTCACGGGCTTGGGACTCGAGCAATGACCGTCGATGACGACCTGAATGCTGCGCCCAGTGAGGAAGCTGGAGGACCACTTGCATAAGCTCTCGGGAAGCCCAAATGATGGAAGTTTTGAGAGGTGCACCTTGTGACATACACGATCAAAGGCCTTCGATATATCCAGTTTAACTCACTGAGGGTAACTTAGAATGACACCTGTATCTATAATCCGCATTTTTTTCAGTCAGCCCCATGTTAAGATTAGTTTGATTAGTATAATAATCGTCACAGCATAATTTGTAGACAGGTGTCTACAATGATGCAGGTGCATCTTCTTAAGTATTACGTTCTTATGGTATACTTATGAGTCTACTATGGCGATCTTCAAATGCAAGGAGACGTATTACTTAATTTTTAATGACCTTAGGTGCTAAAATAATACTTAGCAACGTAGTGTATCTCAACCGTTATTATTGGTAGCTTCCAACTTCTCAGAGAGCATTATATAACATTGAACCTAAGTTCTTGTTTAACAGTATAACCTCTAGAAATTGCATGCAAGCCAACTTTAAACATTCAATCGTTTAGAATCATAATAAATTATTTGGTTTGTCAGGCTTTGTTTTACCAGCGGGAGGCTCCTTTGCATAGGATGCTGGCTGGATTTTGGGTACCACAACGGCGCCTATTTCTGCAGTGAAGCAGTAATGTGTAAGCATGACTGTGTTTCGGTCTGAAGGACGCAATAGCTAGTGAAATTACTGGGAAAATAACAATATCTTATGTCTCAAGGAGACGAGCGCAGTTATAGTGCCACTCAGATTTTTTGTTTTCGGTTTTTCAAGAACCCTAAGTGGCACTGTATTGTTATGGGCAGGGCGTATCAATTACCATCAGCTGAACGTGATGCTCGTCTCGCCCGTTTTTTTCATAAAAAAAGTGAACTTTAAGTGAAGAACAACCTCCAGAGGAATCACACAAGGATTGCGAGCCTCTGAGGACTTGTACAATTTAATTATATATCTAAGATTTAGCCTAAGATTACTATTTTAACCCGACAGACGTTGTTCTGTATATCTATACTTAATATTATAAAGAGGATAGATTTGATTGTTTGTTTGTTTGCATTGAATAGGCTCCGCAACTACTGAACCGATTTGAATAATTCTTTCACTGTTTGGAACCTACATTATCCCCGAGTGTTATAGGCTATATAACATTTTCAAAAAAAAAATATGGATCCCAACTAAAAGTCCAGTAATGTAACCCAAAGTGTAAAAATACGTACGCGAACGACGTCGCGTGGTAACAGCTAGTAATAAATAAAATAATGTTTTTTATGAATTTGTCAATAATATATCATAATATCAAGAATTATTTCGTTAAATATGCTGCCAGTAGTTGTAATGAAATTGTTTTACAGCAGAACTGTCAAACCATGCGTCTACAAATTCTCTCATAGAAAATATGTCCATACATAGGCTGCACTAAAAGTATCGGGAAAGGAATATTTCCAATATTCCTGTTCCTGTTCCTGTCATATTAAAATCTTTTTAATTGAAAACTCCTTGCTTTTAGAAATCGAATACCATTTATTTATTTAAAAAAATATTTTCGGTCTTGTCCCAAGGTCTTGTCAAACTTGTTTAGTCATTGAGAAAATGGAATTGACTCGAGAAAATTCTAAAGCGATGATTTATGGCACATTCGAAGTGGTTTAACACAAAAACAGTGTGTTGACCGGATCATTTCTGCATTTGGTGATGAAGGTCCATCCAAAACCACAATTTATCGCTGGTTTGCTGAATTTCAACGTGCATGTATCAAGCTCAGTGATGATCCCCGTCAAGGTCGTCCAAAAACTGCAGTCTCCAACGAAAACGTTGATGCTGTGCGTAAGCTGATTGAGGAAGATCGACATGTGACATACCGCGAAATTCAGGCAACTTTAGACATTGCCATGAGTCAAATAAAAATAATCTTGCATGAACAATTAGGTGTAAAAAAGTTGTTTTCCCGATGGAAGATGGCGATACCGCATTTGCTCTGTGAAGAGCAAAAAGCGGCTCGCGTTACTTGGTGCGTCAGAACTCTCGAAAGATTCCACGCAGGATCCTCAAATACTGTATACAACATCGTATCAGGTGATGAATCCTGGACATACGCGTACGAACCCGAAACAAAAAACCAGTCACGAGTTTGTGTGTTTAAAAATGAGTTAAAGCCAACAAAAATTGTTCGTGTACGGAGTGTTGCAAAAAAAGTGGTGGCCACGTTTGTCTCCAAAACCGGCCATGTTGCGACTATTCCTCTTGAGAGACAAAGAACGGTTAATGCAGAATGGTATGCTAGCATTAGTTTGCCACAGGTCATTTCTGAACTCCGTAAAGAGAACTGCAACCGCCGCATCATCCTCCATCACGACAATGCGAGTTCTGACACCGCGCACAGAACAATTGAGTAAGAAAACATAGAATTATTAGACCATCCGCCGTACAGCCCCGACCTAAGCCCTAATGATTTCTATACTTTCCCTAAAATAAAGAATAAATTGTGTGATCAGAGATTTTCATCACCTGAAGAAGCTGTGGACGCCTACAAAACGGCCATTTTGGAGACCCCAACTTCCGAATGGAATGGTTGCTTAAATGATTGGTTCCATCGTATGGAAAAATGTGTCAAATTTCGCGGAGAATACTTGGAAAAGCAATAAATACATTTTTAAATAGTAATGTTGTGTCACTTCCTTGATTCCCGAAATTTTCAGTGCCACCCTCGTACAAAACAAATATCGGACGACGCGGACGGGGACACATCATAGGAAAAACAAAATTGTTGTTTTTATTAAATTCCGAATACTTTCATATTTATTCACCTTTTAAACCTTCTCTGGACTTCCACAAATAATTAAAGAAATTATAACAGTGATGTTGGCACTAGTAATATGACGTCTTAATCTAATATATAAACTTCTCGTGTCATGGTGTTAAACTTTGAACTCCTCCGAAACGGCTTGACCGATTCTCATGAAATTTTGAGTGCATATTGGGTAGGTCTGAGAATCGGACAACATCTATTTTTCATCCCTCTAAATGTTAAGGATGGCCCACACGATTTTTTTTTTTAATTTTTTAATTTTTTTTTTAAATTTTTTGATTATGAGTCAGCATTAAAAAATACATACAACTTCATCTACGATCAACAGTTACTTTTGTGTCGCGATTTTAATATTGGCAATACAACGTTTGCTGGGTCAGCTAGTATAATATCTTAATGGCATCATAGTTTTTTGTCATTATTCGACGATTTCGTTAGATAAAAACAAGACTTCTTAAGTCTTATCTCTTAAGATAAGACCAATTTCCATTGAATTATTTCTATTAAAAAATTTGGGGAGAACATGTTTGTTCTTTAGAACAGGAATATTAATATTGGAAAGCTCTACAAAAGAGTGAACAATGCTTTGATTTATGCTCGCTTTACAAACACTATTGCACCGTTTGCCCTCTGCATATAGAATTTATATCAACACAAATACTGAAAATTTGGAGCAAGCAATCTATAGAGTCGACATTTTAAATATTATATACTTAGAAAATTAGTTTAATGTACAGCAGTATTGTCGACTTTAAGATATTGAACGTTTCGATAAAGGTCACAGAAGGCATTTTTTTTCTCAAAATTATTTTTGATGTTATTTCTATTATACTTCTGATGTTTTTCATTTCAATGGATTCAAGTGCATAAATCATTGCTCTTGCATTCCAAATAAACGTAATATTCTCTATTTACAAGTTTTAGGTTGGTCGAAGCAGATGTAGTTATTTGGATGGTTTGATGAAAAATTCCATACTGTTTACTTTTAGTGATATCTGGATTGTATATTCATTAAGTATTATTTAGGTCAACTCTATTTCTATTCTAATTTGATTGGTATATTATAAAAGACCCTAGTCACAGTATAATTAGTAGATACCTGCATCTTGCAAAGCATTACGATCTCATAGGGAGTTCTTTTTCACGCTTCAGTTTCATCTCATCCAACTAAGAGTAGCATGAATCATCAATCATCTCCAATCAGCTTGATGCTCTAGCTTTGTGTTGTGCGTGGAACTCATATATCAGAAAAGAGTTGTTCGGGTTGATAATAACT